>NC_044278.2:84357922-84666422 GCF_004027225.2 Strigops habroptila
TCAAAAGTACATGTCTATGCTATTAAATTTCAAGTTTCAAATAACCACATAAGAGAATATCCACTATTGATCTACAGAATTCTAAAACTTTGTAAACTATGTTATGGGAAAGTATCAAAGTATGAGGTTTCTGTAAGAATATTTAAATTATGTTAATATTATACAAGGAAAATAAACATGACCAATGCATGGCAATAATCATAATAAGAATACAAACAGTACTGATAACAGCAATAACATCTATATAAAACCATTAGAATCAGAAATAGCACTATTTTTGTTTGTTTGTTTGTTTGTTTGTTTATAAAGCCCTAAATATACATTAACTGATTCCAAGATCAGTGCTAGTCTTGACTCTGAGCTGAGCAGATTACAGTAACAAGAAAACTAAAGTGTGCCATTCTGCTAGTATCTTTTTGACTGTCACTGTGTAAACAATACCCTTCATCATACTAAATTGAAATTTAACCTTTAAAAATACCCAGCTATGGATTTGGTTTAACATTTGATGAATATACTTATGGAAATCCTGGGATAATTTAGTGATTGCTCACTTTAACAGAAGAGTACTCGGGGGGGAAGACAGAGCCTTTTCTCCCTCTTTGTGGAAAAGAAACCCGGGGTTTTTCATTTTGTTTAATTGCAATAGTATTTGAAATGTAAAAATAACGTTTCTTTTGAGCATCTGTAAAACAACACATGAAAGAAGGTCTTCAAAATGAAAGTTACCAGTGGAGGAATAGACAGGTTTTTTCAACAGCCTATGAGGCAAAGCAGTGAGCCTTCGGGGCCTGAAACCACATTTTCGTTTTCCAAGAGGCTCGAACTTTAGACTACAAATTATTACGGCCTTATTGCACAGTGGCTGTATGTCTTAACTGTAATAATTGAACACCAGTAAAAAATATCTAAACTAGCTTTTAACTCTCTTTTCTATCAGAAGTACATAGTAGTGTAGTGTTACAGCCAAGGCAATTTAGCTGCTGATAGAAATCTTTAAGATAAATTAGGAGTAAAGACAGACTATTAAGCCAAAGAAATTAAGCTAAACATTGTTAGTCTATTGTTAGTGTCATCGTAGTAATGAATTCTAGTTGTTACAGACAAGCCTTTAATATGAATAAAAGTTCACATGTGTTTGTATGTAGTGGAGAGATTCCAACAGAAAGAAAATGAGTTTATCCTATAGCTTTGAGATCAGAACAGTCTTTCTGATTTGAAAGTCCAGGTTAAATTTAGATGAGGGTAAGCTAAACATTATAGACATTTAGGCAAATTTGTCTAAAAATAAATGCATCATCATGTAAACTAGATTTCTAGGATCCCTTTATATATTTAATAGAAAACTAGTGGAGAGCTAATGTTTCATTCAGTTATTACTCATTCCTTATGATTTACTTGAGATTTGGCACCTTTCTTTTCAGAGGAGGTAGCAATGAGCTCAATCTATGTCCTTCACAGCATGGTAGAATTATCTCACAAGTACCTGAAGGGACCTGAGTGTGCTAACGGGCTTTAATGGCCAGGGGCCTCCCTCACCTCCCTCTCCCTTACCCATGGTCCAGGACTCCATTTTAGTGCCTCAAACTGTCAGGCATCTGCCCCGTAGATGCTGCAACAAGGTCAGTTTCCAGCTCCCCACAGCCCTGCCTGACCATGGGCCTTGCCAAGCCAGGCCTACTCACATCTCAGCCCAGCCTCTGCTCATCTCCATAGACCTGCCTGGCCAATCCAGGGATGTGCTTGTGACACTGCTTGCCCTCCACAGGCTTGACCCTGATCCCCATCTGTGGGCTGCTGTCTTCACTTGTCCTTGGCCTGGGTACATCCCCACAGGCTTGCCTGATGCCCTGGGCTGGGAGATGTCTAAGTCTGTTTCTCCAGCTCAGAGCAGGGACAGCTATAGCAGGTTGCTCAGGACCGTATTCAAGCAAGATTTGAACATCTCCAAGCATGGAGACTTCACAAACATTTTGGGCAACCTATTCCAGTGTTTGACCCCCACAGTTTTTATTGTTTCAGTGGAATTTGTTAGGGTTTTTTTCATTTGTGCGCCAATTGCCTTTTGTCCAGTCAGTCAGCACCAGTGAAAAGAGTCTGGCTGGGTCTTTTTGTACACATTGAGAAGATCCCACGGAGACTTCTCTCCTCCAGTCTGAATAATGACATCTTTTTCAGCCTCTGCTCCTACATGAAATGCTCCAGTTATTTAATCATCTCAATGACACTGAAGTCTGGTCTTATGGAAAGCATCTGTGGGGTTGTAACAAGTTTCTGAATATTTTCTAAATTCTACCATGAAGACTACAGGTTTCTGGATTATGTCTGTTTTGATTGGCAAGTGTAATTCAGCATTAAGATACAAAACTGCTTTAAAAAAAAGAAATCCAAGTGGTATAGCATCTTTTTCCCTTTTTTTTTTTTTTTTTATGGTATTACAACCAGGATCCAAACTTCTTAAGGTGAATTTAAGAAAATGTGAACTGCTATTAAAGTTTATAAATTGATAAGAATCTTTAAACTTTACTTTTTGTGCTTGCTGTCCATATATCTGATAGAGTGCTAGATATTAGATTAGCAGTGTTTTCTGGTGAAAGATAAATCTCGAGTCTCATAGAATCATAGAATTATAGAATAGCTAGGGTTGGAAAGGACCTTGAGATCATCTAGTTCCAACCCCCCTGCCATAGGCAGGGACACCACACACTAGACCATGTCACCCAAGACTCCGTCCAACCTGGCCTTGAACACCGCCAGGGATGGAGCATCCACAACTTCCTTGGGCAACCCATTCCAGTGCCTCACCACCCTCACAGTAAAGAACTTCTTCCTTATATCTAATCTAAACTTCCCCTGTTGAAGTTTGAACCTGTTACCCCTTGTCATATCACTACAGTCCCTAATGAAGAGTCCCTCTCCGGCATCCTTGTAGGCCCCCTTCAGACACTGGAAGGCTGCTATGAGGTCTCCACGCAGCCTTCCCGTCTCCAGGCTGAACAGCCCCAACTCTCTCAGCCTGTCTTCATATGGGAGGTGCTCCAGCACCCTTATCGTCCTCGCAGCCCTCCTCTGGACTTGCTCTAACAGCTCCATGTCCTTTTTATGTTGAGGACACCAGAACTGTACACAATACTCCAAGTGAGGTCTCATGAGAGCAGAGTAGAGGGACAGGATCACCTCCTTTGACCTACTGGTCACGCAGCTGAGGATACAGTTGGCTTTCTGGGCTGTGAGCACACACTGCCGGCTCATGTTAAGTTCTCATCAACCAACACCTCCAAGTCCTTCTCTGCAGGGCTGCTATGAATCTCTTCTCTGCCTGGCCTGTAGCTGTGCCTGGGATTTCGCCGACCCAGGTGTAGGACCTTGCACTTGGCTCTGTTGAGCTCTAGGAGGTTGGCATTGGCCCACCTCACAAGAGGTGGGGAGCAGGAGAATGAAGTAGCATCAGGTGAAACAATGAGACCTTAACACTGCAGTTATGTGACTCAAGCAATAGCATGATAAACAAAAAATTTAATAAAGAACTGGAAACTCTACCAGACAGGTTATGTAAAATTAGCATCTTAAGAACTTTTTTTTATGCTAAGTGAAATTTTGCAAGAGGTAGAATAGATGTTGATGTTGTCAACACTGAAGACATTTCAGTAATGGTTTTATTAAAAGAAAATCCAAAAGAAAAGATAGCCAGTCAAAAGTCTAGAAAGCTATTCAGCTAGACAAGTATAGAGGTCTGAATTGTTGTTTCAGCTTGTCTATCTGCACCTTCTGTGGAAAAATTGAAGGCTTAATAACTTTCTTTAGGGAATCCTAAAGCCTAAATGAATTTGGGGAAAAATCACAGTGACAGTGGTAGAGATATGGTGTGTACATGAGTTAATAATACATGAGTTTTATAAACGTTGTAGGACGTGCTACCTGAAACATTAAGAAAATAATTTGGCTTTTACATTGCAAAATTTATCTCCATAAATTGATTGACAGGACTATGAACTGTCTATGAAAGGCTCTGGAATTGGCAGGGTATGAGTCTACTCATGGGAGGTGGTGAGTGATTATCTTTGCATCACTTGTAATTTGTTTTCTTCTATCTTCTTCCATTTATCTCTCACTAACTAAATTTTTTTTATTTTTTTTTTTTAATCTTGATCTGCAAATTTTCCTGCTTTTATTCTTTCTTCCCCCATCCTACTCAGGGTGATGGGAGTAAGTTAGTAAGCAGCTTTGTGGTGCCTAGCTGCCCATTGGGGTTAGCCCACAACAGCTGGCAACCTGGATGAGATTCATTTATTGCACGAATCCTGAGTAATTGTTAATTTCTTGAAAACTATGGGAGTGGCAAGAAATTCAACTTTACAGTTTGTAATCAGGCCTCTGTCACACTCCTTCTCTACCAGTGCTATTCTAGTCTGCTGTTTGGCCTCCTGTTGTAATAAAATATGCTCTGCAGATTATAAAATCTTAAGGAGGCACTGACTTCAGCAAAACACATGAATTCTTTGAATTAATATGATTATGAACTACAACAGCTCTTGAAGGAAAGCACACATTTTTGGTGATGAATTCTTCACCACAGCTTGCAAGTACAGCAGATTATTGCCATAACAATTACAATTATATTCCTTATTTCTAATCTAAATGAGTCAATTTTTAGCTTCCAGGCACTGACCTTTTTATACATCAGTCTATTATTCTGAAATGACAGGATACTTGTTGCAGAAAGTTCTATTCCAAGTCAGTGTGGGTCGAGCAGGCTTTCAGGTTTAAAAATAACAGTGCAATCAGTTATCATTGTAACTTCCTTACTTCTACTTGCTATTCTCTGTTTCTGAATTTTTGAAGTACATTAGAACATTTGCCACGGTACTCATCAAACTATATTCTCAGTCTGAATGTGTGACTTAACATTTGACCTCATTAATTGGTATTGATCACTGGTTTAACAATTGGTATCTCTAGTATTAGCAAACATTCCCATTCCTTATTTACCACTCTTTCATTTTTGTTTCCATTTTTTTCAATTTTGATTGTCAAAAATTTTATGCTTTCTTGTATATCACTGATACTAGCACAAGAGCAGAATCAGGTCCAGCATCAGTCTGCTTTATGTACATGCTGTCATTATCTATGGATTATCCTAGTTTTGACACCAATGGTGAGCCAGTTTTCACTCCATTTAATATTTACCATACTCATATTATTCTAGTCTCTTTATCAAAGTGTTCCAAAACACTAAATCATATACAAGCCTTACAGTATCTACTTATACTGGATCTTCACTCTTATTTATAGGAAATTCTTATCTCATTTAAAAAGCTAATAAATCTATTTTCCTTACATGTATCATCTGAGATGTATTTTTTTAAATCATCCTGATTTCATATTTTAAATTATTATTAAATTCCTCTCTAAAGTTGCCCTATAGAAAATTTATTTTGCTCTGGTTTTGAACAGAGAGGAATCCAAACTGCTTACACTTAACCTGTTAGTATCAAACTGGTTTTAGCTTTCTCATAAACATAATTTTAGGCCTATAAGCAAGTTCAGGATGAAAGCAGAGGTACCTTTAGCTGTCATCGTCTTAGTTTGAGGTACTTCAATGAAAACCTTGAGGTTTGATTTATTCTTAAGAAACTAAAAGAGGTGTTACTCATCTGAGTCCTCCCTAAGTCCCTCCGCAATATCATCTCTTAGGGCAGTCATACCATGACCACAACATAATATGCATGCTTACAGGAAAAGTGGTGTGCATAGCTTTAAAAGAATTAGAATAGGCAAAGCACCTTTGATTTTTATCATTCTATTGAGGTTTACATGGCACACTTAAACTGTCATAGGACATGGGTCAGACTGTAATGAGTAGGTTTTTTGCTCCATAGCCACCTTTAAGTCATGTATATAACAATGGAAAATTCATAGCAGTAGCAACATGATTGAAAACAAGCTCAGGCTTAACTATATGTGCAGAATTCAATACACTATATTTTAAAAGAGTAGTACAATCCTTCACATAGAAGATCAAGACAATGGTAAAAGTGCTTATGTAGCTTTATATTCAGAATTAATTTGGAAAATAAATGCAGTAACTAAGTTTCATGTGCTTTAGATTTATACTGTCTCTGTATCTTTACTATTATTTCAACACTCTCTGTGTATTGAGGAAGGCTGTTCTATCTCCAGACAAACCATAGTCCAATTTTGCAGTATTATTAATTTATAAAAGTCTGTAGCTGTTAACACCACATATAATTTAATTCAGTTGCTATAGAGATCTCTACAGGGACAGGAAAAATAGAGAGGCAAAATTAATCTGCGTTATAGTCTAGTTGCCTAGAGTGCACCCCCTATAGGGAGAGTGCAATAATTAAGTCTTGTTTACTGCTGGTTCCACTAAACCTTTGTTGTTACTGATTATATCATTGTTTGATTGATTTGTCAGGTGTGGAAAACAGCAAAATTAATTGCCTTAATCTTTATGAGCAAATGACATGTGCATTATGAGCTGCAACACAGAATTCTTCTTGAACTGCTGGAGCTTTTCTACTTGTTCCTCATTTTATTTCCCATTGTATCAGTGAACTCGTTTTGAGATAGGGGAAATTGCTTTTAATCACAGACTTGGAATTTGTATGTGATCACTGTAATAGAGAGAACAAAAGGATTTGTTCTTAATATAATATTTCCTTATTACAATATAACAGCAGGAAAGAAAATGTTTTTCATCACCAGGAAATGTGTTCAAGAAAAATGGTGAGATAGATTTTGCACTGTATTAAATTCCACCTGGTGGTAATAAATGAATCAAGGAAGATAACATGATTTTCACAATCTATTTTATTGCTTCATTAGAAGAATTTTACTTACATATTCACTGGAAGAAAGAGTATAGATTATGTACCTCAGGTATTTTTTTTTTTTGTTTGTTTGTTTTTTTTTTGATACTCAACTGTTATTTGCAATATGAACTTTATTAACATATAAATATTTGATTCAGACACTATGGGTGGATATATTATTAGTTTATTTAAGGCATACATACTTTTAGGGGATTTGTACAAGGTATGAGTATTGAAAGTACCTGGAATGCAGATTAAACAAAAAAACAATACTGTTTTCTGAAATGTAATTGTAGTTGGGTTATTAGAAAGCAACAATGGGTAATATTATATTTAACCAAGTAAAATCTGTTATGCTGTGTATGATACATTCTGTAGGTAATACATTGAGTTTTCTACTCTTCAGTAAACACAGTTTTGCCTTTCCACTACATAATAGTCAGTAGAAGCAGTATATGTGTGGCTGTGGGTGAATCAGTTTATCAGATTTTGCTCACCTTCATATGCTTGATCACAAAACCAGTATGCTACACTAATACTCATACAAAGAACTCTATTTATTTCATGAGTTGTTTTCAGCACCAATTCAAGACATACAAGCTACTATGAAGAAAATTAACTCAATCGCAGCCAAACCCAGTACACTAGGAAACGAGGAAAAAGTTGATTTTAACATAGAATTGTTATCAGTTGCTGTTACATCTCAACAAAGATACCCCCTCCCCCAGTAAAGTACAAAAGAAGTGCAAGATGAACCTTATTTTGTACTGTATAACAGTTAGCTTAAGTAAAATGTGTTTGGCAATGGACATTTAGCTTGGCTAAAAAAAGAGAAAAGTAAGATTTCTGGCCTGGAGATTCCAAATAGTGACTTCGCTGGTTGCTTCAGGCTCTCTTCAATTGTATTATTTTGTCCTTTTAATATAAAACTACAACACAGTTCTAATCAGTAGGCATAATACAGATCATAGTGAAACCAGACTGAAATACTAGATAGAACTAGAGGTAGGAGATTTTGGAATACAGAAGAATGGAAAAAGATTGCTTTTTGCCAGAATGACAAAGTTAGTTTTCCAAGGATCAGTAACTGTTAACATTACTTCACTTTCTGTCAATGCTCCAGTAAAAGACTATGTTTATGCCAGTGATAGAACTAATAGATGTGGTTTTCATTATTTTTAAGGACTAGAAAATAAATTAAAAAATTATGTTTAAGCCAATCCAAAAGATTCTATTTTGTATTTTCCAAAAGTGCCAGCTGAAGAAAAAAAGTGGATAAGACAGCATGTTGGGTTTACTGTTCCCTTTTATATACCATGGGAGCACTAGTCCACTCAGGAGGCCAAGTTTCAAGTAATCCGTTCCTTGAAGGGATCTAAATCCATACTTGCTACAAGAATCTCCAGTACACAAGGTTCCAGGATATCTTGTGCTTGGTGTTTCCTGTTAACTGTTCTATTGTTTATAGATATTACATTATCCTTTGTAAGGTAATCTATGGGACATAAAAATCAGTACAAGATGACAGAATCACAGAATGATTGAGGTTGGAAGGGACCACTGGGGGTCATCTAGTCCAACCTTCCTGCTTAGTCAGGGTCACCTGAAGCACGTTGCTCAGCATTATATCTTAATGGCTCTTGAATATTTCCAGGGAAGGAGACTCTACAACTTCTCTGGGAAACCAATTCCAATGCTCAGTCACTCTCACAGTAAAGAAGTTCTTCCTCATGTCCAGGTGGAGCTTCCTGGGTTTTATGACCATTGCCTCTCATTTGATAAGTTAACAGAAGTCAGAGACCATGTGAACTATGCAGTATGTGCAAGACGCATTTATAAAAATAGTAGATTATTTTTAGGCTTCCTCAAGTGAATAATTCTACATCGTTTAGATCCAAAACAGAACAGATCATGGGGTGTTCAGTAGGTCAGGTGTCAATGTGTTTTGTAGAAACATGTAGAGGCTGAGTAGAACAATACAGATCCTAAAGATCAAGTGTTAGTTCACAAATCTACAAGGCCAAGCAAATTCAGAGACCCATTCATATACTGTTGAATAAAAATTTTGTTTCATTTTGAGGAACAGGGATTTAAGCTTCAATTACTAAGAGAATAAACTATACCTCAAACTTCAGAGGGCAAGCCAGTTTGAGTAAGATTTCAGTCCATTTGAGATAGTCTGACTGAAGCTCTTCAGTTTATGTTTTGTTACCTCCCTTTGGTTAAGGAAATGGGCATCACACCTCTAACTTGGTCTGGGATGATTTATTACTTAAGAACTTTAAATTGAGTTAAATCCCAATTTTTCTCGTGCGTTCCACATCTCATTGGACTCCACTCTAAATCCTGAGCTTTTCAACAAAGGAAAGGCCTCCTCCATGGAAGCCAGTAGTTAATTTGCTTTTCTTAAATATATACTGAATTTTTTTTTTTTAAATGAGAAAAAAATTAAAGAATTTATAAAATTCAAATTTAGTTTTTGTATTTAATTTGATCCATAAAAAGCCCATTTAATTTCACAGTCCAAAATACTAAATTGGCTCTTGAGCTAAACAATTAGCTACAGTGACTGTGACTGTGGACAGCGTACAGTGGATAGTGGCTGTGACTCAGTTCCAATACACCATGTGGAAACAACTAACAATAATGAATTTCAGACATAATGTGTAGCATCTAGTTCTCGATCACTAGACTAGCAGTAACTAGATGGTAAGCAAGATGGTAAAATTACAGTTGCCCAGTAAACTTTTTGGAAAAATGACAGTTCAATTAAGTATTTCTGGAGTACTTCTGAGGACACTTGAGAAAATCCCTATATAAATACCATACTTCTTAGTGAACAGGTTTCCAAGGCTCACATATATCTTAAAGCCCTGCATGAATGCTCAGTGGAGAAAAAAAACTTTCTTCTTATTATAAAAAGACAGTTGTTCTACACAAAAATTGCTCAGAGACTCATTCAGAAAGTGAAATGGAAAAAAAAAGACACTCCTATATGCTTACTAAATGTTTAGAGACAGAGGCCAAGTGATGTTTGACAGAATTCAACACTTGCCAGCGACAAGAAACAAGTATCTAGGAGTGGAAGTTGTGTATGAATTTTTCTAACCTTTCGTCAGCAGTGAATGCCTAACCTTCATGTTGTGAAACAATTTTTTAATAGCTATACGTCATATGTAAAGAAACAAATTGCCATCTTCATCTGTTATTGTTTGTTTGTTTGTTTGTTTGTTTTCCTGAAAATTGTATCAGATGGATTCTTCTCATCTCAATTCACAATTAGTTTGGATGTCTGTAACTGAACTAGGCCTTGTTCTGTCTCCTTAATTCTCTGACACTTAGGAGTTAGTTTCAAGGTGGTTGTGGGTTTACTTACAAATTTTAAAACCTTACACAATTAATTACTTTTTTTTTGTTTGTTTGATGTTTTTATACAGAAAATTGATTATTTTTATGTATGTGCAAAAGCCATATTTGTCATAAGGAATGACACTATGTTTACAGACTACATAGAATACTGAATAGTAGTAGTGATGATGGTGATAACAGTAATGGCTAAAAGCAAAGTCTATCAAAAGCAAATCAGACACAACTCAGTATTATTTCATTCATAACTGTAATTTACTGTATGGAATAAAATCACATTTCTCTTTAGCAATAAAATACAAAGATGCTTTTGCTTAAAGGCTGTTTTGTTTTGTGTTATTTTCTCTCTGCAAACACTTTTTTTGCATAATGCCAGTTCTATCCTTGAAACTTCCATTGCTTAAAAGGAAACTTTAGCTGTGTGGTGAATGACCAGCATGCCTCCACTATTCTAACCAAGCTTCAGTATTTTGTTATACTGCTACTGTTCTGATTTGAAGTGCCCTCAAATCGGAGTTGTGTGCCAAGTTCACCAAATCATATTTTGTTGGAAATGTCTTCTGGGTTTTGAAAACTATAATTTCAAATATACATCCCACAATATAGCTGAAAACATTGACATTAGACTTTTATTATACTTTTCATGTGAGCCAACTTATAGCATAGTGCACTAGAGTATTAATTCTGTTTTTTTCCCTCTAAAAATACATCCCACAAAATGCGCTAGAATAAATTACATACAAACTTTTTACTGTTTGCTCAGACTGATTTTAAAAACATAAGAAAATATGAAAATGCTAATGAAATAAGCTGCTGGGCTCTGATAAGTGACTCAGAGCAACTTCAAACATTTCTATTAAAGTAAATCTCTGTACTTCTCACTGTTAATATGTGTTATCTATTCAAGCACTGCAACATGGTGCCCTTTTATCCCATGGCATGTAGTACCAGCCTGTAGATTTTCTTTTTCTGGTAGTAACAATAGAAACCAGGAGCTAAATTTGCACTAGCAAGCAATTACGTTATCATCTGACGATGCAGAAGTGGTATATATACTCATTGTAGCAATGAGTATTTGGTGGTTTAAAGCAATTAAAATTATTTGCATCATGTTATTTTATAATTACTAATTAGAGATTAGTGTCTAAAAAATGACCAACACAAACCTAGGGGGACAAAAACAACAGAAAGAAGTAGTAAATTAATGGTATAAACTGAAACACCCGACTCTAAAAACAAATGATGAAAATTTAAACACTTTTCAGTGTATTCAGCTGAAATGAAACAAACAAATAAATGAAATTTGCCCTACATCTCCTTTGTAAAATCATTGTATTATACTGAATGCTGAAATAACAGCTCTTCTGCTGTATAATCCAAATCCACTGACAGATAAGAGAAATGAACATTATGAATATGGAAGTCCTACAGAAGCCTTGTGCAGTATTGCTGAAAAGTCATCTTATTGAAGGTCTCTTTCTGCAAAGCTCAGCTATTACATTCATGAGGGTTCCTCTGTCTGGTTTCCTACATGTTTGCTGTCACTTACCTCACAGTTACAGTGTCCACCACATGATTATTGTGATGTTAAGTTTGGATGTTATCAAATATAGATTAATATACAAACTCTTAATGAGCCACTGGATCCATGCTTTGCTAGGCTTGTACTTACAAAAATGTAAATTTAATACCTACTTATTTTAAAGATTTACTGGTTTATATGGAAATGTATTAATCAGCTTCCAAGCTAAACTACTTGCATTATACACTGAAGATTAGAATGATAATTTGACTATTTAAAGACAGCAATTCTCTTACAGGAAATTGCAGTAGATTTGTTAGGAGAATAGGCAAAGTGATTACAGCAGCCAAAACCAGTAAACGCTGAATAGGAATATTCACAGGAGGGGTCTGTTTGGCCTTTGTTAAATGTCTAGTGGTAAGTTGATTCTCTCCTTCGTACAGGAATAGTTAACCCCAGAGTTTTCAAATGGAGAATCAGAATCAATCCTACTCTTCTAAAGGAAAATTGACTCTTCTGTGGAAATAACATTTTGTATTGTGACTAGAGCGGCTACAGTTAGTTTCAACCTGAGATACTTTTGCTTGGTTTTCATAGGTACAAAGAAAGTCATCTAGCTGTTCTTATACAGCCTTGATAATTTTTAGAAGCAAACTGAAGTTGGAAGGTAATTGTCAGACTTCTTATTTTTTTTTTTTTTTTAACATTGTAACTACCATTCCTTTTCCCACATTAAGTTTTCTTGGTTAATCTTAGATTTTCTCTCAAATGGTCACTTTCATTTCCAGAAGGTCAGTGTGTGTATTAGTTAATTGTACTTAATCTCCATCTGGACTTGTTATTTTTGTGTTCAAACTCGTTTCCCTTTCTTGACTTTCTTTTAGATCAGCAGCAAGCTGGCAAGATCTTATTTTGATCTCAATAATCCATATCCCTTTGTTCTTAATTTTCTTTTAAGACAGTTTTTTTTTTAAATTTGTTCAAGAGGTGACTCAACCTCCTTGCTGATGTTATAACTGTCATTAAATGACTCCACTATATTTGAAAAGTCATGGCAGTGACTCAAAATCCCCAGCAACTGAGAGAAGGGAAACACCACATCTATTTTTAAAAAGAAGGACTCTGGGAACTGCTGACCAGCCTCACCTTGTGTCCAGAAAGATCATGGAACAGATTGTCCTGGAAGATATTTCTAGATCGGTCAATTTAAATCTCCATGTCTCTGATCACTTTTGCTGTCCTTCTCTTTACATACTCCATGTTTCTTCTCTGCACAGAATTTCAAATGAAATCTCATCTTTCTTTGTATACTGGCATTAATATTTCTCTAGACCTACTGGAACAGATAATTTGATATAATCCTAAACTTTTGTTTCCCTCTGGTGGTTTCCCTTATGTTTCTTTGGTGGTTTATCATCGTCTGTGATTGCCTGATACACCCAGAAAAGAAATCACAACTTCAGTAATACCATCAGTGTGATTCATCTAACCAACATCAGCTGTTCACATTTGAGAAAATAAGTTAGTGTTCTTAGCAAAATCTTCAAAACATGATTCATCTCATTCTGAACTGACATGAACAGAAAGAGTACAGAAAAAATTTAAACTACAAGGTAGACTCCTGTCGTTGTCTAGATTGCAGATATCTGAAGTAAGATGAGCTGAACCTCACTTTGTGATGCAACATATTCCGTTGCTTAATTAGGTGGTTTGTAGTTTAAATACTACACTTTTCATTTGGTGAGATGTTGTCCTACAGTTATACTGCAAAAGGAAGAATATAGAAGTTTGCAATGTGCACTTTCATTGCAACTTTTCTGCAGCACATAATGGTTGGAGGTAGCCAAGTTATTTGATCTTCCTTTCCAACAGTCATATGAACACAGCAGATATAAAATTAATTAAAATGCCACCAACATCTATGGCTTAATCTACTTTGGTTTGATTCTGTCCAGTTAAGATCCAGGAAATGCCAAAGCCCAACATTTCTGATAGATCTTTTACACAGTGTATATTCTTTATGTAAGTACTTAGAATCATAGAATCATAGAATCATAGAATCGTAAGGGTTGGAAAGGACCTTAAGATCATCTAGTTCCAACCCCCCTGCCATGGGCAGGGACACCTTGCCCTAAACCACGTGGCTCAAGGCTCTGTCCAACCTGGCCTTGAACACTGCCAGGGATGGAGCATCCACAACCTCCCTGGGCAACCCATTCCAGTGCTTCACCACCCTCACTGTAAAGAACTTCTTCCTTATATCTAGTCTAAACTTCCTCTGTTTAAGTTTGAACCCATTACCCCTTGTCCTACCACTACAGTCCCTAAGGAAGAGTCCCTCCCCAGCATCCTTGTAGACCCCCTTCAGATACTGGAAGGCTGCTATGAGGTCTCCACGCAGCCTTCTCTTCTCCAGGCTGAACAGCCCCAACTTTCTCAGCCTGTCTTCATACGGGAGGTGCTCCAGCCCTCTTATCATCCTCGTGGCCCTCCTCTGGACTCGCTCCAACAGCTCCATGTCCTTTTTATGTTGAGGACACCAGAACTGTACGCAGTACTCCAAGTGGGGTCTCAGAAGAGCAGAGTAGAGGGGCAGGATCACCTCCTTAGACCTGCTGGTCACGCTTCTTTTGATGCAGCCCAGGATGCGGTTGGCTTTCTGGGCTGCAAGCGCACACTGCCGGCTCATGTTAAGCTTCTCGTCAACCAACACCCCCAAGTCCTTTTCTGCAGGGCTGCTCTGAATCTCTTCTCTGCCCAGCCTGTAGCAGTGCCTGGGGTTGCCCCAACCCAGGTGTAGGACCTTGCACTTGGCTTGGTTAAACTTCATAAGGTTGGCATCGGCCCACCTCACAAGCGTGTCAAGGTCCCTCTAGATGGCGTCCCTTCCCTCCAGCGTATCAACCGAACCACACAGCTTGGTGTCATCGGCAAACTTGCTGAGGGCGCACTCAATCCCACTGTCCATGTCGCCGACAAAGATGTTGAACAGGACCGGTCCCAACACCGATCCCTGAGGGACACCACTCGTTACAGGTTTCCAACTGGACATCGAGCCATTTACCACAACTCTTTGCGTGCTGCTATCGAGCCAGTTTTTTATCCACCGAGTGGTCCATCTATCAAATTGATGTCTCTCCAATTTAGAGACAAGGATGTCATGCGGGACAGTGTCTAATGCTTTGCACAAGTCCAGGTAGATGACATCAACTGCTCTGCCGCTGTCCATCAGTTCCGTGGCTCCATCATAGAAGGCCACCAAATTGGTCAGGCAGGATTTCCCCTTAGTGAAGCCATGTTGGCTGTCACCAACCACCTCGTTGTTTTTCATGTGCCTTAGCATGTTTTCCAGGAGAAACTGTTCCAAGATTTTGCCAGGCACAGAGGTGAGACTGACTGGTCTGTAGTTCCCCGGGTCTTCCACCTTCCCCTTCTTGAAAATGGAGGTTATATTACCCTTCTTCCAGTCATCGGGAACTTCACCTGACTTAACCAAGATCAAATGTGAATTCTGTGCAAATAGATAACAAATTGTGCAGTACTGGCTGCTTTGGTTATGCATTTTCAATTCAACTAGTAAATGAAAGAAACATATGACTTGTAGCTCGAGAAAATGTTAATATTGTCAGACCTGCTTTCATTTTACAGAACAACTCACTGCAATTTCCACCATAAACAGTGATATGCAGACTTCTACCTAAAACAAGTTTAACAGTATGGATTTCTTAAATGACTAACTTTGAGGTACATAACCTTATTACTGTAGTTATACTTTTAACAGGTATATGTTTTCAGGTGTAATGTCTTGAATGTATTCTATACCTTATCAGCAGATATGTTTGGCCATACAGTGTTATCCTGGGTTCAGCTGTAGCAGTCATTTTTCTCCTTCTTAGTAGCTGGTGCAGTGCTGTGTTTTCAGCTTTAGTATGAGAGCAAACATGTAATCTCTGTTCTATCCATACTTACAAGTCAGATTCTGAGAACAGGAGAAAGCTGGTTTGCCTTAGGTCTTTTCTGTAAGTTTTGTATCTTTCTGTTATTTTGGAGAGCACTACGTTTTTCCTTGGAAAGGGTTTAAAAATCTTCCATGGTATTCTCTGCACTGGTATCCTAGTCTTGGTATATGAGTCATGTCTATAAAGAAATATGTCCAATCACCTATAATTCCAAAGTAGACCACCTATGTATAAGGCATGATTTAGTTCATCAGGAAACTGTTGGATACCTACAATGAAATCATTGGAAGATGGCTATGTCTCATTGATGGCAATAAGTCATTAAAGTGGGAGAGAAGGGCACAATACAGAGAGACCAATCTGGTGAGTCAGTGCTTTTGGAATACTGATAAAAGACTCGGGTACAAAATGACCAGTGCTTTTTTAAACAGTCAGTTCATTACATTGCACTTCATATGCTAGTAGTTCGTAGTTGTTGCTAACGCTTCGAGTTTTCTCCATAGACAGCTTGACATTTAACTGTGAAATTTATCTCTAGACAGACAAAACGTCTAAAAACTAGGTAGTTTGCTCCCAATGGGTAAATAGTTAGATCCTGGTTTGGATTTATTCCTTAGGTTTTTATTTGACTTCAACAAAAATCAAGCTGGAAGTTCAAGGTCAGACAACTTAGTCCTAAAAATATTTCTCTCACTCTTTCACCATCTAAATTGAGCTGGATTCTGTGAGATAAATCACTTTCACAGCTAACTGGGAGATAAGTTTATTCTCTATCTAGTTTACCAGAACTAGAAAGCTTCTGAAACAAAAGAGCTTATTATTATACTCCCAAATGAGATTTGCTTATTTTGCATCAGCGTCACACTATCGGCATTAATTTTGTGTGTGACACATGGCTGCTCCTAGAACTCCCCTTTGCTATATTGGTGCCTACCTAGATACCTCTGTCTCTTGCTACTTAAAACTCTATTTTTTCCCCACTGATTTTCACTGTATGCATTATTGGTATGAAAATACAGCTAAAAAAAAAAAAAAAAATACATCTCCCACTTAATCTTGTTTTGCAGCCTGAGGTAGAAAGTAAAACACAATTGTTGCTATGTCACTAAGGATATGTCCCTAGGGGTAAAATGTTGGCTTTGCTCACTAAAGAGTAGTAAATGATGGAACAAATATTATGCTTCTCCAAGCTTAAAGAAATCGGAGGAGTTTCATCAAGAGTTATTTTTCATAATAAGGTTAATTTTCCTTAATATTTAACTAATTAATTCTTTCTAGTTAATTAGGAAGTGTGCAAAATACTTTGAAGATCAATATCACTACAGATCTTCGCAGCCCAAGCAATCATTTGGTTGATTTCATATTTTTTCTTCTTTACTCTGTTAAACACATACACAACCCACTACCACTGAATGGCTCTCCATATATTTTTTTACTGAGTAATTAGCTGGAACACTGAAGCATCATAATCCTGATTTTTAGAGGCCTGACTTGGTTAAAGTAATTACGTTTGTTTAGTAGTTAAAATAAATCTCTGTCTAGATTACAAGAAACTGCATGTTGTAGATTTTGCTTGGAAATTTTGCTATGTTTTGTGGATATTTTGGGTTTGGGTTTGGGTTTTTTTGTGGCAATTTGATGCATCTTTAAAATATTCAGTATGAAATATAAGAAACTTCAATTATGAAATAAATTCTGCTTATATTATAAAAAAACCCTTAATCACCATGTATCTCTCAGTGTCCTGGGAATAAAAATAATGCCAGTTCTGCTCATTCCTATTTGTCACAGACTAATATATTCATCACATTTAAAAGAGAGGTTGCAAAAAAATGCTATGTATATAGTGGTTTTCCGTGGATTATGTGGATGTTACTCTGCAGGTCCTGTGTTTTGTACATGAGTAGGAAGTAGAGTGAAGAGGGAAAGTACGAGATTTTTAGTAGGAACAAGAGAAGCCCAGCAGTGCTTACAGCACAGGACAGCTTCTTTGTTACTTCTGCATTGGAAATACTTATGAAAGAGAAAAATAAAGTTATTGCAGTGTAAAACAGAAGAAAGTGGAAACCTAATGTTTTTATAATAATATTTCACATTTTATTCACATTAGCATGTACCATGTCCTATGCACAGACACAAATCATAGATCTCCTGGGATTTTGTTCATTATGCTTGTGCTATTAATTCTTGCATAGCATAACTGTTGTACAATGAAAGATGACTTACAAGCTGATGAGAAGCAAAAAAACCCAACAACCATGAATATAGAAAATTCTCTTGTTTAATCCCCCTTGACTGCATAGCCAAGGGACAGCAGGATTTTAATCTATTTGCCATTCTCATTATTTCTTTGCATCTTATACATGGATTTATAATTAGAAGAAAACTCCCAGGAAAAGATGAGACCTGTTCTGTATATTTAGTACAATTTCATAATTCTATGCACATCTGACAGAAGAAGCAACAGTGGCATCAATAGCAGCGACATGTGAGTCAGTAATATAGAAGATGAAAAAAAGGTTGGACCAGGTGATCCTTAAGGTCCCTTCCAATCTGGTTTCTATGACTGTCTTTCACCGGGGCCTCTTGATCAGTCAATAGCCCAAAGATAAATTTGGTCCACTGATACTTTGCTAAACATAAGTGTAGTACAACTTCAGGAGAATTCATAGTTAGAGCCCTATGTCTATGAGCATCGAATTCCCCTGCCATGGTTTCTTATCTGTCCTGTGACTTTCAATATCTGGAGATTCTTATTCAAGAAAGTATATAGTAGAACAGTCTCTGTAACGAGGAACCAGTTTTTCTAGGCTCTCAGAATCAAACCTTCTGGTGTTGCAAACTCTAAACATACTCTTTTCTTATAAAAAAAGTATATAAGGTATTGTACTGCTTCTAAAGACATGGGATTTCTTTTTGTGTTACCTTGTTTGTTCTGGTTTGGGGCTTTGTTTGTTTGTTTGCTTGCTTGTTTTTAAAAAATACTACATGTATACCCACACCAAAGAATCTCCCCAAATATATATTGTGGTGGAACAACATTCAAAAAAACTAAAACTACTTGAGCAGTACTGTCAAGGATAGGTTTCAAATAATTTTTACAATTTTTATTAATACTTCTGTTAATGAACCTGAAAAAAAACCCAGGGATATATTAACAAATTTTTCTGATGACACAATATTAAAGTAATTTAAAACACAGAGGAGAGTAAAAGCATTATGGAGAAAGAATTACTTGACTTTGTAGTAACTTAAGTTATAGAAATGGGATCTAAGACAGTACTAAAAAGATTAAGATCATGTGGCAATGGAGTAAACAATACAATTTTTTTCCTGTTTATTGAGGAGTACAAGCAGATATTTGAAAATTCTGAAAGGCAAGATTATACATTATCATAATGTATGATCTTTTGCATGTGGGCATAAGGAAACTTTGCACATACTTCAATACATCCAAGTAGAGGCTCCTAGTAATTCCTAATAAAAGCCAGTCATAATCAGCAACACTTTTCTTTCTCAGCCCAGACAGAAGCATGGAATGTGTTTCTCCTCACTGCAAGGATTATTAGCTCAGGAAGTATACCCCACTAAATATAGACTTTTTTTTTGTCGTTGTTTAGAGCTAGCTTGTATCTAGTAGGACACAATGATACATGGTGGTTTATTTACATCTTCCTTCAGAAGATTATGTTTTGTTGGTCTTTTATGGAATACCTATGAATTATCAATTTAATGTGGTGATAAAAAGATCTATGTAGTTTTTGGTGCACCAGTCAGCATTTTCAATAAGTATACGAAAAAATAAATGACATTAGAGAAGGCATTAAAATACTGCATATAATTTTGATCAACCTGTCCTGGGTTCAGCTATAGCAGTCATTTTTTCTCCTTCTTAGTAGCTGGTGCAGTGCTGTGTTTTTTAACTTTCAGCCTGGGAACAACGCTGACAACACTGATGTTTTCAGTTGTTGCTAAGTAATGTTTACTCCAACCAAGGACCTTCTCAGTCTCATGCTTTGCCAGGGAGGAGGGGAAGTCGGGGGGAAGCAGAGACAGGACACCTGACCCAAACTAGCCAAAGGGGTATTCCAGACCACAACACGTCATGCCCAGTATATAAACCGGGGGGAGTTACCCAGAAGATCCCAGATCATTGCTTGGGTCGGGCTGGGTATCGGTCGGCGGGTGGTGAGCAATTGTATCCTCTCCCCTTGCTATTTCACTAATCATTATTATCATTGGTGGCAGCAGTAGTGGTTTTGTATTATACCTTAGTTATGGAACTGCTCTTATCTCAACCTGTGAGAGTTACATTCTTCTGATTCTCCTCCCCATCCCTCCGGGAGCGGGGGGAGGAAGAAGGGGGGGAGTGAGCGAGCAGCTGCATGGTTCCGAGTTACTGGCTGGGCTCAAAACAACAACACAAACACGTCAAAGAAAGAGGAATTGTTCAAACTGGAACAAGGCTTAGATGATTACCATGCAAATGGAGAAGCTATACTGAAGCTGAGCATCAGATTTTAGGGGTTCTTCACTTCTCACTATGACTTATAGCATACTAAAGTCATAGAACTGCATGATTTCAGGTATTATCATAATTTCAAGTAGTATCAGGTTTGTGGATCTTATTTAAAACTGACCCTCGCAGAGATATGTAAAGAATTCTCATATCAACAATGCTCAATATCCATAAATTATGAAAATAGTGGGGGTTTAGAGGCCAAGTTAGCGTATTCAAATAAGTAGAAATGGATCTTGAAAAATGATGGCTGTCTTCCATGGGGAAATTTCAAAGGATGTTATAAATAAAAAAAAATTGTGAAAAATGTTATTTTTTTTTAAACAAAAAGATGTCTTCTATATTCAGTTAACATGTTTTTCTTTAGTTACAGAAGTTAGAATCATAGAATCATAGAATCATAAGGGTTGGAAAGGACCTTAAGATCATCTAGTTCCAACCCCCCTGCCACGGGCAGGGACACCTTGCCCTAAACCACGTGGCTCAAGGCTCTGTCCAACCTGGCCTTGAACACCGCCAGGGATGGAGCATCCACAACCTCCCTGGGCAACCCATTCCAGTGCTTCACCACCCTCACTGTAAAGAACTTCTTCCTTATATCTAATCTAAACTTCCTCTGTTTAAGTTTGAACCCATTACCCCTTGTCCTACCACTACAGTCCCTAAGGAAGAGTCCCTCCCCAGCATCCTTGTAGACCCCCTTCAGATACTGGAAGGCTGCTATGAGGTCACCACGCAGCCTTCTCTTCTCCAGGCTGAACAGCCCCAACTCTCTCAGCCTGTCTTCATATGGGAGGTGCTCCAGCCCTCTTATCATCCTCGTGGCCCTCCTCTGGACTCGCTCCAACAGCTCCATGTCCTTTTTATGTTGAGGACACCAGAACTGTACGCAGTACTCCAAGTGAAGTCTCACAAGAGCAGAGTAGAGGGGCAGGATCACCTCCTTCGACCTGCTGGTCACGCTTCTTTTGATGCAGCCCAGGATGCGGTTGGCTTTCTGGGCTGCAAGCGCACACTGCCGGCTCATGTTAAGCTTCTCGTCAACCGACACCCCCAAGTCCTTTTCTGCAGGGCTGCTCTGAATCTCTTCTCTGCCCAACCTGTAGCAGTGCCTGGGATTGCCCCGACCCAGGTGTAAGACCTTGCACTTGGCTTGGTTAAACTTCATAAGGTTGGCATCGGCCCACCTCACAAGCGTGTCAAGGTCCCTCTAGATGGCATCCCTTCCCTCCAGCGTATCAACCGAACCACACAGCTTGGTGTCGTCGGCAAACTTGCTGAGGGCACACTCAATCCCACTGTCCATGTCACCGACAAAGATGTTGAACAGGACCGGTCCCAACACCGATCCCTGAGGGACACCACTCGTTACAGGTTTCCAACTGGACATCGAGCCATTTACCACAACTCTATGCATGTGGCCATCGAGCCAGTTCTTTATCCACCGAGTGGTCCATCTATCAAATTGATGTCTCTCCAATTTAGAGACAAGGATGTCATGTGGGACAGTGTCGAATGCTTTGCACAAGTCCAGGTAGATGACATCAACTGCTCTGCCGCTGTCCATCAGTTCTGTGGCTCCATCATAGAAGGCCACCAAATTGGTCAGGCAGGATTTCCCCTTAGTGAAGCCATGTTGGCTGTCACCAACCACCTCATTGTTTTTCATGTGCCTTAGCATGTTTTCCAGGAGAAACTGTCCCAAGATTTTGCCAGGCACAGAGGTGAGACTGACTGGTCTGTAGTTCCCCGGGTCTTCCACCTTCCCCTTCTTGAAAATGGGGGTTATATTACCCTTCTTCCAGTCATCGGGAACTTCACCTGACTGCCAGGATTTTTCGAATATGATGGACAGTGGCTTAGCAACTTCATTCGCCAGCTCCTTCAGGACCCGCGGATGGATTTCATCAGGTCCCATGGACTTGTGCATGTTCAGGTTCTTAAGATGGTCTCGAACCTGATCCTCTCCTACAGTGGGCCTAAGGTCTTCGTTCTCACAGTCCCTGCATTTGCTTTCCAAGACTTGGGTTGTGTGGTCAGAGCATTTGCTGGTGAAGACTGAGGCAAAGAAGTCATTAAGAACCTCAGCCTTCTCCAAATCCATGGTAGCCAGTTCTCCTGATAGCTTCTGGAGAGGGCCTACATTGTCCCTAGCCTGTCTTTTATTTGCTACGTATCTATAGAATCCTTTCCTGTTATTTTTTACATCCCTTGCCAAACTTAATTCTAGCTGCGCCTTAGCTTTCCTAACCTGGTCCCTAGCTTCTCAGGCAATGCTCCTGTATTCTTCCCAGGCCGCCTGTCCTCGCTTCCACCTTCTATAAGCTTCTTTTTTCCCTCTAAGTTTCCTCAGCAGCTCCTTGTCCATCCATGGAGGTCTCCTGGCCCTCCTGCTGCACTTTCTTCTAGTCGGGATGCAACACTCTTGAGCACGTAGCAGGTGATCCTTGAATACCAACCAGCAGTCTTGGGCCCCCCTGCCCTCTAGGACTGTATCCCATGGAACCTTACTAAGGAGGTTCCTGAAGAGGCCAAAGTCTGCTTTCTTGAAGTCCAGGGCAGTGAGCTTGCTGCACACTCTTCTCACCGTCCTGAGGATCTCAAACTCAACCATCTCGTGATCACTAGAGCCAAGGCTGCCCTGGAGCGTTACATTTCCAACCAGTCCCTCCCTGTTGGTGAGCACAAGGTCCAGCATGGCACCTCTCCTCGTCAGCTCCTCTACTGCTTGAAAGAGGAAGTTGTCTTCCACACAATCGAGGAACCTCCTGGATTGCTTGTGCCGGGCCGTACCGTCCCTCCAACAGATGTCAGGATGGTTGAAGTCCCCCACGAGGACCAGGGCCTGCGAGCGTGAGGCTGCTCCTATCTGTCTGTAGAGCGCTTCATCTACAGAGTCCTCTTGATCAGGCGGCCTGTAACAGATCCCCACCGTAATGTCCCCTGTTGCTGTTTTCCCTTTGATCCTGACCCACAAACACTCTGTTACCTCATCACCCGTCCCCAGACAGAGTTCCATACTCTCTAGCCTGTCACTGACATAGATAGCAACACCCCCTCCCCGTCTGCCTGGCCTGTCTTTTCTAAAGAGCCTGTAACCTTCCATTCCGACATTCCAGTCATAGGAGCCATCCCACCATGTTTCTGTGATACCAATGACATCATATTCCTGTAGCCTTGCACACATCTCTTAATTCCTCTTGCTTGTTCCCCATACTATGGGCGTTTGTATAGAGGCACCTTAGCCGAGCTCTAAATGAAGCCGACTCAATGGCTGGGGCAGCTGGAACATCTCTACATCGCTCCAAGCACTTATTATAGGTGCTGGCAACTGACCAGGAATGTTGGGATGGATCAATGCTCCCCTCCCCCAACACATCTAGTTTAAAGCTTTCCTGACCAGCCTGGCAAGCCTCCTACCAAAACAGCTCTTCCCCTTCTTTGTCAGACCAGCTCCACCAGCCTCCAGGAGATCTGGCCTCCCAAATGGAGCCCCATGTTCTAAATAGCCAAACCCCTGACTATGGCACCAGCATTCTAACTATTTATTAACCTGCCAGACACGCCTAGCTTTTTTAAGGTCCTCCCCTTTGCCCTGGAGAATCGATGAAAAATCTGTCTGAGCTCCAGAGCCCCTAACCACCTCTCCCAGGGCTCTGTAGTCCTTCTTAATGTTCTCCAGGCTACTGCTATCTATATCTCTAGCACCCACATGGACCACTAGGAGGGGGTAATAGTCAGCAGGACTTACTAGAGCAGGCAGCCTCTCAGCAACATCCCTGATCCGAGCCCCTGGCAGGCAACACACTCCCCTCGAGACTGGATCAGGCCAGCAGATGAGTGCCTCTGTGCCTTTCAAAGTAGAGTCCCCTACTACTATGACCCTCCTCTTTTTCCTGGAGGCACCAGTAGTGATCCTCTTTACTGGTGCATCAGCAGGATGCTCATTAGGTGTGGTGGATGCTTTCTCATTAGCCCCCTGCAGAACCGCGAAGCGGTTCTGGGTGGGGACATCAGATTTAGGAGGAAGCCCCTTGTCGTTAATTGTCCTCTTCCTCCTTTTTTTGTTAGTTTTTCTCGTGACTAATTCCCAGCTTCCTGGGTTGCTGCCCTCCTTCTTTCCTATATGAGCAATGCTGGACGTTTGCAGCCCCTGCGCAGTTTGGGCCTGGAGCAAGCAGCCCAGCTTCCTCTCAGCTTCCCTGGCATCTTTTAGCTCTCCAACAGCCTCCCGCAGCTCAGCCACCTGCTGCAGGAGGACCACCACACAGTGCAGCCCTGTCCATCGTGCACCCCCCCCTCACGAGACCAGTCGAGGCACTTTCTACACTCCGAGGTCTGCGCCGCAGCCTCCCCTCTCATCTTCTCTGTCTGGGTGCCTACGCTGGCCACCGCCGGGGCAGAGTTCCCAGAGCAGGCCCTGCTCCTGAGGCGAGTGCTCACCATCCCGCTCGCTGCCCGCGCGAACTGCCGCGCCACGCCCTGTTTGCCCGCCCTGGTCGCCGCGCTCCTGGTCGCTCGCGCTCCCTGGGATGGGTTTTACCCACTGAGGGCTGGTGCCGTCACTCCTGGCACCGCCCCCTGTGAGTCAGCTGCTCGCGTCAGCTGAGCTGCCGGCTCCTGGGCAAGTCCTGTCGAGGACTTGAGGCTCCCTCGGTCGCTCTTGCCGCTCCGAACTGAGGCTCCTGGACGCTGTGCTTCCCCCCGCTCCGGTGTTAAAGGCGTCCTCTCTGGAGATACTCACCTCGGCAATTCAAGTTTCATCAAATAAAATTTCTGTGATTTGAAATGAATAGTAATTTCTCTGCCATAAGCATCTACAACAAGCAAAAATGCAGCTTGTCTGTTGCAGACCAAGAAAATTGGGGAACTGGTTTTTCAATGGAAGATAAAGCTGAAGCAGAGCATCAATTGATTCAAAAAGCAGAAAATTCATTGTCTCTTGTAGAAGGGAAGAGGTGCAGTAGCAAAGGATGCAAACACTGGTGTTTTTGCTTGCCTGTAGATACAGAATTCTCTCTGCTGAAGTAATGAATAATTAAAACATGCTTAGAACCTAGGATATAAAGTGGCAGGGTGCTATCAGATGACCTGTTGGAGGCAACAACAATGGCATCCTGTTGGCTATTAATGTGGAGAGATGAGTAATGTTGGCTTTTAAAACAGTACAAGAGAGCCGAGAGCACCTAAGTTGAGGACTTTATCTTCTGACAGTTATTACAGGAGAATAATAAAGTGACACGATGGTAGTTAGCAAGTTGTTTCCTTCCCATCATCACAGTGATTCAGAATAACTGGCTCTATGTTGAGATGGAGGGATAGAACAGATGATCTATTGCTGTTTCTTTCAACAACCTTTTTATTATAATCTTATAATTTGTGATTTTTTCCCAGTGAGAATTAAAAAATGAGAGAAGATATTTTTTTCTACCTTTTTATCATTTGTGATGTATGAGGCATATATTTTTCAGTTAACACATAGGGAATTGTAACAATTAAGCAGAACCAATAGGCAAACATCAGCTAAGTGCAGATAGTTGTCTTCTCTGATGAACCAGCTGCCTATCGTGGAATACCTGTCTTCTATGTTTTAACTCAGTTCTATGAAGATTCCAAAGTTGAGCCAGATTTCAGATCCTGTAGCTGTTTATCCACCCCATACTTCCCGAGCTTCCACAAGACTGATGCAGGTAATGGTCTCAAAAGCCTTCTTGAAGTTGAGATTGGCCTTCTGCTGTCTCTTTTTCTATGTAGACCATCATTTAACAGTAGAAGGCACATAGTTTCGTCAAGAAGGATCGACTTTGGTAAATATTATTGCCATCAGGCATTTGAGAGGCCTCTGAGAAGACATGCTTCATGCCCTTTCTAAGGACTGAGGTGAGGTTGAATGGACTTTAAGTTCTTGAGTTCCTCTTTTAAAATAGATTCAGCATGATTAATTTTCTGAGCTGTTGGCGACAACTCCTGAATAGTGATTTTTCATAAATGAATGACAGCGGTAGTCCAGTTTCATCAGCCAGTTCTTTCAACACCCTGAGGTGAATTAAATGATCAAACACTCATAAAAATTAAAATGCTTAGAGACAATGTACAAACCTTTTAAATTCCACCTCTGCTGTCTGTTAATTTCCTTTTTACATTTTAGTTCACAAAAATGTCTCTATTTCCTATTAGCAGGCGATGTCCAGACACTTCCTGGGAAGTAGGGCCTCAGTACATGTAGTGGTTGCTTTAGAAGACAAACACCTCAATAACGACTGTCCTCCCTCCTCCTCTTTTCTCTTATGTTTTATTACTAAGCATGATGTCATATGATAGTGATAGACTTGGTAGTGCCAGGTTTATGGTTGGATTCAGTGATCTTAAGGGTCTTTTCTAACCTAAATGATTCTATGACCTTATGATATGGAATCATTGGTCAGTTTGGGTCAACTGTCCCAAGTATGTCCTCTCCCAATGTCTTGCCCACTCTCAGACTATTTGCCTTGGTGAGGAGTGGGGAGGAGGTGGGTTGGAGATACACTGTACAGGCACTGCTCAGTAATAGCCAGAACATTGGTGTGTTACCAACATCATTCTAAGCTACCAATGCAAACCACAGAACCATAAGGGCTGCTATGGGGAAAGTTAACTCCACCAGCCAGAACCAATACAGATGGAATCACAGAATCATGGGTTGGAAGGGACCTGAAAGAGTCTTCAATCCTTATCTGCTGCTTTTAATTAGATGTTGCTCACAAGAATCCAACCATTGTTAGACACACAACTTTCAGATATTTAGCTCTCTAGACACCCCAGGGTTAACATAATTTCTTTAGTGGTCACAGAGCCTGAGGTAATCAGCTTAAATACACCTGGCAGTTTAGACTGCCCAGTTAATGAACTTTCAGGTTCAGGTGAGAAATATGTCACTCCTCAAGTCTGAGCAAGGTCAGCATTAGTTTAAGGGAGGCTTCATTGAGAATCTGCACAAGTTTTGGTGAAAATTTTTTTTGGAGAAAAAAATATTCTAGTTTTAACATATGACTGTACGATTGTGTAGGAAATTTCTGAGCTGCTTCAATACAGACACATCTCCTAGTCTTAAAAGTTTTAGCACAGAATCCAGTACAGCTCTGGAAGGCAGTTTCCACTGGTTGATTGCTTTCACCATCATGGGTGGATTTTTATAGTATTATTTCTTTTGCATATTATTTGAATGTGTACCTTAAAGTGTAGAACTTGTAAATTCTATCTCTGAATTATCTAATGAGTTTTTCTTTGCTCATAAAATCTTCTTTAGTGGTTTTTTTTTTTTTGGCCTTATTAGTTATTAACTTTGATGTATCAAAGGGAAAATTTTCAGGTCATCACAGTCCAAGCAACCTCAAATTTAAAAGTTTTGCATCCTGTAGTCTGGAGAAATAATAAATGGTATAGGTAAATCTTTTAGTGCTAATCCAGAGAAGTGACTTCTCTTTCGAAATAATTTTTCAAACAACATATCTCTCGGGATGTGAAAACAAGAAAAACAATTGCTATTAGCCAGGACTATTTTGCAGCTAAATAAGTAGGGTAGGGAGATGTTCAAAAAAAGGCAGCTATACACATTAACAAAGAATTATTTAAGTTTCTATCTCTTTGAATACTTCCCTGTGGACAGCTCTTGAAAGATTGTAATTATGAGAGTGGATTTAATTTTGCAAAGTACAAAGTGTCTTACTATTCTTATCAGTTGTTACTTCATATTACCATCAATAATGCACTTCAGTACTTCACTTTCATAATCAAAACATGTTTATTTGTTACAGGTGTGTTCTTGTAAGATAAGTATCTTGAAAGTTTGTATCCTTGAGATATGTCAATGTATGGCACAACGTTTCTTGTTCTTTGAGAAGACATGTCTGTTCATTGTCTAACTTTTGATCAAATGGTCCTATCTTTGCAAACTATCATTTGCTGTAGATTTACAACTTACATTTAAATACTTCTTTTAGATGTTTTCTACAAAGGAAACAGAAATTCATACAGACTGTTGGAAAATCTCATGTGCATTCTCTGAATTTTATCTTACAATGAAAAGAATACCAGAAATTAAAGCCAGATAGGGGATGATTTCTGCCAAATCTGTGTAAGTGCACAGCGACATGTTACAGTCTAGGCTTGCTTTAATATGACAGAAATCAGCAAGTGCTGGAATAGTCACCCGGAATTAATTAATTCCAGAAAGAAATATAAACAAGTGTTTATATTTGTTGTGTTCTTATAATAATCCAGAAAATAAATACCTAATCAGATCAATGTGAGTCTTCTGAAGAAACAATTTTCCTTCTGGATTGGGTCATTACTGTGTTCTGTGTATTATTCTCACATATTATTAAAGTAATAAATTTGAATAAAAATCACAAAAATATTTATGTTAATGTGTTCTGAAAAAAACGTTTTCCCCTGAAAAAATAGAAAGCTGAAATATTTTTACAGCACCTCTGCCTTATGCTTTTCTGAGAAGTGCTGCTTTTATAAATGTTGAGGTCATGAAAACCCAGCAGATTTTTAAGCTTCTTATTATAAATATGTGTTTTATATGGACTACATGGGGAGGGGGAAAGTCAAAACACTAAGCTCTTAAAGAGAACTGACAATTTAGAAGACATCTTGATTTAAAAACATAGAATCTCTGTTCCAAAAAGAAAAATGAAAGCTTACAGACCCTTTCTCTCTTTCTAAGTGATACTAGACTTTCTCACTTTCTAGCCTTTACATTTAAAGCAAATTGTAAATCTAAATTGTACACGTATCGAACTGAATCCTAGAAATATTGTGGATAACAGGAAATAACATGGCTGTGTCTCGTTTACAAGTTTTTCACTGAGAAACAAAATATAAAAAGGAAGAATAGCTACAGGGCGAAAAAAGATAATTTCTAGATATTATCAGATATACGTAAGGTTTCTCTTTCTTAAATTGCAGCTCAGTTTTTGTGTAGTTAATAAACTTGATTGTTATTAGGTGATCTCTGAAACATCAACTGTACTACACTTAAATTGTCAGTGATGAAACTTGTTACTATGAATGAATAATATGGGTATTACTGGCATAATATCCTTCCTTTCTGTTTGATTTATACATATGCATAGGCGTAACTTAATTCACAAGAGATGTACAAGTAATTTATTTCGAAATACTGAACTAAAACTGGACAGTAATTTCTCTGACTTTTGATGTAATGCTGTTGCTAAGGCATAAATGACATTGAGCAATAATGAAGAGTTGTCATTTTGGTGTTTATCTTTGCCTTGGAGCACTTCTTAGATACTTGCTTTCTTTGCAAGGCCAAATTGCTTCTCCTTTTACACATCTGCAGAAACAGATCAGATATAAAATGGAAATGAAATGAGCAAGTCATTGTTGACTTCTTTTACTTAAATTGGGTAGTTACTGTGCTGCAGTCAAAAAAGAGGACTAAAGATACTAGTCCTCTAGTGTTCTGAGATACTTTGAGAAACTTAATGTTCATCTCATCCTTGCCATTCTGTATAAGCAGCATATTTCAGTCTGTACAGAATGCAATTTGCTTTTCTCTCTCTGGTTTAGAAACAAAGCACGCAAACTGCACACTTTCTGATTTTATTCAATATATTGAAATAAAATAAGCGACACTACTTGTATTCCAGGAACTACAAAAAAAGTTTCTTTGTTCCTTGCTCAGCCAAAACCCAGTGACTTATGAGAGGCTTTGTGAATATTCATAAAGATGTCTTAGAAATGAGCAGATAATCAATATCTGGATAAAGAATTCAATGATTCAAAGTCATCCAGAATAAAAGTATCTGAACATTTTTGGATTGGACTCCCAATCGTGAACTGAATCCAGACTTAGTATTAAGTGAAAAATCTCGTCAAGGAAATTTGACTGAAGTCAGTATGAAATATTTTTACATATTACTCAAGAAATTGTAGTTAACAGGGACTATAATTATATAACCATAGGACCATAGAATCGTAGAATTATAGAGTGATAGATTCATAGAATCATGGAATTATTCGGTTTGAAAGGAAATTTTAAAGATCATCCAGTCTAACCCCCCTGGCATGGGCAGGGAAATGCTGCAATAAATCAGCTTGCTCAAAGCTCTGTCCAACCTGACCTTGAATACTTCCACTGATGGGGCTTTCACAAATTGTTTGGGAAATCTGGCCCAGTGTCTCCTGAGTCAACCACTATCAAGATTCGCAGGATTACAAATGTATCAGAGATCTTCAAAGATTTGAACTGGTTTCTCATGAGCTAAATCTCTCAGAGATTCCATCAGAGGAAAACAGTAGCTGCAATTCAGGAATTCAGAAGTTTTAAAAAGACCCTTTTTTGCATTTCATCAATTCTCCTTGTTTTAACCAAAGACACAAAAATTGTCATTGGAAACCCATATTCTATAGATTCCTCTTTTCCCTTGTTTTATTTTTTGTATTTTGTTTGTAGTATTACACTTTGGTCACAGACTAAACTTTAATTGTTTTAATATCATTTGGAAGTGTGGACAAGCGATAATTCTGAGTGGCAAGGTTTTGATCCTTAAGGGGTCTGCAGGGCGGTCTCTGTGAGGAGAGGCCAGGGCTGCCCTGTGCCAGACACAGTCAGTTCCAGCAGGCTCCATCTGACCCACCACAGGGCACAGCTGAGCCCCTCAAAAAAGGGGGTGGCAGCTCAGTGAAATGCATTCAAGAAAAGGAAAAATGACAGAGAAGCAGTGAGAATTAGAGGATAAAAAAGTGTAAGAAACAGTCCTGTGAACAGCAAGATCAGTGAAGGAAGGAGGGGAGGAGGTGCTCCAGGCACTGGAGCAGAGGTTCTTCTGTAGCCATTAGAGATGACCACACTAAAGCATATGTCCACTCTTCAGACAGTGGAAGACCCCACAACAGAGCAGGTGGATGTTTCTGGAAGGTATTGAGCTCATGCTGGAGCAGGTTCTCCTTGCTGGGTGGAGGAACTGAAGGTGAAGCACCAAAGTTGAACCGGGTAGAAAGGTAGTAGGAAGGTGTCATTTTATTTTGTCTGTGTTTGCCACTATCCAAATGTATTTTTCTGTCAAAATAAGGAAAGTAGTTTTCCCCAAACAAAGTCTGTTTTACTTGTGATGGCAATTGGTAAGTGATCTCCCTGCCTTCATTGCTACCTACAAGTTTTTTGGTTTGGTTTGGGTTGGGTTTTTTACCTTATTTACTCCTCCTGTCCTTTTGAGGATGAGGAATCAGAGACTGGTTGGGTGGGTGTTTCATAGCTGGCCAAAGTCAACCCACTGCACGTGTTTAAACATTTTTCAGTTTGTGCCATTGCCTTTTACTTTTCCACTGACCACCACTGATAAAAACTTGCCTCTGATGAGGTACTATTATACACCTGAGCCCTCTCTTCCTCAAGCTGAACAATTTGAGCTCTCTCATATATGGGATGTTCCAGTCCCTTAAACATGACAGGACTCTCTCCAGCGTGTACATATCTCTCTTGTAAAGGGGAGCCCACAACTGGACCCAACACTCCATATGTGGCCTCACCAGTGCTGAGTAGAGAGGAAGGATCACACCTGTCAACCTGTTGGGAATACCCTTTGTGATGCAAGGGCACATTGCTGACTTAGAGTGATTTAGCTCTTTCTGCAAACCACTTTCCAGCCTGTTGGCTTGCAGGCTATACTGGTGCCTGGGGTTACTCCTCCCCAGGTGCAAGATTTCACATTTCCCTTTATTGACCTTGAGCATTCAGGCTGACATGCCTGTCAGACCATCTCTCCAGACTATCAAGATACCACCACAATCTGGTTTATCATCAATTTCTTTCTATCTTTTATCATCTACAAGCTTGCTAAGGGTGCACTCTTTTCCATTAGGTAGGTCAAAACTGTTCCGTCCCATGCTAAACTGTAAAGGCAAGCTGAATCTGGAGTTGCTCTTCCAACCAATAGGTCCAGATAGGAGCAAGACTTTACATGTTATTCTGAAGATGGAGATATAAACAGGACCAATCATGTTCCTCCTCTCCAGCAGACCTAGTTGGAATTCACTAGTGAACATGAACTTATCCTCATGCTTGTGATTCACAAGTTCATGCACATCCATGAGTCCCCTAAATCCTTGACCAGACCTGAATCCATGACCAGATCCTAGGCTCCATTATCTAGTCTTTGGCTTCAACCTTGGATCTTTCCAGATTCTGGTCTCCTCCTCACTGCCTAATCCAATTGAGTTTGCTAATGAATCATATTTCTCCTGCTTCCTGTACTCCACCTCTGTATAGAGAGTAAGGTCGCAGAAGAAATAGGCAAGAAGATAATTTAGCAAGATACAATAGGATGTGGTAAACAGGACGAGGGCTGGCAAGACTGATGTCCTGACCATCAGCTTGTTTAAACACAACCAGACTGTTATCTCCCTTCTTCTTCACTTCCTACTTGTTATTCCCCAATTCGCTTTGATTCCTCATTTTCTCACCTTTCTGTACTTCCCGTAAACATTCCTTAGTAGCTTTTTCACATGCTAATCACTCTAGAAGACATCCATTACATGTTTGACACAACCCCACAAGATCTCTCAAATATCTCATAAGGAGTCTGTTCCCGCTCATGAGATCCATGATGATGAACCAACAGGTCTAACAGATGTTAATCTGTTGCGTCCTCTTTTTACCAGTTACAAAGGAATTCCTTCTTTGGTTCGTTGGTGAGTGGCCTGAGACCTGTGGTCCTTGTTATTGTCTCTATCACCTGCTGTTCATTAGACTTTGTGTATTTATGTATTTGATTTATTACTTTATTTATTACCTCTAATTATTTCTTATGTTAACAAACTTTAATTAGATTTCCTCCCAAACCAAGTATGCTTTACATTCCAGGTATCTACCTATTCTTTACATTCCACATACTCCTGTGTACGCAGAAAGCTCAAGGGAAATGAAACACCATCTTGAGTCGTGCTGAATTTGTCAATGTATTAGATGGTCTAGTAAAGACTGAAGGGCAACCAGCATATCAGGCATCTTTGCTTTGTGTAAATACTGAAAAAACTTTTCAGATTGGTTTCCCATTTCATACTCTCTAAAACAATTCTTTTTGAGTGAAGACTTACTTCTAGTTTTGGTGGTAGGTTTCCTTTGTTTATTATTATTATTTTTCCCTAGAAAATAGATCCCTATAGATCAGCTTTGAAGAGGACCAAAAGATGTATCCATCAGATAGACCCCACCCACTCCCTGCCATCTGGAAGAAAGGATTAAAAATACCTCCTTGCATTTGTATCTTCCTCATTCTTTTATTGCCATGTTCAAAAATATAAATTTGTTTCCATGCTTATCCTCCTGTGACATCTCAAGATAGAATAGGAAAAAGTAATAGAAAGCAATCAACACTGACAGGATGATCTCTTTTCATACAAAGTCATGTCTGTATTGCTCATCTGCTAACAGGAATCTGTCCTCACTGACGTACTATAATTGCTTTTGGTAGCTTGTATCAAATATGTGTAAAAAAAAAACATAAAGAATATAAGAGAATTACAGAAAGATGTAGAAAAGTAGAATTAAACAAAAAACAGTGTAAGATTTATTTGAACGATAACTGGACAGACATGAGCTCTGGGTCAGCTGACACTTTAAGTGATATAACTGGTGACTTCAAATAGTAAATCTCCTGTTAGTGAAGTGTCATCAGGCTTTTTGAACTGATGACAACTTTAACACTGTCAGAATAAAGCTTACAGTTCAGTGATGATCCATGACAGGTGACAGATCTTGTCTAAGACAGTAAAAAAAGCTTTCCTGTACTCATTACTTTTTTTTACTTCTATCCATATTGTTTTCTATTCATTACTGTTCTCTTTTTTTCTCCCATTTTCCAAGCTATGAATGACATCCATCTGCCTTTTAGGCAGCACATAAATAAGCTCACAATGTGTTCAAGTTTATAAAGTCTACATATTTCTGTCTCTATTATTTGTAGTATAAACTTCAGTCTTTTAGAACAATAGTTTCTGAGTTCTTCTAGGTAGAAGAAATTATTTATTTAGAAATATAAAATTGTGATACAATCTGAGTTAAAATAAATGTGTATCAAACATTCCTCATTTTAATTTATGATAGTCAAAACCAGGGATGAAAGTAAAGTACAAGTTCAAAAATGTGCTTTCAATATCTTCCAAATCTTCCAAATGTATAAACAAAAATAGGGAAAATGACAAAGACTGTCAGACAAAAAACAAACAAACAAACAAAAAGAAAAACCCCCAAAACCAAAAACAAAACCAAAAATAAAACCAAAAAAACCCCACAACAAAACTGCTTACAGAAATTCATTTTTGACTAGACTGGTATCAACTTTTTAGAGACAAATTATTTTATAAATGTTTATTATTTCTTCATAATTTAAAAAAGATGCTAATATGATGTCTATTAAAGCATATAATTGTGCCAGCAGTAACTTCTACAATTCCCATTACTGCTTTTATACAATTCCCATTACTGTTAACAGCAGTTATATACATATATCTCTTCTGATCTGAAGGAAGAAAAGGTCTCTACTTTTTGCACATGTGTATTACTTAGCCACTAGACTATAGCAAGCCTTCAGGATTCAAAACAGTTCATTGAGCAAATTCCTATTTAAGTATTCCGTGGTGGTGAATTTTCAACATATCAAGCGAAACCCCTCTTTTTAGTTTATATTTTTTATTTCCATTTCTCTTCTGAACCATTACAATCATTACTAAACTGATTCAGGTACACGATTACATAGTTCTCAAGCTAACACTTTGAAGGTAATTTTTTTTATAATAAGGGTAGGATGTACAGACTGTTAGCAGTATTATTACCTTTCAGTTTACTGAAATTCACTAAAGTAAAAAAATGCTAAGACCAAGACTGATATCTTTTAATCATTTACACCTCGCAGAAAACCTCATTTAGCACAGAAATGTACAGTATTTCTTCAGTTTTTCCCTTGGTGTCTGATTTTGCATCTCAGGGGGGTAAAAAAAGGGGAGAAAGATTTTGTGTTAAGAAAATTACATTGCTGGGTATGTTTTCTGTTTTCTTTTTTTTTTGTTTTATTTACCAATTTATGGGTCAAGCATATTTTTTATTTCAAGTAGCATCTTTCTAGACCTGTCAGAAAGCTTGAAGAAACTACAGTATCTACTGTCAAATTTAAGTTGTTCTTTCTTCCTAATTTCTTCAGTATTGGGTTTGCATGGCAAGGTTTTGGTAGCAGGGGGCTACAAGGGTGGCTTCTGTGAGAAGATGCCAGAAGCTTCCCCCATGTCCAATAGAGCCAATGCCAGCCATCTCCAAGACAGACCTGCCGCTGGCCAAGGCAGAGCCCATCCGTGGTGGTAGTGCCTCTGTGTCCTGGGTTCAGTATAACATAGTTAAGAAGGAGGGGAAAAATGTTGCATGACAGCAGCCACAAGAGAGAAGTAAGAATATATGAGAGAAAACAACTTTGGAAACACCAAGTTCAGAGAAGAAGTTTAGGGAGGAGGTGCTCCAGGTGCTGAAGCAGCTTCCCCTTCAACCCACAGTTGATGAGGCAGGCTGTTCTCCTGCAGCCCATGGAGGTCCACAGTGGAGCAAATATCCAGCTGCAGCCCGTGGAGAAGGTGGGTGCCCGAGAGTCTGTGACCTCCTTCCCTGTGTGAAGCCCATGCTGAAGCAGGTTTGTGAAAACTACAGCCTGTAGGAAGGACTGTTTCCCATGTGAGGGACTCCATGCTGGAGGAGAGGAAGAATGTGAGGAGGTAGAGTGGCAGAGACAACGTGATGAACTGACTGCAACCCCCATTCCCTGTCCCCCTGTGTGACTTGAGGGAAGGAAGGAGAGAAATTGGGAGTGAATTTGGGCCTGAGAAGAAGGGTGGGGTGGGGAGAAGGTGTTTTAAGGTTTAGTTTTATTTCTCATTACCCTATTCTGTTTCAATTGATAATAAATTAAACTAATTCCCGCAGGTTGAGTCTGTTTTACTTGTGGCAGTAACTGGCGAATGATCTCTCCCTGTCCTTATCTCAGCTAGCTAGCGTTTTGTTGTATTTTCTCCTTTTTGTCCAGCTGAGGAGAGGGAGTGATAGAGAGGCTTAGTGGGCACCTGGCATCCAGACAACGTCAACCCGCCACACCTTCTCTTCCAGAATTACAGCATCAGCTGCCACTGGCATAATTTATATGACTGCAGTAAAAACTTTTGTAAAACATACCTTTCCTACACAGGTACTTCCTGCTTAAATAAGAGTTTCCATTTCTTAATTGGTTTATGTTAGCATGTTTCTGATGAGATTAGAAAGCTCCTTCCATATTGTCCTCCAGGAAATAATTGCATGAAAACCACGTTAAGAAGCAAAACCTCAGATTCATCTTTTTGGGTTGGTAGAAATTGACATAATCCAAATGCAGAGCACCAATTTGGGAATAGAGTGTTTTGATTCCAATTTCTATATCTATTTCTCTATTACAAAAACACCCTATCTGGAGTGGACACAATAGGGGTCTACAATCCTTTCTTCATGAGTGATATCTTTCCTGATCTCTTCCACTTAGGAGAAGAGAAGGCTTACAAAGAATGCAGCTGAGGAATTTCTGAATTAGGATTGTTCTCCCATAGAAAAAGGCCATAGGTTTGGATGCCTGAAAATAGAACTCCTATTCCTATGTTTGTTACTTCCAGGTGTTTCAAAGATTTCAATAACCCATTAGAACTTGGAAATATATAAGCCATTCAAAGCTCAGGACCTTGAGGTGCAGTTTCTTCTGAAATTGAGTTGATCCATCTGAAGACAGACTGTAATAATTGACATATTAGGGCTATCACATTTCTCTCCTCCAGAGGGCACAGAATATCCATCTCACACTAAAGGGAGTAAGGGGACATTTTAGTAATGGAAAGTACAGTGGTGCTAAGACAGCTGCATTCAGAATTAACAACCGTTTCTCAGAGGCAGATAACCAGACTAACAAAACACAACCAATGAAACCTTAGAGCAAATACAAAGAAACAATTCTCTTCAATGACAATAAGGTAATATTTTGATATTTGGCAGAGCATTGTAGGAAACCAGAGCAATCAGTACTGCACACCTGATTCTGAATGAGTGGCTACTGTGCAGCTGGTCATTCTAGTGCTAGTGTTACACACGTTTTAAAGACAGCTCCACTATGCTGTCAGTTAATGTAACTTCATTAGGCTTTTTACACAACTGTAACATCCAGTCTTGTTCCATGTTCTCTGCTTTTACCTTGTTCCTGTAACTTCAAGGCTATGACTATCTTGAACTCCTAGGGACGTATGCTACAGTCTTGTGACTGTTCAGTTACACTTTTTTATTCTAAAGTCATTGGTAGTTCAGTATACAAAACAAAAGTATTTGTAAGCAGAGAAATAAATCGAGTGCACATATGATAATTTCTCAGCAACTTGTTAGTATCTAATTACAGAAATGTTGTTAGTATGGGTTACATTTCTTCTTTTTCTTTATTTGTGTTGTAATATTACTTTTTGTCAAGGTCTAAATATTTGTCACAAACTGCTGCTTTTTAATGATGTAACTCATACTGACTTACATAACAACAACTAAAATGAATTATAAAATTTAGAGGAATTATTTACAAACAACCGTAATTAGTATGGGAGCATTTACCAGGTAAATCTTATACTGTAAATTAGTGTGACCTAATAGTTAAGATGTTCTACCTTTTGCATTTATTTATCCCCTTCGGAAAGATCTGAGAGCAAAAATAACACTGAAGGTCATTTTTATGGAGATGCTATGCCTGACACAAACACTGTTTACATCAAATAAGGCAAAGCTTTGCTGAATTAATTTACCGAAGGTGTTTAACAATGGCAGAACTTAAAATCATTCACTCCAAACATTCTTCAACTCTGTCTTCATGAGACAGTCTTCACACGTGTATATGTTAAATTCTAAGCCACATTGTTCTTCCAAAAAAACCAACCAAAACCTCCCTTCCAAAACCCCCCACATTTTTGAAAGCCTTAGCACAGTTTTTCCTGACAACTTATTCTTCAGTTCTTTTTAATTGTTATCTGAGCCACATGAATAAAGCTTTATGATTTATCATTCGTACCATGCCGTTGATTGACATGCGACGGTCATCATTTTGGTTACCGATGCTTTAATAGACTTCTTCAGAAGAAAACTATGGACATTAGATTTTCTAAATTATTCCTTTACGTGATTTGACTTACTTTTGATTCTTTGCTGTGGTTGGCTGTGTTCCACTTTCTTGCTCTAGGCATCACTCTATTCTTTATAATTGTATTAGTAACAATAGCTTAAACAGAACTTCACCAAATCAGGGAGACTCATCCTCATTTGAATGGAGGTTCTTCTTCCAGCCACCTAGCCATGATCTTACATTATCCCAAACAAGTGATGTCTAAATCATGACACTGGCTGAAGCATGCTTTTCAAATTTTTCCCATCTTGAATAAGTAAACATACCAGTAATCTGCCCATTAGCAGAAAAATACTGGCATTGCTATGACACACCAACATTTAGTATCACAGTATTTGTGGAATTATGTTATGTTTGAAAAAGGAGAATGTATAATGGATTTGTTATCATGAATCAGTAGCTGGAAGACATATATTTTTACTACAAAAAACCACCATCAACACTGGCTTTAATTATCACAGATATTGACAGTTCTAGCAGAAAGGCTAACAACTGAAAGAATGTAGGATTCCAGGTATTCGAGACAAGGTTTTCAGAAGAAAAAATTGAAGCCTATCGCAACAATAGTGTGAAAGAGATCGTATATCTTCTCTGTCAGCTGAATTTATTACTTCACTTCAAACTGCTGGTTTTAATGAGCAGGATTTTAACTGATTTCTATATTTCTAGTGCCTGACCAGAGATCTCTTCTTTAGTATTTAAAAGAACATAATTACATTATTTTTAATCCCAATTCTAATATAAAAACCCCCCATATTCTATTGATAGGAATGAAAAGCAGGCTGTCATGGTGCTATCTTTCAAACAAAATGTTTTTTTCATAATGTTAAATTAATACTAGTGAATCTGGGGTTCACTAGTGTATCAAAAGTGTATAAAAATCTGATACACTTTTATGTGCTTCCAAGGTTCACATCTGCATTCTCATCCTAGTGGAGAACTGCAGACTCTTTTTGAATGCATATTTACAATTATAGAATACTTCTGTGGAAGCCCAGACACTGTGAAATCTTTCTTGACATACAATATTCACTAAGTCTGAAAACATTTGAAATGTCTGTTGATGGATAAACACTGGGTCTGAAGATTGAAAGTGTGCTTCTTACAGAAAGTGATGTACACACAAATAAGCACAAGCTGTAGCTATGAAAACAATCCACTTCCAAAGCAATCAAGAGGAAAAAAGGTGAGAGTATATGACCCTCCACTGAAAATAAAGTATTAGTTTTATTCAGTATTTGTCAGTCTTTTCGGAGATCTACCAGTTTCAATCGATGAAGGATAACACCTATAAAAAAAGCAACTCTTGGGTTATTAGGAACATAGAGAGTTAAAACCAGTATTGAAAATATCAAATTCCACTTTAAGACAGAGCTAGATACAGTTCTGATGTGGGCGAGGGTCCATTGTAGTTAGTAATAAGACATATGGAGGTTGTAGGCAAGAAAAACAACATATGCCATTGTTTTTATAATGATTTACAACAGTCATATTGTGATTATAATCACTTAAAAGCTATTAGTTATGAGGACCAATTTCAAAAATTATACATAACTGTCTGTGATGTACATACTGGTTTCAGGTATTTAGGAGCCATTTCAATTTTTGTTTGAATTGGGAAATAGACACATCATAATTTCAGCTTGTCCTTTCCATTTTAGTCCATTATGTGTTTACTCTAAACATTCTTTTCAGCAATGTTTCCTTTATTTCAAAATTCATGCCGATTGAAGTTTGTACTACATAATGACATTCACTGTGGTCACAAACAAATGTCTCTGTAGAGACACAATAACATATCTAACGTATATCTAACAATAACATATCTAACAAGTTGCTAACATATCTAACACTGTAGATGCAATAATAGGAGAATTTTATTTTATAGGCACACTCATTATATGCCAGATATCCAAGTCAAGAGTGGGCTCTCTTACCAAAACAGAGAAAGCAAGCTGTTTGATTTACATGTTTGCATGTCTTGGACAGTTATTATAACAATCTTAATATACCCTTTCCATCTAATGATCACAGTGAATGCTCAGCAGATTACAAAGGCCTGAAGAGAAGAAAAACAATGAAATGTTTATATTTGCGTTATACAAGAAACATCGAAGTTAGAAGTTATTTAACATTCTGCAAGATACTACTTGACAGTTAGGCAACACCATGAATGCCTTTTATCCTATTTGCTTTTCACTTTCCTCTGTTAACACAAGGCAAAGACATTTCAAGGACTGAAGAATAGACGAAACTTTAGAAAATGTCACAATATAATAACATCTTTCTTAAACCTCTCAGAACAAAGTATCTGCATATCTGCACTGGTTGGTTCACTTCTTCCCCTTTCTAGGTTGTCTCACCAGAACTCTTCTTTCTTACACTACTAATAAAAAAAGAACAAGGTAATCAGACCTGAGATCTCCCTTTCCAGTTCTTCCATTTCTACAGAAAGAAATTGCAGTTGGTATTTTAAGTTAAAAGCACATTTAAAAATAAAATTTCAGGCATTATTTACAAGCTAAAAAGTTTATCCAAAAATATTTAATCATGATTTTGTCTAACAGGCTTTTCTCGAAGGATTTCAGGCCTACCTATTCATATTGAGCTCTAAAATGTATTCTTTTTAATGCAAAACTAATGAGATGTGCTATTTATAGCAGTGCTCATATTCTATGTTGTCAGGGTAAGTAGAAACAACTACCGTACACTATCCTTTTCATTGGTAGCTGCATAACTACTGTGATACCAAGAGCATTTTATCTGTTTATAGGCTTGAAAATTGAACAGGAATAGCTTTGGCAAGGAGCTTGCAGAGTACTACGAAGACTTTATTTCCATGAGGCTTGCTGCTTCATTACTTTGGAACACAGTACATAATTCAGACTTCACAGGATTATTTCCTATATAGATGGCTAATGTTTAGTGTTGAGGTAAACCAACTTTCCTGCTCTGACTCCTTCCAGTTCAGTCAACTCTCAGTATCTAGACAAAGCTGTCCGTCATAGTTCTTCACTTTTTTTTTTTTTGGAGATTTTTCAAATGGCTGTTTGACAGATCAAGAGAAACACATAGCATAAGGAGAAGATTGGCTGAAAATTGATCTTTACAGGACTGGAAATTATGAAAATAGATGTAAGAGATCTCTGAAAAAATAAATGTTCCCATGCACTATTTTGTTCCTTTGGACATGGGGAGTAAAGCCTCTTTCTCTGTGTGTTCAGACTTCTAGAACAGAAAAAAATGCTATTTGTGTATGTAAAAATAGCAGTGTCCCAGGCAAGATCTACTATGATAAATTCATCTTCAAAACAAGAAATCTAAACCATTCTTGATACTTTCTTTCTTTTGGCTGTATTGCTTGTAATCAAGATTCATCAGCACCCTTGGTACTGTCAGGGAATGGAACATGGGTTATTTTGAATAAATTCTTCAGTCAGAATTTTTCTTTTTTTTTTTCAGAAGTAAAAGAGTTACTGTTGAAATACATGCTAATGGCAATTTCTAACAGTCGTATACATTTTCACGGTGTTTATATGAATCAGAAAAGATATTTTCTCTAAAAACCAAAGAATGCATTACTCCACTGTGACAAGATTGTTTATATTTGGACAATTCAGAAATACAGTAAGATGCTTGCTTTAGCTTTTATTACTGGTATGAACTCTGTAAAACCAGTTAATGGTAAACTTCACCTGTCTTTTTTACTCATTTTATCTACCTGGAGATTCCATACTGCAAAGCAGACTTTTACATGGATTCATCCTACTAACTTTAAAAACACATCTAAGGTTGCCCTTCACTGTTTGTACTATTTTTAAAAATAAATGTGAATCAATGTAGATGCAGATTACCTAAGACATACAGCCATCTGAGGGAGCCTAGGATGCTTAGTCTGTTAAATGAGGTGTCATGAATAGATGTTCTTAATTGCGTTGCATGAGTCTGAGTTGTGTCTTACGGTAACAGCTGGACTTGATAAATTTCACTGACATCTGACATGCTGCATAGGATTATAGAGTATTTATGTCTTCAGGTACAACCAAGGCCTGAATATACACCCTGAGGCATTCCTATCTCTATGTAGATGAATGCCTTTAATACTGCAAAGAATTGGACAAACCACGGATGGAAAGAGGAAGTCAAGGGCACATCAGAAAGTGAAAGTGCTAAGGGTGGCAGACTGCAATCACATGAGAACAGAAATTACTTTCTAAGGAAGACGTGAGAATATTAATGATACATAGCAAATTACATTGGCAAGTTATTTGAAATGATGTGACTTATCACAACAGTAAATTACATCAATGCAAGAGTATTTGTAAAATCAGGACTTCACAGAAGGTCGATCTAATATTGACTTATGTTCTCACAACAATAGAAAACAAAATGTTAGTGGGACTATTTGAAGAAAAGAATTAAATTATTTTTCAATAAGCTACAGCTCTTGACTCATCAGTGTTCATTACACAGATTCTAGAACTATCATAAACAAGGTGACACTGACAAGAACTTTTAAACAGTTAAGCACTAAAAAGTATTTTATAGATTAGCAGTAGTTCTTATCAAATAAAACATTGTATTTTCAATCTCACACTTCTAATCTATCTTAAAGAACTTGTAATATTAGGAGTATGACCTAATATTTTCTTTTCTAGAGAAAATTTTAATGAGATAAGCGAATGATGTATGTTGCATGGTACAACTGACGTGTTAAAAAATAATCAGTAATAATGATCACGTGTACTATATATATTGAAAAATGAGCTTGCCTAAGTCTTAGATAAAGTCATTATTTCCCTTATCATAAACCACTAAGGCTTATTTTTGCCCGGTAGATATAGGGCAGTCAAGGACAACTGTTTTAAATTTGTCCTTGCTTGTAATTTACTGCACAAGAAGTTTCTCATAATTTTTCCTTGACTAATATAGAACAGTACTACGCTATGTATTATTATAATGTGTAAAATATTTAGTAAGATTAATAGAATTTCCACTTTCAAACCAGCTTGCAAAATACTAGCAATCAGACTGTCATATATTAGTAAGGGTGAGTTTGAAGTACCAGTATGGGAAGTACCAGTATGGGAAACATCTCATATTCTTAAAAATACCCTATCAAAAAATGCATAGTTAGTCTATCTACCTGAGCCAATGAGAAAAATTTCACTGCACTGCAAGAGTTTCATATTCTTAGGGGGGCCATTGATGCTTTCTCTAGATACTGGTATTGAAACATTTGTGTCAATTGATGTTGTCTGAATCACTAAGTCTTCTTCAGCCTGTTCTGGATCTTGGAGATTGAAAATCTTGGTCTTCACCTTCCTCCACAAAAAAATAAAAAGAAAAAAAGAGAACAAAAAAAAGAAAAAAAGGAAAAAAAAACCCAGATGTCTCCTATTTTTCTGTAGTTCTTAGCTGCAGACTAATGTAGCACTCTGCAGCTAAGAGGAACAAATTCAACACTTTTTATACCCATGCTTTGCCACAAATACATAGCATCTATGTACAGCACACAACCATATACATAGACAAACTCATTATCCCAGGTCTACAGCAAGTATAATTGTTGTCTATCTTAATCATAATACATTTGATTTTTGCCTGTTTATGAGAATTTAAAATGCTCCTATTTTTAAAGTGGAGGGATAAATAGCTTAGTTTTAAGCTTCTTAATGAATAACATCATAATAACATAAATTCTTAATGCAAAAGTGGTGAATTGCAATTATGAGGACTTAAACTAGACTTCATGACTTTTTTTGAGCATCTTTTTAACACTTTAATACTGTTTTTCTGCAAGACTTCAGATACGTTTCAAAAAAGTCCAAAGTGTTGAAACGCATAACCATTACGTGTTATTACCATAGGTTTTTTGGAATGATAAGTTTTCTGTATAATTTTCACAATTCTATTTCTGAAAAGTGAGAATCTATGAGTAATCCTTGCATTTTTCCAAGGAGGTAAGCAAATCTTTATTAATAAGAAGAAATTAAAGTTTCTCATATGATGCAAATGAGGTTGTTTTTGTGAAGTTGCTTTTTTTTCCTCCATTCTTTTTCTTTTTTCTTTGTCATTCCTCTTTCCCCCGCCCTCTCCCACCCCCAGCCCAATATTAGGGAGTCCTAGACTACTTCTTTCTGCTTTAAGATGCAATAAGAAGCATTTTCAATATAAATATACAATTATATTCAATAATTCAATATAAATATATAATTCAATATAAATATACAAATATATAAATATCTTGTGCATATCAGCAAGAATTAAAAGTTCCCCTCCCCCTCCCCCAATTTCATCTTCTATTAAAGTTTCTGCTGTTACAGGGTCTCTTTAAAACTGAGGTAATTGAAATGAGTTCAGTATTCTATTTCTTTTTCTGATTGCAATCTGATGTTTTAGTTCATCTTCCTCATATAACTATTGCACATTAATCTTTATCTCTGACTTCAAAATTCAGAAGAATAACTATAGTTTTTGTGTTTGAGTAGTTCTCCTTACTTCTTAAGGGAATAAAATTCCTGTTTGAACTTCCATTTGTCTGTGCTTTTTCTGAAACACTGCATGACTGCCAGAAGACTTGATATATATTCTTACCAGATGCTTTTTCTTCCATTTCAATTTTTAGATTAAACCTTCACTTTCTCTATCTTTCTCCTCATGCTGCTATCTGTTTTCTGGTAATTATTAATGAGAATTTTGAATAACAGCATAGATTTGTCATTAATTTTTAATTAAAAAAAAAAAAGTGTTAGGTTAACATTTAGTATGAAAAGACCTTGAAAAATACCTGTGTTTGTATCTTTAATGCTGGCTAGTGCTAATAAGTCATTCTTTGTCACAGTAACTAGCAGGTTCTAGAAACTTCAAGAGCTATTATATTTTTACCTATGCACATTAAGGCACATACTGACCTAATGGTGACATCATTATTATAACCAGCCTTCCCTGTTAATTTTATCCTGAAATAGACATGAGGAGAGATGACAATGGACCCTACACGATTCAATGTGAATCGAGCAGAAGCCACTTTATTGTTCCCACGATCCCTTTATATACAGAGTTTTCTATCTCTACATGCGGTCACGCACCTTTTGATTGGTAAAAGCCCTCTTGCACGAGGCAATCACGCGGCTCGGTAAGTGTCCTTATTGGATCACCTAATTCCTGGTGTTCTTCCCATGTATCCGACTGCAGATGTTTTCTTCCGCTTATCTTCTTCTTGGTATGCAGCTACCTGTGTTTAGAAGAAGCTCTCTGATGGCTGGTTCACATCCTCTTATCTTCTTCTTGGTATGCGGCTGCATGCTTAGAAGAGGCCCTCATATGGCTGGCTCATCACATATCCACTGTCCTCCAAATATGACCCCACATAGACATTCAAACTTGAGAAGGCAGATCCATTTTCATTTTTTTGCTGTTTTTGTTTTTCTAAAGGGCTGTGTGATTTCCCCCACACTGGCTTTGCTTCAGAATTGCACTGAAAATAATTTTTATCCATATTCTTTGACCATCTCTGTTGTTGGAGCTTAAATACACAAATCAGGTTTAAGCCCACTTTTTTTGTATTTTTTTTTTTTTTTTAATTTTTTTAAATTCTACTCTTTCTTAATAGAACTGTCACTAAGTTACTGGACATCACCACCATCATGCTCTATCTCAATATATGAAGCAACTATTGAAAAGATATAAAAACATTACATCATGTAAAAAAACCAGACATAGATTAAAAAATTATCAGTATTTATTCAGAAACCACTGTTCACACATTTGAAATAATAGTGAAAGATTTTAGATACTTTGCAGGAGATAAGATAAAATATACTAAACAAAATCCATCTGTTTATAGAGCTGAGTCTACTGGCATGAATGGTTAGAGTGAATGTGTCACATGATGGCAAGAATAAGCTGCAAAACAAATCAATTATTAATAGTTGCTAGAAAGAAGAGAGAAAAATGTTCTCTCTTTAAAGCAGTGGAGCATTTGACATCACTCTTCCTTTTACACATTTAATAATAAAAAAGGGGAGGAAATTAAAATTTGCACTAAGGAAAAAATCCTGCATATTATTTATGGTTGAAACATGGTTGTGCAGAGACATGGTATATATGTATAGTTTGTATAAATAGAAGTTACATATAAAACTACATATTGTTTCTGTACCTTTCCATATATATAGATATATAATAATTACATATCATTAAATATTATAAATTAAAAAGAAACTATTATAAATTAAACATAGTTAAATATTATAATTATAATTATATAAAATATGTAATTTCCATATATATAATAAAATCTATCCATGTATAATTTACAGACATAAATGAAAGTTAACCCCAGATAGTCACATGTATTTCTCAAAACTTGTATCATCTCAGAGTTTGATTATGCTTTCTGCATAATCTCCACAGATTTTATATCAGTAGAAGCTGAAGATCCCTAATGTTTGTATGAAGGTATTTTTGCCCCCAAGTACTAGACTGTTACTATAACAGCACTTTCTTGTGTGAAGCGTTTTTTTTTTTTCCCTCAGCTAAATAGAATCGTAGAATAGTTTGGGTTGGAAAGAACCTTCAAAGGTCATGTAGTATAACCTCCCCTGCAATAAGCATGGACATCTTCAACTAGATTAGGCAGCCCAGAGTCCTGTACAACCTGACCTTTAATATTTCTAGGTATGAGGCATCCACAACTTCCCTGGGCAACCTGTTCCAGTGGCTCACCACTCTCATAGTGAAGAATTTTGCCCTAATATCTAATCTAAATCTACCCTCTCCCAGTTTAAAGCCACTCCTTCTTGTCCTATCACTACATGCCCTTGTGAAAAGTCCCTCTCCAGATTTCTTGCAGGCCCCCTTAAAGTACTGAAAGGTGACAATAAAGTCTTCCTGGAGCCTTCTCTTCTCCAAGCTGAATAAACCCAACTGTCTCAGCCTGTCTTCATAGAGGAGGTGCTCCAGCCCTCTAAACATCTGCATGGTCCTCCTCTAGGCTTGCTCCAGCAGCTCCAGGTCCTTCTTGTGTTGGAGGCCTCATCTTAAATCAGTCATTCATTTGTGCATTACGTTTGGGAACTTCTGTAAGAGAGAACAGTAGACATGGAAGCAGATTAAAATACAGGGGATTTTTTAATAGGAGTACATTATCACCTTCATCTACTGAAAACATTCCTATAAAATACCTGTTGAATAAACAAACAAAAAACCCTAAAAAGGAAAAACATAATTTATCAAAATCCTGCTGTAGTACCACATCTTCTGAGCTGTATCACCACCTCATCCATATAGAAAATAAGCTTTCAAAAAAAAAGAAACAGTTGTCACCTGCAAGATAGAAAAATTCTAAACACCAGCTATATCCTTAAGCATCTACATATTTGAACCATACCAACAAATTTCACAGACCTTTCTATTAATTCTCTTTTTTATCACTACTGCTTTTAACTCCCTTGCCTGAAACAAATCTGAGACTTCTACTGCAGAGCATTAGTAGAGCAGAACACTAATATGGCCTCTCCTCCTGCTGACTGGTGGTTGCTGCACCTGTGACTCCTTAAGTTCATCACAGCTGGGCTGGATCTGATATAATAGAAAGCAATTGTCAGGAAGTAGCTGATAATCTTACTCTCTTTTCTTCTATCTCATACATCAAATTAGGAACAGATATAATTCTCTTTTCTGCCCTGGAGGTAGGAGTGTCTACAGTTATGATCTTAGCAAGAATAAATAAAACAAAATGTCCTTTCTTTTAGAAGACATTAATTTTCTCTCATCTGTAAGTAGATCTCTAGTATGCTATTTAACTTCATTAATCCATTTAGCAGAGCTGACTTAGGGCTTTGCAACCAATCAGGCAAAACTGAATTTTTCTATCCTGAGTATGAGGTGTTAGGTTCAGTCTGATACTTCAACTAAAGCAGAAGAAGATGGAGTACACTCAAGTCAGGAGAGAGGAATGCAAATTGTATCTGGAAGAACGGATTTTGTTGTCCCTACTGGCATTTTGAGGTTAGTTATTACTGGTGTTGCTAGAAGGTCAGTTCACTTAGCACAGCACAAACTGCTGTACCGCATACCTGAACTATTCCTCCAGCAGCACTCATCCCAGCTGTTAGCTTAGTCTTCCCGTTGCTCTAAGCAACTACTTTGCGTGTCTTCCTTGCTGCAAATTAAGCTGACTCTTAATCTTCTGATAGAAAAAGTGAATAAATTGTTCATTTTCTTATATATTAAGTCTTATGAACTACCACATCTTCCCTTAGTACTGAATTTTTTAAATTTCTAGATGCGGTTCCCAAGACTGCCTGTTCGTGAATTTGTAAGTTGAGAAGGTATTGCCTTAGTGAACTTGAGATCCATTAGAACTGTTGCCAGTATTCCTCCTTACACGGAGGAACTAACTGCAGTTTTGGGATAGGTAGGCACATTCTTTAATGTGATTCTAGGCCCCTGATACAGTGAGCTGTGACAGGCTAAAATCAGTGATAAATGTATTTCCATTTTTACATAATAGTTCCACACTTAAAGCAGTCATTCAGGAAGAGAGAACATTGGGAACCCTCTTATATTCCATTCAGTCCAAGATGATGTGAATTCATATATGTAGTACCCCAAATGCCAAAATCAACAGCTTGTAGAGAAGTTTGAATATGTTCTATGCTTACCTATGGGAGCTTAGCTGGAGTTTAGATAGAAATTAGGGTCTTCTGTTTGATGAAGCACTTGGCTGCATCTTGTCATAACAAGGTCTCAGCTTTGGGGGAGATTCTTCTTCCTGGTTCTGGGCCAGCAAATTGCGGTTTAGGTTTTCTTTTTGTTTTATTTTTCTCCATGTGGAAAGGATGTGATGGGAAGATAATGTAGTGATAGTCTAACATAAAATGCTTTTATATCTCAGAAGCAGTGCTAAAAAATCTATGGTTGCATGTATGATTTGTGATCACTAGACTTGCCTCACTGCTTTGATTGTTTACTATCATTAACAGGAAAGCCTCCAGACACATAGGGAACATGGATTGAGTTTGCTTCTAAGTGGTGTTTAGATTGCCGAGTTGCTTCTTTCCCTGGACACTATTCAGATAATATGCTTTTATTGTAATGATAATGTCAGTAAAGGGAAAAAAAAAAGGGGGGTGTGTGGGTGGGAAGCAATATCGTTATTCTAGGTATGCTGAATTGTTCTGAGAAACACTTAACTAAAATTCTGGTGAGACTGTACACAATTTAAGCAGACTAAGCTCCGTTCTCTTAACTAAGGCTCTGTTAGAGTTGCCTTCTTAGCATCTAAATCATACTTTGGGCTGCTGTTAAGTTTGAAATCAGTTAGATTCAATCTCCAGGTCTTTTTCTGCTTATCTATATAGTCTCCATTGTGTGTGTGCATGAACACATGCCTGATTCACACCTTTGATGTTGTATGACACCTGAAGGCTGCTGCCACTTCCCAGTTAGGCTGGCTGATAAAAAGAATGCCTCCAGTTTCCATCCACCAGCTGACTCCGAAAACAGTAAGACAAGGGAATGTGTTCAGTGAGGGCAAGTATTTATTCCAATGCACTCTGATACCTATAAGCACAAACAAATAGATTAGCCAGTCATGTAAGGGGTATTGCTTTTTAGAATATGCCAGATTTACTTTTCAGATACTGTAAATAAGCAAAACTATGGTTAAATAAGATTTGATCAGGCCTAGGTTTTTGTGTTTTTTCTCAGATGTTTGTGCTGTTTCTTGGTGTTACCAGGTCAGAAACTTCTTTCTCTTATGTTGTTTTTTCCACAAAAAATATATGCTACACCTATCAGTCACTCTTTATAAGCTTTTAAGTGTTATGTGGAATTACTTTCTTCCATCCAGTCAGTCCTTATTCTGTTTGCCACAGACGGCTGACCTTTGCTTTGCATTCCCTTCTACATGTCTTCAAACTGCCTCAATCTAGTTTATGAGTTAGGTTAAATGCCGGTAGCATATTTTTCTGTTACAAGGTCAGCTTTTCTTATTTTCTTTTTAGTTTATCTGACTAGGTAGTTGTGGGGTCTACAAACCTCTCTGAATAAGAATCGCTACAATAGATTATGTAAAGTTAATTCAGAAATTTATGATATCCTCAAAAATCTATTTTGTTCTGAATTTCTTGATTTCAAATTAATTTTACAATTTGCTCCACTTATTTGAAATTTACCTCTTCTTCATAATACCTTTAATCTTTTGACTTTCACCTTGGGACACGACAAAATTTTACAATTGTACAAATCATCCACATTTTTGACAGCACCTCCTTTAAGATTGTGCTTAAGATACCATTTCAGTTTAATGGGGAATTACTAGCAATGGTATTCTGAAGGTTGGTGCTTTGCAGGGTTGGAGGGAAGGTTGTGTTTGGTAGGGTTTTTTTTAATCAGCTCTGATTTTTGTCTTAGCCATTTAGTCTGAATATATTTTCCTGGATTTTTATGAAGAATCATGAAAGAAATATTCTAAAGTTAAATCAAGTTATGTTACATGAACACTGCCTCCTTTTTCACAAGACAAGTTGTATTGACAGCTTCATACGATATCCATTTTGTACGAACTCTTGAATGCTTTGCTTACACAAAAGTCAGGTGATGTAAATGAAGCCATAATTTCACTACTAGTTCTGTTTTGAAGCAGATCAAAATGGATCCCCTTATGTGACATAAGCTCCTATTCAGTATAAAAGTAAAATACAGATTCTAGAAAGAAAAACTACTTCTTAATTGGGAAATTCAAGATAGCCTTTCTTACTCAGACTCTCAGAAAAGATTTTAAAAAAACAAACTGACAAAAACCAAAGAAACCCTCAGTAAAGATCTGAACCTGTCATTGCAGCTGTTTCTTTCGTAGCTGATGTAGTGCTGAAAGAAACATAATTAGAGAGCTTAAATTACTTGAAAGCAAAAAAAAACCAAAACACTAAAATAAGAATCAACTAACTCACTAGCTGCAAATGAAGCCACTCTGATAAAACAACAAAGGAGGATTTATATGATCCTTGTAGATAATCTTTTGTATTTCTTGCTACATTTTATTCTGTCACTGATCAACTAGCTATTGCTTAATGGGGCACCCTGTTAGCTATGCTATGTCATCAGAGTACTAACTCATTGGTAGTTTCCAACTTGCTGAGACAGAAATCAAAAGGAAATTTAATTTTTTATCCTTACCAGGAAAATTAATTATTCTGAGTTTTCTCATTTAAAATACATGAGGAAAATGTAGCTAGAGTCTTTTTCCAGCTTCAGTGATGTACCTGCTGAAAGAAAATCGAAAGCAAGAAAAATATAATAAGTAGATGTAATTAATATTAAAATAATTGAAGTTTTACAAGTTGATATAAAGTTAATTAAATACTTATTAAGCATAGTTCAGCATGATTCAGGCTGGGGGTTAAATTACTCACTTCTGTATCTTTTCCTGTTATTCTGAGTAACCAATAGTGAAAAAATCTTCCCAAGGAAACAGTCAAAATAATTATACAATAAACAGAAAATTGAAAGTTTAACAGTAAAGCAGTAGTTATTTTCTGCTTCTGTAAATCACAAATATTGAGGAAAGTTCTTTTCCTTAAGACTGCATTTGTATTATTAAAAAATGTTTTACAAATTAGTATGTTAGTGCTGAATGGTTTGACTTTGAATACAATCTTTAGCACTAAAACTGATGACAGGAGTTTTATCAAAATAAAATGTCTTACCCTTGAAATCACTGTCCTGGGGTTCAGCATTTTTGTTGATAGATACATCTGTCTTACTATGTTATGGTGAAGTAGCCCTTTCCTGTGTAGTGAACTTCTAAGTGGATTTTGTTTTGGAAAGCAATTTACTGTTTGCTGATAACGTTGATTGGTACTTTGTCAGTGTTAGCTTTTAAGCTTCTGTTCTGGTCTGCTTAATTTTTTGAAATAACTTATTTGATTAAGTAAGTAAGTGATGCTTTACCTCCAACAGTTCAGCTGGTTTTCTGCTGATAGTTGGATTTTCTCTCTTCTGTGTTATTTTGCACTTGCTGAGTCTCTTTATCATTAGAATAAAAAGTGTAGGTTAGATTCAGACCTCTCCTCCCCCACTCTGATGTTCCTTTTCTACATATGTCCTAACAAACGGGCAGAGTATACCCTCAAGTTTGCTGATGACACAAAACTGGGAGGAGTGGCTGATACACCAGAGGATCATGCTGACATCCAGAGGAACATCAACAGGCTGGAGAAATGGGCTGGCAGGAACTTTGTGAAATTCAACAAGGGGAAGTGCAAAGTCCTGCATATGGGAAGGAACAACCCCATGCACCACTACATGTTGAGAACCACCCAGCTGGAAAGCAGCTTGGCAGAAAATGACCTTGTGGTGAGGCCATATCTGGAGTGCTGTATCCAGTTCTGGGCTCCTCAGTACAAGACAGGCATGGACATATTGGAGAGAGTCCAATGAAGTGCCATGAAGCTGATGAAGGCGCAGGAGCATCTCTCCTATGAGGAAAGGCTAAGAGAACTGGGACTATTCAGCCTGGAGAAGAGAGGCTTGGGGTGGGGGGAGTATTGGAGGGAGAAGGGAGGGTATCTTATTAGTGCCTATAGACACCTGAAGGGTTGGTGTGTAGAGAATGGAGACAAGTTCTTCAGGAGGTTCCATGTGAGCATCAGGAAAAAATTTCTACTTTGAGTGTGACCAAGCACTGGAACAGGTTACCCATAGAGTTTGTGGAGTCTCCCCCCTTGGAGATTAGACTCAGTAGTTCCAATAGCAGACCTATCTTTCTAGATGTAGGTACATTTGTTTCTTGCTTTTCCCAACACATATTTTTCCTTTGCTATAAAGCCATCTACTCTAGTAATCGCAGGCACACACTCCCCACAATAAAAAAGGAAGTCTGGCTTTGGGAGTGATGCAAATAATCTATTAGTCATCACAGAAGATATACAATTCCTTCTGTCTTTCAAACTGATAGAAAGTTATTTGCTAGAAATCCATAAAATCTCTTTTTTTCTTTTTTTTTCCTCTAGAAGATATGTGCTTTTGTGCAGCCTTTTATAGGAACACATTGCAAGATAAAAACTCTGATCTATTGCTGCCTCAATGATATAATGAAATTTTAGAATATTATTGTGATAAGGACAGTTTAAATATGTTTCATACAACAAGACTTAATAATTTATCCTTTAAATAGGCAAGATTCTATATGCTTTGTATTTATCTGGTAATCAGTAATTTAAATAACCTTATTGGATTCAAAAGACTAACTGTGAACAAGAATATTCAGCAGTCTAAAGATTTAAAAGTATAGCATTATGGCAGCAAAATGGTATTTTTTTAATGAAACATATACAATATTTATATTCTTAAACACTTATTAAAGGTGAAGGTTGGATATCAGGAAATAAGTTTTATTTCTTATTGACTCTGTATAACATAATATCACTAAAGTATTCAAAGGTATATCAATATAATTCCTTGAAGCAGGGATTGTAGAATGTACATCTGCTGTGAAACAGAGTCCAGCAAACATCCTGGAAATTTTACAAGAAGGTTCTACTTCTCTCAGCAAGATAATAATTTTTCAGCTAAAGAGAAAACCAAATTCTGCTCAGATAGGAAAATATACCCACAGAGAAAACAGTTAAAAGTTATTTAGCAATAAAATGCATTTCTAAAAGGCTGTTATAATAGAAGGTATGCTCAACGTTCCAGAAATAGTTACCACAAATGAGCACACAGGGCTGCTACAAATACCAACTTTTCAGCCACTGACCCTTTCAAATGTAATGGCTTAAAATTGTAGTCATTAGAACAACTAACATTTCATGATTATGTACCATGAAAAAATGTCAAGGAATATTGATCAGAGCTTTGAACCTGCCGAAAGAGAAATGCAGAAACTTGGTCTTTCAGGCATGTGATTTGTCTGAAAATAAGTGCCCAATCCTGTTCTATTTACTTCAAGAAGAGTGTATTTGATCTCTGAATAGCCCAAGACTGGTAATAAAAGGTAAGTCTGGAAATGATGCTAGATATTTTCTTCTGATTCATAAAAGTATATCATAACCTGTCTCTGATTAGCTGTGGTTGAACAGTTTGGAATGAATAATTTTAGTTGAACAGAAGAGGGTAGCACAGCAATTTCTCAGTGAACTGCAGTGGAAGGTTGATAAGATTGTTTTACTCTGTTAAACAGTCCTCCTGAAATTACTGTGTCAACAGTGAACCATTTCTCAAGATCTACAAGAGATGTCCAGTGTTGTGCACTGGTCAGCATTCATCTCTCTTTGTCTCCTTAAAATCTCAGTACAAATAGAGAGAGAAATATATACCACCAACATGTAATTCAGCCCACAAGCTATGATGTTTCTAAAAGCAGCTATGGACTTGGCAGTTAAAATCAGTTGATGTGAAGCTAAATCCTGTCCATAGTGCTTTTAAGATGTTGAGCTCTTTGCTATTCATGGTAAGTATGAAATCACACAAGCAGAGGTTGCGCTTTTTTTCTCTCATGCTCTTTTCAAAAAGCTCGCACCTTTCCTCGCATTTCATGTCTTCAATTATTTCAAAACAGTTTCAGGATTACTTCCAGTGCTAATCATTTGAGAAAATGATGATGTATTTTTTAAATATATTAATTTAAAAATAATTATTTCATTACAGATGTGAGTTTTGTGTGTTTTATTCAGTGATAAGAATACTACATACCAGCAATAATAACACTATATACTATACAGTATACAAATATGTACTATAAATTGTAATATAGGTTTGGTCAAACAGCAGTGCACATGTACTTATCACATTCATACAGACTGTGCTCTGTTGAGGATGTCATAAAATCATTTCTGTGTCAGAGAAAAATCTGATTGACCAGACTCATAACTTTATACAATATTGTAAAGTTATTTTCGATCACTGAAACAAGTTATAAAAATCTTTCAGATCACATGCAGCTCACTTTAGTAACATGCTATGAAATACCTGTAGTGCCTAAGATGAACAAAGCTTATTCATTTGTCAGAGCGAGCCTGTCATGTTAACTTCTATTTGGAAAGGTACATGTCTTTTTTTCTTCTGATGGGAAGAATTTCCGTATCTTTCCTACCAAAAAACTATTTGTAGTTTTGATAATTATACATTTATTGAAAATTTGAATAAAAATACGTGTAAAATGATCCATTTTGTATAGACTTAATATTATTCATGAATGTACTGCAGACTAAAAACATCTGTAAAAAGAACTTTTCAAACTATCTCCAAGTTTAATTGGGATCATAAGTATACAAAGCTGTTCTGATATTCCTCTGAATTACTGTAGACTATAGATGATGACTCAAAAGCAGTACACACCCTGCAGCTCACTAATTAAGATTAGATTTTTCTTTTCTATGAAGATTTTGATTCTGCTTTTTGTAGAACCATCATATCACCTGGTCTGTTTTAACTTTAATTTTACTCTTTCTGCTGGGCCTGAGTGGTAGTTTTAGCAAGTAACAGATTAATGGTTTTCTTTTTTTCCCCCCAGAGGACATTTGCCAAGAGCTTATACTAATACAGTCAAACTTTGAGCTAAAATAACTTAACAGTATCCTTTTAAAGGAGGACAGTAGTCTTTCTTTTGTTTTACTAATGACACGACATAGCAGTGCATTACTGAAAGGTAGGAAAATCTGCAGAGATTAAGAGTATCATTCATATTCACATTTTGCTATAAAATCAGGTCTTCTCTTTAAGCACAAATCTTCATGCCAGTCTGCTCTATTTCAATGCTTGGGGGAAAAACTCTATCTGTTAAATAAGGTTCCTAGCACAGCTTAAATCAAATGTCAGAATAAAATTTGTACTTGTTCTCTTTATGGACATATCTTTATGATTGTGCTTGATACTCAGAGGAGATTTACAAATAAGTAGTTACAAGACAATTATATCTATTTTTCTCAGCCAGAAGTCTGAAACTCAGAAAGTGCTCCTCAGTCTGAATAAAACATATTTGAAAATAAAATTTTACTTTATAATTGGGATATCTGAGTCTCCTGCCTGTGGCAACCATCTTGCTGACAAAATACTGGTGGAATGATGCCCTGTGTCAGATGCTATTGAAAAAAGAGCTGGTTTTAATATTGCACTGGCATATCAATAGATGTTAGTTTTGATGTTAGTTAGGTTTAGTTCCTTCTCTGCACAGCTAACTGGAGAGAGGAATACGGCTTTATTTGCACATAGCAAAGAGACACATTTTAACTGTCACAACTAAATGAAATACATGAATAATTTATACTGTGAGGACCAGTTAAAAAAGATCAATTTTTTTAAATAATGTCATTTTGACCCTTGTACATGGGAAAACAGAAGTCAAATCTTGGTGTAATTATGGTTTTTCCATCTGTCTTTCAGTATTTTATTGTAGAGGGTATGTTTACATAGTATATTTTAAAAACAGTCTGCAATCTCTGACCTTCCTAGCATAACACAGACCCCAAATGAATGAATGCTAATTCTCAGCAGGGTTTATTAACTTGGACCTGGCACCATATTATTGTGGTCAGGTAGGTTTTAGACGGTTTTGAAGTTGAGGCAGAGCAAACTCACATGTGTCTGAAGTACTCTATTATCATACTTCATCCAGGTAAACTTTGATCTTCCTCCTCTTCTGATTTAAAATGTGTACTGATGTATAGCGTATGTATCGTGTTAGAATAATTCTGCTGATTTCTTCTAGAAATGTATGTCAGGTAGCTTATAACTCTGGCTATCTAGGTCTTTATGATAAACAAAGTCTTAAGGCTAACTTTAGCACTATAAATCAGTGCTTACTTCTCCTATTTCAGCTTTGGAAGATGGTAGATTTGGGTAGTTATGTCTTGCTTAGGCTGGTATTTCATAAAAGATTCTTAGGATAGATGCGTCAGAAGACAATGTGGGTCCCACAAAGAAAAGTCCACAGAACTTGTTAAAAGTTGTGTACAAAGTTACAGCCCTTTATTATAGATACCTATGACTAGTTAGGTTCAATATCCCTCAACATTATTGGACTTCTTATAATCATTGTCATAGAAATAAAGGTGTTCAGAATTGTCTATTGCTATGACATTGTTGAGGAATTGTAGTACATTAAGTTTCCATACACTACACTTTTTCTTCAGGAGACTTCATGTTTCACTAGTTATCCTTTCCAATGCAAACACTTTCATCTAAATGTTGGCATCATGAAGATGATGAGGATTTATTTTTTGAACACATTTACTGGCAGCACACTGATAAACTTCTGTTTATAAGCAAGAATATCAGTTACTTGTATTGTACCACTGCAGTGTAATCATTGGGAAAGCTCTGACTAGTATTTGTCTTATCAATCAAATGTTAAGAATATTTTTGGGCGTGGAGGCCAGCTAACATGAGATGGCCCTATACATGCTAGTTAACAAGGCCTCAGAAACACATGATTTCATACAAGCTGCCTGCTGAGTGTGTCACAGATCTCCCAGTTTCTGAGCAATCCTGCAGATGGTTTGGGAGTGGGCTAGCAGCTACGACCCACAAACCTGCCAAGTACCCTTCCAGTACTTCTGCAGTATGGATGCTTTAGCGCCTGAGGGCTGTTGAATTTGCTAGTGTAGCCAGGGAGTCCTTGGTATTCATGTATTCTGCTGATTGCTAATGTGCTTACTTTGAGCTTCTTGTTCTCCTGCTGCCCCACCCAGATGTCTGGTGGATTTCTTGTTTTGTTTGCATTTTTTTGGTGTAAGGTTTCTTGTTTGTTTGGCTTGTTTTGGGGTTTTTTCTCAAATAAGGCACATGGACTCTTTTTGCTTCATTTACCGTTAATGCTATTCACCTACTGTTGTGGTTTAAACCCAGCCAGTAACTAAGTACCATACAGCCACTTGCTCACCCCCCTTCCTTTCCTCCTCCCTGGGCAGAATGGGGAAGAGAATTGAAAGAGTATAAAACTCACGGGTTGAGATAAGAACAGTTTAGTAACTAAAATAAATTACAGTATAATACTACTGATAATAATAAAATGGAGAATAACAAGGAGATCTAAAACTAAAAGGGGAAAGATAAAAATCCAACCAAACAATAAACATAAGTGCTGCACAATACAATTGCTTACCACCAGCTGACCGACTCCCAGCCTGACCCGAGCAGCGATCTGGACCTCCTGGGTATCTCCCCCAGTTTATGTACTGGGCATAAAGTGCTGTGGTATGGAATACCGCTTTGGCTAGTTTGGGCCAGGTGTCCTGTCTCTGCTTCCTCCTGGCTTCTTGTGCCCCTCCTCACTGGCAGAGCATGAGAGACCAAAAAGTCCTTCATCAGGCTAAGCGCTACTTAGCAACAATTAAAACATCAGTGTATCAGCCTTGTTCTCAGAGTAAAGCCAAAACACAGGACTGTACCAGCTACTGGAAAGAAACATAACTCTCTCCCAGTTGAAACCGGGACACCTATTTTACTCTCCCTCTTTCCAGCCTTGCTTGTTGGATTGTAGCTACTTGTCCAGCTGTTTCTGCTAGTGAGACTAAGTAACTAAAGCCACAGTGACTACTATAATTGGCTTTATTTTAAGCAATTAACTCTTTGTTGCATGAAAGGGTAAAATAATTTGGCAGAAAATAAACCCCCTTGCTTTCCAGCTGGTCCTCAGATATTAGAGGGGCTGGGTGCGGCTAGGCTTAGATTCTGAGTGATGCCCAATTTGCCACTATCAGTCTGGTTGCATTCAATATATAGAATAATCACGATTCCAGATGCACTAATAGTGCACTGCACCTTCAGTCTAATCGTGCTCACGAACTAGCACGGCCACACTGAGGGAGCTGGTCGCGTTCAATGAGAGATTTACGATTAGCTACTTAAACAGTGCAGTTTATTAAAGCAACAGATACAGGTTCTTGTGGATTGCCAGTGATAAATACACTGTCTGCAAAAGCACGTGCAAATAATAAGGTATACAACCGCACGACAAAGTTATGAATAATACAGCATGTCTTTTAAGTATAAAAGGAAAAAATAACTCTATACAGAGATTCCTAATTTTCCCGGGGAAGCACTGGATACAGTGCAAGTCTTACCCAAAGGCGTCCCTATGGGGGGGGAAGAAAGGTCCAGCCCATCGACCAGTCCCAGGAATCGAGAGTAGTCAGCTGATGGGGTCTTCCTCGGCTCGTCCACGATGATGTCTTCCCTAAAGCCCCCCACTTTTTGGGTCATTTTTATACTATTTTTCACTTTCAAGGTGGAGCTTGAGTGACTTTAGTCATACATACCTTTATTGTTATTGATGTAAATTTTCCTCGCTTTGCTTTTAAAGGTATATGCCACAAAAAATTCAAAGAGCATGCTCAAAGAGGGGTGGTCTCACTTTGGAGGCGGGTAGCGTTGGAGGTGGACGTGTGTTTTCGTATTAAAATGCATTATAATGAAGCAAAGTTCACACAAAGGACAGCATTTTGTCAAAAAATGACAGACCGTTGGCTCAGGGCAGCAAGTATGCAGCTTATCAGTTTTAAGCACCACCTAGTTCCCATCTCTGCTGGTGTTAGGACAGAGTTTGGCCGCAGAATCTCCACTCTGCTCCATCCTCCGTCAAGCAATGTTGCCGCGGGAACCACTGTAGAGTGAATTCCTGGCATACCATGTGCAGCTGCATCTTACCCTGAAAGTCCGTTTTTCCTTTATGTGTGAGCAATGCTACATTTTTAAATATAAGTTTAATTTCTAAATCATATTCAGTAATTATCCCACACTCTTATCTAAAGAATTAGGCTTAAGGCTTTCCAAGCTAAAAGACTTGAAGGAAGTCTGCCTAACATATTGAATTCCTTCAGTCTGGTAATCAGCACAGTCTGTCTGTGTAGGATGGACATAACCTGAGGGAGCTAACAGCCTCAAGTAAGAACACAGCCAGGAAAAGATGATTCTTTGTTAGGTGAAATATTTGCATCGGTAAAGTGATTTGGACAGCTACAGGCCTGAAACCTTTTAGTTATCTAAAGACATTATCTTGAATCCTTGTAGCATCTGATCACCCATAGCTCTCAAATAACTTTTGGGTTGCGAAGTACTTTGCAAGAAAAAGAAAGAAAACTAAGGCATTGGTGTCTTTAACTGTTCCTTTAGTCCTTGTATAATTTTTGTTCTTTATGGTGGTAAGCATAGTTTTCCACACTCAATGTTGTCCATTAAACAACAGAACAGAACATTAGTATTGTATCCGACTGGCTGTTGCCAAAAGGAAAGTAATTCCATGGCTTGAACAAGCATATACTTGTGAAGGGGTCTTGCATCACTGGTGGTTTAGACTGTGCAGCAGATACATATATTTGTGAGTAGTAAAGATAATTCGATTGCTTATATAAAAAAATTACACAAATGCTTGTCACAGGCTTATCCACAAATTATTGCAAAGACACTTATTTGTACCTTCATAAAGGCAAATAAACAGAAAACAGACATATCCCATTCAGCAGCATAAAGGTCAACAGATTTATAGGTCAGATTTAGATGTCTAGTCATTTCTGTTGTTACACACCTGCTGGTAAAAAGGCAGGCAGATACAAAAAAAATGGCATTTTCAGCACTATTTTGACTTTCCCCACCAGTGTCATTTGAAAAAAAAAAACATCCACTCCTTTTCAACCATAAAACTACAAGTTGTATGTGCCTAATTTCAGAGGATGCTTCACACTTGTGAGTTTTAAGCAGATCAAACCAAATCTTTCCACAATCTAGAGTAAGTGTGTAACTTTGTGGAAAGCTGGCCTCCAGTCTTACATGTCCTTTGAGCATAGTAAGCATGCCTTCCCACCCAGTGCTCAGGCCTGGTGAATATCGTTCTTGAAAACCTAAGCACAGTCCAAGCATTTTGAATAGTATTATTAATTACTCTAAGCTGCAAATTGCCTGAGAGATAATGATCACTATGTTCAGCCTTGTAGGACCAAATTTGCTCTTGTACGTTTAACCTCAGTCTTTAATTCAGAGAAATGTTTGTAAGACCCTCAGCATTTATCCTGATTTTGCACTTACAGAGTTCAATGAGAAATATACTATTCATTTCAGTTTGAACAATTTCAAGGCTATCATACACCTTTCAAAATTCACACCTTTTGTTCATTTGTGGTACACATACTAAAAAAATGATATTGATAATGATATAGTGGTAGATAATGATACAAAATTGCTCTCAGTTATTGAATTTTCTTCAATATTACATGTAGCCACATGGACCATCAGTAGCATGATGTTTCCTGGTTTGGTTTTTTTTCTTATAATACTTTCAAATAAAGAAGCTGCAAGTATTTATGCTGTTATGGGTAGTTAGATCTGACCCTGCAATCAGAGTATGTAGAAATATGTGTACCTTCTGCTGAAGTCTTAGAACATGGCCCTGTGGATCACAGTCATCATAACTTCAGCTATCTGGAAGGGAGATGGCCATATCTGAGTTAATCATCCTAGGCTTTCTCTGTCACAAAGGAAGAAATTAAGCACTTCCTGAATATACTTTCTCTAATCAATTTTAGACTTTTTCTTTAGAATAAAATTAATAATGTCCTATGAGAGCTAATTTGTCTTCATTTATTACAAATGGCATTAAGACAGGTAGCTCAAACTATCTGTAACATAGCTACTTACATTCGGTCAAAGGAATCCCACTCCAGATTTCAAAAATAATACTTGCATTTGAAGCTTAGGACACTGTGGTACCAAGAAAAGATGGATTCATATTGTGTGTTCAATCTCACCATTGGCGTATTTTGACTTCTTGAATAATATTTTTTTTGACAGTTTTAATTAGTGTGTATATAATTCCTGATCTTTAAAACAAGCAGGGTCTAAATAATTAGTGAGATATAAATAATTCAGGTAGAAGAGACATTGGGGGCCATAACTTATCAATAATTGGAAACATTAACATTAGACATTCTGGCCACCTTTCTAATAAGAGTATTAAAAATGCAGCCAGGTCCAAAAGATGAAAGTAGAGATCTGACCTCCATTCAGCAACATAAATAATTAATCCATTTGTCTATCTACCCATTATCAATCTATTCCCATCAATCCTTCAGCTTGTTCTGTAAGATTTTTAGAAAGAAAGTAGTCTGTAACTAGAACCATGGAGCTTGAAAAAACCTTCCTTGATTGCACTTGATCTTTCAGGAGAGTAGTAAATTATTTTGTCCTTGTACTTATGTTGATTTCCATTCTTAACTTTAGGTTATCAGGGTTGAAAATATAGTTCACCGCCATGATTATTTTGTTTGCTCTAGTGTTATATACAAATGCTTTGGTTTGGTTCTGTTGTCTCGATGTTAGAAATAACATTCAGCAAGAATAGTGTGTTTTGCGTAAGGAGCTGCACAGACACTCACAAACAGGGTTTATTTGAAAAAAAATTGAGTTTATTGGGCTCTCTGAATAGGCTATGAGGAATAAAATCAGTTGAACAGGTTGGCTGGTTGGTATTTGGATTGTGATAGGAATCCCTGTTGCAAGGGCCCTTTCAACAGTATCTTCACAAATAGCACCTGCGAACTAGTCTATGCACAGCCTGGGTGAAGGTTTGGGACTGTCCAAGACTCCCACTTTCTGCACCAGCTAATCAAATACTTTGTTTGACAGTGGCTAGGAGTTCAGTCAATCATCTTGTGTCAAGTCAGTCTGCTGCTTCAAATTAGTGCACTGCCTCATCTATGCAGAGACTAGCTGGGGAGTTTCTAGACAACAGGGAACTGATGACTAAAAGCACTGTGGGTGCATGCAGGAACACCCCCCATAAGCAGTCAAACAACAGTTATAGCTGTAGAGCAAACTAGAATTTCATCCTTATATCTCAATCACAACTTAATTCCATGCCAACGGAAGTACAAAAATTACTTGGACAGGTAAGTGTGTAAAATGCAGAGGAGCTAAAGCTAATGTTCAGGGCTACTTCTTGGGAAGGGGTGTCTTTCAGTACTTTGCAACCCCTATTCTGGTTTCTGTATTAGACAGAATAGATGAAAATCATAAAGCTGGAAATTGCTATCCAACCACATGCATTTATCACAATGCCAGTCCACTTCAGGAATTTGTTTATATTTGTGTTTTAAAATGTGAAGAGCAATTTTGTGGGTATTTTACATGTTTAAGGTAAAACATGTATAAACTTGTATATACTCTTAGAGGGCTTTGCAGCCAAGGTCCTGTTCAGGTTACAGATTGCAGCAGTACTTCTACTCCCATTAATATGGCCAAATTTGTCTAAATGTGAATAATTAAAAAAATTAAAAAAACCAGAACCAGCCAGCTTTATGTCATTTGTATTAATTATATTCTGTATTTCATTTATGTGTAATTAGATACATTTGGAAAAAGATTCATTCTTACTGTTCCTACACATGTTTTTTCATGATAATTGTTTCTATTGTAGAGCTAATTAAATATAATTCTGAAGTTCTGTCCTTTAAACATAATTACATTTTAATGAAATGTATATGTATTTCTCACTATTACTGGTTAATATTTACCTACTTTTTCTATTTCTTTCTCTTCCACTTACTGCTACAATTACACTTTGCACTTACGTAATGCTATTAACAGGGAAACCTTGACAGAGGCAAAAAAGTGTGGTTTATTTTGTACAGACTGGATAATCACAGGGTACTAGATCCTAGGTTTCAAGAACCAGGTCTCAGATTTTTTTACCCTGACACTTTGACATTTGGCTTAGCACACTTCATCCTTGTTTGCCTGACTATTTACATGTCCTGCACTTCTCAATGAAAACTGGAAATATTCAATAGTTGAACCAAAGAAGTGCCAGAGGGCTCACAGACTGAAGGTGCTGCAATTTGGAGGGGCTCAAAGGCCTGAAAGGGCCGCCAACTGAAAAAATTCCCACTCACTGACAGAGAAGAAGTCAATGGGTCCACGGGGTGGTAAGCCTATTTCTCTGGTTTCTTTCCTTCTCTCTTTCCTTTCTGCTTTTTTCTTTCTACTTTGGATCTTTTGTAAAAATGAGAACTTGCCAGGACTTTTGTTCCTCCTGACACAGTTTTAGGGAAGTTGGCAGTAAAATTAATGGTTGTTTCATGTTTCAATCTTTGGAGGGCCTGTGGTATTTCCCACGAACTGCGCAGTGTGGTAAAAGATCAGCTCCATCCCCACCCACCGGGCGGGATGGGACGGGGAAGTGTAGAAACAACATACATATATTTATGTCTGGCAGCACAGCAGGCCACTAAACCGTGCTTAAGTTGTTCTTGTATGTTTGTTTTGCAAGAAATCTGATCATAGTTGTGTGAAATCATCTGTACCAATTTGGTATTACATCACTTCTTTTGTAAGAAAGGAATTCAAATTTGCTCTAGCTCACTCGTTTAAGGGTTTGGTTTCTATTACTTTCTGAACAATAAATGTGTGCAAATATGTGAGTGAAACATCAGTCCAATGTAATAGGATTTTATGTCCATCTTACAGTCCTTTTGTGCAGATACAATTAGAAAACCATAGAAGAGATTTCTGAAGTTCCTTCTAAGAAATGGAGTGTTCTCCAATCTGGCTGCCTCTCCAGAAATCATGTTATCTCTACATTTGTATAGAAAGTAATTGACTTCTGTGAATCTTGTGTGTAGATGGGTTAGCTCCTTTTCTGTTTGGATGTTTAATTATTTATCACTAATAGCATAGAGATGTTGGATTGTTGTATTGATATAGTTTACCACATAGTATGCACAAATTCCTTATGGAAAAAGAGTGTGCAAATGGGTTGAAGAGTGAGTGACAGCTTACACATGCACAGTCTGTAAGATGAATTAGCAATATTAAAATTATATATGATTGATTACTATGCATAAGTGCTTCGTTATTAATGTAGAAGATGTGCTTGAAAATAGTCTTTCTCATCTACACATCACAAGTTGGCTTTATACATTCAACTGAAAAGATTCCATAATTTATGCAGTAGTGTTGTGTTACTGGAGTTGGCTCCTGCACCTTCTTTTCAAAGACCTTATCTGAAAATGAAATGCTTGAGTGCTTTTGGTAACCAGCCAGACTTACCTGTCAAATAGTACTTTCTGAATAGAGATTTCTCAGAGCAGGTTATGCTGTGTTTGAAAGGGTGTGGGAAGCATGAATGACCTCATTTAATATTAAGATTATAGTAATTATTTCATTAATCTATTAAGATAATGGTGCAGATTCATGACTACTTTTATATGCATGGCTGGAAAGAATGGTGTTTTTGAAAAGCAGTGTGATGGCAAAAGGAAGCAGTATTTCTTCACATGTGGAGGTACTTGGCATAACATAATTGTGTAGTTCACCACTAGAAACAAACCTCATATTTCTAATTTGACTAAATACAACTGAGGAAGGAAAATCTCACTCTTTTACAGCTGTGATGTAGAATTTTATTAATTCTTTATATCTCATACTGTCAGACTGTTTAAAATTTAATAAGCAGAAATGTAGATGAGCAGTTGAAGGCTATTATTCCCGGACAGCAGTACTGAACATCCAGTAAAATACATTCTAAAGTTATAAAAAGATTATTTTCTGTCTGCTTATGAAAAAAGTAATTGTTATTGCCCAGTCTGTACTGAAACCAGTTCAGATCATTAAATCACAATCAGAAAAATCTCTAACTGGATTCCTTTTTCGCCAGGCCAAATGTCAAGTCAAAACAAAACTACTTAAGTCTAGTATTTTGCTAATGTTATGCAGAGTGAAAGACTATCATATACAGAATGCAAAAACAATGTTTAAAATTGCAAACATTTGCAATTTAAAATTGCACAAATTAAAATTATTTCAAGCTAGTTTTGTTAATGTTTTAAACTAGATTATTCTAAAAATTCATCATCTCTTTTAAGCATGTACAACAGTACAGGTATCAGTGGACCAACAGTTGCCAAGATCTGGAATAATGCTGCAGCCAGTTTTCTCTTGACAAGTACATTAAATGTGAATAGAGGGTTTATAAAACTCATTCGGGGACACTTCTCATGGCAATTCTAGTGTGTACCGAGGACATGGCATGTTACCTTGGCAGAAGTAAGGTGTATCACCTGGCTGTCTATTTGCACAAATTGTGCTCACACCGCACCAACTAAACTAGGGTAGAGAGCCATAGTTTGCTACTCAGCGAGAGCACACTAAATTAGGGTGTTTGTGTCTATACACAGAATGAATGAGTTTAGCAACTAATTAATTAATTAATTAGTTAATACGCCACAAGTTACATAGTTATTCCCTTTTGTTTTACTACAAGCTGCAGTGTGTACACTTAACCAAAAGAGAGTTCCCAGCATTTGATGAACAATATTTTGTACAAAGTTTCTTCCTCTTCAAAAGCTCCCCAACAAAAAACCTACTGGTAATTTACTTTTATTGAAGCAAACTTTACTTGGAAGTAAACATATGTGAGGAGGATGACAGAAGATAGATGTGGCAAATTTCCTCTCTACGCCTCCCTTTTTTAAATGCAGAGAAAACATCAACGATGCAACTTTTTATGCTGTGCCTTTCTAATTTGTGAAGATACATTTAAGGTGTATATCGGTACATTCAGAGAGCTTGCTTTAAACAGTAAAAGATTCTACACCTGTGCCACATAATGCAGCCTAGCATGTGTTGGGACATCTATCATGAACATATCCTTTGCAAAGAAATCCAGGTGATAAGTGAAAAGATATGGAGAAAAGGCAGCTATGATGCGCATGAAGATCATATCACCATGCTTAGTGTTGTTACAGTGTTGCTTTTTAATTCCAGGTCACCCATTTTTTGCCAAAATTTATTTCAACATGTCTTGCAATCTTTCCTGTTTCAGTGCTCACCATGCCCTGCTGAATCATAGAATGGTTAGGATTGGAAGGGACTTTAAAGATCATCTGGTTCCAACCCCCCTGCCATGGGCAGGGACACTTTCCACTAGAACAGGTTGCTCAAAGCCCCGTCCAACCTGGCGTTCAACACTTCCAGGGATGGGGCATCCACAGCTTCTCTGGACTATATGGTCCACTGTCTCACCAACCTCACAGTAAAGAATTTCTTCTCAATATCTAATATAAATCTAACCTCTTTCAGTTTAAAGCCATTACCTTTTCTCCTGTCCCTACCTGCCCTTCTAAAAAGTCCCTTTCCAGCTTTCTTGTAGGCCCCCTTTATGTACTGGAAGGCAGCTATAAGGTTTCCTCAGACCCTTCTCTTCTCCAGGCTAAACAAGTCTAACTCTCTCAGACTCCCTCCATAGGAGAGGCGCTCCAGTCTTCTGATCATCTTCGTGACCCTACTCTAGACTCTCTTTTTCAGGTTCACGTTCTTGTTATGTTGGGGTCCCAGAGCTTGCGCAGGACCTTGCATTTGGCCTTGTGAACTCATTGAGGCTGGCATTGGCCCACCTCTCAAGCCTGTCAAGGTCCCTCTGAATGGCATCCCTTTCCTCCAGCATGTCAACTGCACCACGCAGCTTGGTGTAATCGGCAAACCTGCCGGGAGTGCACTCCATCCCACAGTCCGTGTTACCAACAAAGATGTTAAACAGTGCCAGTCCTGATACCACCCCCTGAGGAACACCACTTGAATGCAACCATGCAGGATAAAAACATGTAAAGCAATCTTCATCTTTCTCATGTTATAACACCTGGTACAAAGAAAACATCACTGCTACTGAAAGCGATGCCATTTTTAAAGTCAAAAAACTTCAGCCAACATAGAAGCAGCATAGGAATCTCCATTACACAGCACAGGAGCCTGAGAGCCTATCATGCCTGGCATCTCCCCTCTGGCAAATATTCTTTTTCACACTTCCACCAAGGTCCAGGATCAACAAAATACATGTCACATCCTTCACACTAGTTTAACCCTAGGAAATACCATTCTTCAGTCTTAACCTTACTTTAACAGCAGAAGAGTGGGTCAACAGCATACTACTTCATCAGTAATCACAATGAATGGCCGCCTTTCTAAAGGCCAGAAAGTTCAACAGTTCGCTTCCAAAGGAACATCCATCACAGCTCCAACAGAAGCTTTTCAGATTTCAGTCCTATACTAGTTTTTTGATTAAAAGTTGTAAACCCTTTCAGGTCAGAGTTTATGTAAATACTTCTGTGCATCAGAAACTCTTTTGTTGTAGTTTAAAGGATTATGCTGACACTTGAACCAAGGTTTTGCTAGCACCTTGCCAGATGCTGCTGAACCTGTGCTGGTCTGGAAACACCCCTCTGCCCCTCCTCAAGAATCCATGCTGTCACTTTCCTTCTAAAACTAATCTGTCATAACATGGCATGCCTATTGTGTTTCCCAAAATGCCACAGAGAGACAAATTATTTTATTAATATATTTATATAATTACTCTTGGAATAACTTTGAATATAACATATAATTTTTCTACAGTGAATTCATCTGGGAAGGAGCCAAGATATATATTATATATTTAATTTCTCTACATACACAGCCTTTTTTCACCAGAATCACTCCAGTATTACGAAAAAGGTAAGGTCTTACAAACGCTGTATTCACTCCTGGCCTTAAGGAAAAATAATAACTTACATGTTGTTTGTTAGATACCTGACTAGGATTATGTTGAAGTGAGGAAGTTCACTGTGCTTGTGGACACAAATAACTTCTTAATTTTTATTAAGTAGAAGAGTTATATTTACATTGTGCGTTAGCCCAAGGCTGAACTCTACCTTTTGTTCATTAACTTAGAATGTCAAGACTTCTCATTCAGACCTGAAAAACTTTCACTACCTCTAGGATTAGTATAGCATTTTAAATTTTACTCTAGGTTTTTATGTAATATATGTGCAACTGTCATGTAAAGACTAGTTTATTTAACATATTTTTGTTTCTCAGTAACAATAGTTTATTTTTAATTTTCTCATATTCGTACTGCCACTTACACATTTTCTCATGGACAGTTATTCTCAGCTTCATCAGTACTTTGTTTCCATTTCACAAGCTTTGAAATGGCTGCTCAGGCAGAAAAAAACCAACCTGTATATAGCGTCTGTAGACTGAAAATTAGCCTACTCATAGTTATGCCTCTTATGAGAATTACCAATTCACTGACTGCTGAAAAGGCTGCCTGCAGTAACAAGAGGCATCAGTGATCACTGAAAAAAAATATAATGTAATGCCAGTAACCTCTACTTCAGTCGAATTCAATAAATTTTGGCTGTTTCCACACACCCCATTACTGCCTGCACAATCACTTATCTTTTAATCTAGTTATGAAATCAGTACTCAAGTGCTTGAGCCACAGATTTTGAAGCCACAAGACAGGATTTCTTCCACCTAACTTTAGACATTTACAATGTAGACTTCTACATATGAGGTAGTTTCCTGAGCTTCCTTTATACTGGAGACAGTTAATCACTTAGAGATATGATTCATCTGACTTATGTTAAACATCTGTTTTAGGATAAATCTATAGCTGCTCAGATTAATCCTATCTAATGTGACTTTGTCATAGAGCAGTAAGACTATTAGAGGCTTAGGAATAAATGTAAATATTCCTAACAGTTTTTCTGCAAGCCTCCTTTGATGAAACACAGAAAATTAGAACTTCTAGTGTCTTTTTTGTCAGAATATGCTAATACCAAAAAAAATGCACAAATCGAATTCTCTGGGTTAATCACAGTTCTTCATGCAGTATGGGATCTAGTGACTTATTAAATAGTTTCTACTTGACTTACTCCTAATAATAAATATAAAAATACTATTAAGAAGAATTTCTTTCCTGGATTTTTTTTTAAAGGACAGATTCAATACACATAAGTAGGAACATTCAGTTATAATTAACCTTCCTTATGAGTGGTTTGACTAGATGATCTGACCTCTTAATCAAGGATTTTATGATTCTGATGACTTGATGTCTGTTTCTTAAATATTAATATCGACAATTTATAGAACTGCAGGATTTCTGCCACTCATATCTTAAAATGGTAGTTCTGATGCTCCAAGGAAATATCTATAAGTATATTAATATGGAAGCAAAATTTCCTGGCTACTCTGCACTAGATCTCAGATTCCTTTTTAGTAAACAAAAGGATATCATACCCCAACTCCATTTAACAAAAGTGGAAGCAAATCAGTAAATTGGTATTCAGCTAGAAACAACTCAGTTTGTTTAGGGTTAGGTAACAATAGAAATCTGTTATGATACAACACAAGCACTTTGTCCAACCCTTGCTTTCTAGCAGTAGTTGCCATAACTACTAAAATGTTTTTCCTATATGTTTCCCGCTATAGCTTTATACGCACAGCAGTCAGAAATACTTGGTACATGTGAAAAAGTATGAGCTGCTACAAATACTGTAAAAAGCTACATGATGTTATATTTTGCTCTACCACATGTGGTGAAGGAGAGACAAGGATTGGTGAGTGAATACCATCAATTACTTAGGGTACAGAGAGTTTTATGTAAGTGTCCTACCTACTCCAGTCAATCCATTTTAATAGTCAGACCATCAGATCTACTGTTTAGCCTGAGGGCATTACTGCCTAAAGACAACAGTTTTCCCCAACACTACTGGTCTAATTGTCTGTTCCTGTGTCAGTCTCTATGTGGCTGATGGGTTTATGAGGTGACCACTTCAGCCCTTTCTACAACCATTCCCATCAACACTCTAGCCTTCTCATTGTGCATTAATCTTTGAAATAACTGAACACAAGATCTCACCAATAAGTTCTAAAAAAAAAAAAGTAGACATCACTTAACTGTTCTGTCTTCAGCTGGGACTGGAAAAGATAATTAACCTACACGTAAAACTCCAAAATAGTTATGAAGGATGTGATTCTCATTTAGAGATGGAAATCCAACTGCAATATAGAGTAAGATGACTTGGAAAAGTGGAGCTCAAGGTGTATTTTTCTCCAGCATCTTTGCCGTAAGTCTAATTTTTGGTGCTTGGTACCCAGGATGTTAGATTTTGTAGACCCCCTGATGAGCATTTAGTTATTCTGACTACATAAGGAATCCAGGATTCTGCTCAGGACTCCAAATCTTGTTAGGTACCTAGATGTGTATGAATGACGTACCACAATATGTTGAAGTTTTTTAATCTGTTAGTAGAAATTGTCTTGCTTAGCTTACCTCTTCAAGATTCTTCTGGCTTTGTTCAGCCAGAGCAAAGAAAACATAAGACAAGATCTTGAAGGGAAAAAAAACCCTCTCCATTATATTACTAATAATTACATATGTAAGAGAAGAGAGAAGAGAGTTGTATTTGTGCAGGAAGTCTTAAAAACAGAATTCTCTAACTTGTGTATTTGACTTTGTAAATGTCACAAACCGTTAAGCCTTCCCTTTGTTGCTTTCTTTTCATTCATTTTTATATACATAAATGTAATTCATGTTGTTGATACCTTTAATTTGTAAACCCAGATTTCATAGAATCATAGAATAAGAAGGGTTGGAAAGGACCTTAAGATCATCTAGTTCCAACCCCCCTGCCATGGGCAGGGACACCTCGCACTAAATCATGTGGCCCAAGGCTCTGTCCAACCTGGCCTTGAACACCACTAGGGATGGAGCATCCACAACCTCCCTGGGCAACCCATTCCAGTGCTTCACCACCCTCACTGTAAAGAACTTCTTCCTTATATCTAATCTAAACTTCCCCTGTTGAAGTTTGAAGCCCTTGTCCTACCACTACAGTCCCTAAGGAAGAGTCCCTCCCCAGCATCCTTGTAGGCGGCCCCCTTCAGATACTGGAAGGCTGCTATGAGGTCTCCACGCAGCCTTCTCTTCTTCAGGCTGAACAGCCCCAACTTCCTCAGCCTGTCTTCATACGGGAGGTGCTCCAGCCCTCTTGTCATCCTCATGACCCTCCTCTGGACTCGCTCCAAAAACTCCATGCCCTTTTTATGTTGAGGACACCAGAACTGTACACAGTACTCCAAGTGAAGTCTCACGAGAGCAGAGTAGAGGGGCAGGATCACCTCCTTCGACCTGCTGGTCATGCTTCTTTTGATGCAGCCCAGGATACGGTTGGCTTTCTGGGCTGCAAGCGCTCACTGCCGGCTCGTGTTAAGCTTCTCGTCAACCAACAATCCCAAGTCCTTCTCTGCAGGGCTGCTCTGAATCTCTTCTCTGCCCAACCTGTAGCAGTGCCTGGGATTGCCCCGACCCAGGTGTAGGACCTTACACTTGGCTTGCTTAAACTTCATAAAGCTGGCATTGGCCCACCTCAAAAATGTGTCCAGGTTCCTGTGGATGGCATCCCTTCCCTCCAGTATATCAACCGAACCACACAACTTGGTGTCGTCGACAAACTTGCTGAGGGCGCACTCAATCCCACTGTCCATGTCGCCAACAAAGATGTTGAACAGGACCGGTCCCAACACCGATCCCTGAGGGACACCACTCGTTACAGGTTTCCAACTGGACATCGAGCCATTTACCACAACTCTATGCATGTGGCCATCGAGCCAGTTCTTTATCCACCGAGTGGTCCATCTATCAAATTGATGTCTCTCCAATTTAGAGACAAGGACGTCGTGTGGGACAGTGTCGAACGCTTTGCACAAGTCCAGGTAGATGACGTCAACTGCTCTGCCACTGTCCATCAGTTCCGTGGCTCTATCATCGAAGGCCACAAAATTGGTCAGGCAGGATTTCCCCTTAGTAAAACTATGTTGGCTGTCACCACCCTTCTTCCAGTCATCGGGAACTTCACCTGACTGCCACAATTTTTCAAATATGACAGACAGTGGTTTAGCAACTTCATTCACCAGCTCCTTCAGGACCTGCAGATGGATTTCATCAGGTCCCATGGACTTGTGCACTTTCAGGTTCTTAAGATGGTCTTGAACCTGATCCTCTCCTACAGTGGGCCTAAGGTCTTCATTTTCACAGTCCCTGCATCTGCTTTCCAAGACTTTCGTGGTGTGGTCAGAGCATTTTCTAGTGAAGACTGAGGCAAAGAAGCCATTAAAAACCTCAGCCTTCTCCAAATCCATGGTAGCCAGATCTCTCAATAGCTTCCGGAGAGGGCCCATGTTGTCCCTAGTCTATCTTTTATTTGCTACGTACCTATAGAAGCCGTTCTTGTTATCTTTCACATCCCTTGCCAAACTTAATTCTAGCTGGGCCTTAGCTTTCCTAACCTGGTCCCTAGCTTCCCGGGCAATGCTCCTATATTCTTCCCAGGCTGCCTGTCCTCGCTTCCACCTTCTATAAGCTTCTTTTTTCCCTCTAAGTTTCCTCAGCAGCTCCTTGTCCATCCATGGAGGTCTCCTGGCCCTCCTGCTGCACTTTCTTCTAGTCGGGATGCAACACTCCTGAGCACGTAGCAGGTGATCCTGGAATATCGACCAGCAGTCTTGGGCCCCCCTGCCCTCTAGGACTATATCCCATGGAACCTTACTAAGGAGGTTCCTGAAGAGGCCAAAGTCTGCTTTCTTGAAGTCCAGGGCAGTGAGCTTGCTGCATGCTCTTCTCACTGACCTGAGGATCTCGAACTCGACCACCTCATGATTGCTACAGCCAAGGCTGCCCTGGAGTGTCACATTTCCAACCAGTCCCTCCCTGTTGGTGAGCACGAGGTCCGGCATGGCACCTCTCCTTGTTGGCTCCCCTATTGCTTGAAACAGGAAGTTGTCTTCCACACAATCGAGGAACCTCCTGGACTGCTTCTTCCGCGCAGTACTGTCCCTCCAACAGATGTCAGGATGGTTGAAGTCCCCCATGAGGACAAGGGCCTGCGAGCGTGAGGCTGCTTCTATCTGTCTGTAGAGCGCTTCATCCACAGAGTCCTCTTGATCAGGTGGCCTGTAACAGATCCCCACCGTAATGTCCCACATCGCTGTTCTCCCTTTGATCCTGACCCACAAACACTCTGTTATCTCATCACCCGTCCCCGGACAGACTTCCATACTCTCTAGCCTGTCACTGACATAAATAGCAATGCCCCCTCCCCGTCTGCCTGGCCTGTCTTTTCTAAAGAGCCTGTAACCTTCCATTTCGACATTCCAGTCATAGGAGCCATCCCACCATGTTTCTGTGATACCAATGACATCATATACCCGTAGCCTTGCACACATCTCTAATTCCTCTTGCTTGTTCCCCATACTACAGGCGTTTGTATAGAGGCACCTTAGCCGAGCTCCAAATGAAGCCGACTCAATGGCTGGGCCAGCTGGAACATCTCTACATCGCTCCAAGCACTTATTATAGGTGCTGGCAACTGACCAGGAATGTTGGGATGGATCAATGCTCCCCTCCCCCAACACATCTAGTTAAAGGTTTCTTGACCAGCCTGGCAAGCCTCCTACCAAAACAGCTTTTTTCCTTCTCTGTCAGACCAGCTCCACCAGCCTCCAGGAGATCTGGCCTCCCAAATGGAGCCCCATGTTCTAAATAGCCAAACCCCTGACTATGGCACCACCATTCTAACCATTTATTAACCTGCCAAATGCACCTAGCTTTTTTAAGGTCCTCCCTTTTGCCCTGGAGAATCGATGAAAAAACTATCTGAGCTCCAGAGCCCCTAACCACCTCTCCCAGGGCTCTGTAGTCCTTCTCAATGTTCTCCAGGTTACTGCTATCTATATGTCTAGCACCCACATGGACCACTAGGAGAGGGTAATAGTCAGCAGGACTTACTAGAGCAGGCAGCCTCTCAGCAACATTCCTGATCTGAGCCCCTGGCAGGCAACACACCTCCCTCGAGACTGGATCAGGCCGGCAAATGGGTGCCTCTGTGCCTTTCAAAGTAGAGGCCCTTATGACTATGACCCGCTGCTTTTTCCTGGAGGCACCAGTAGTGATCCTCTTTACTGGTGCATCAGTAGGATGCTCATTAGGTGTGGTGGGTGCTTTCTCATTAGCCTCCTGCAGAACTGCGAAGCAGTTCTGGGTGGGGACATCAGATTTAGGAGGAAGCCTCTTGTTGTTAATTGTCCTCTTCCTCCTTTTTTTTTTTTTTTCCTCATTACTAATTCCCAGCTTCTTGGGTTGCTGCCCTCCTTCTTTCCCATATGACCAATGCTAGACATTTGCTGCCCCTGTACAGTTTGGGCCTGGAGCAAGCAGCCCAGCTTTCTCTCAGCTTCCCTGGCATCTTTTAGCTCACCAACGGCCTCCCGCAGCTCAGCCACCTACTGCATGAGGAGACTTCCACCAGGGCTCACCGAGTGCAGCCCTGCCCGTTGTGCGCCCTCGCCTCACGAGACCAGTCGAGGCACCTTCCACACTCCGAGGTCTGCGCCGCAGCCTTCCCTCTCATCGGCTCTGTCTGGGTGCCTACGCTGGCCACCGCCGGGGCAGAGCTCCCAGAGCGAGCCCTGGTCCTGAGGCGTGTGCTCCCCATCCCGCTCGCTGCCCGCTCGCCCTGCCTGCGCGAACTGCCGCGCCACGCCCTGTTTTCCGCCCTGATCGCTCGCGCTCCCTGGGATGGGTTTTTACCCACTGAGGGCTGGTGCCGTCACTCCTGGCACCGCCCCCTGTGAGTCAGCTGCTCACATCAGTGGAGCTGTCGGCTCCTGGGCAAGTCCTGTCGAGGACTTGAGGCTCCCTCGGTCACTCTTGTCGCTCTGAACTGAGGCTCCTGGACGCTGTGCTTCCCCCCGCTCCGGTGTTAAAGGCATCCTCTCTGGAGATACTCACCTCAGCAATTTATAGGTAATGAAATTTTATGGAAAACAGATCTTTGTCTTGACCAGTTTTCATCTCAGTGGAAAAATGTTTGAAAAGAAAATTCACAATTAGTTCTCACTGACATTTTAAGAGGAAAATTAATTGACGAAAGTTAAATGAGTAAGTTTTATAGAGATTAAGACCCCCCAGTCCTTTCTTGACAGACTCACTAAATATAGGATAATGTATTATTTATTACAGGCTCAAAATCTTCTCTCAAAATTTCACTTCTATCATTCTCTCTGTGTGGTTTTGTACTCAGAAACTAATTATGTCAACTTCATAGAAAGCCAAGAATTTCCTGTGAGTCTGTTTTAAATCTGAGGTCTTGTTACAAATGTCTATTTAAAAATTATAGTTATACCACCCAATTGTACAAACCTACGCAAAAATATAGGAAATTATTTCTTGGTTTTGTTCTTGTTGTTACAACTGGTTTTTGTTGTAAAAAAAGCCAAATTAAAGCTCCAGAAAAAATAGTTCAGACGAAAGTGAAAAGTGTACTCTTCAGAGCTTTGCCAAGTTAACACAGTAACTGTGGCTTGTTACTAACACCAGCACTTGTTTATGCATTAGTCTATAGAATAGACTCTGAAAGTTTATTTCCTGGGTTTGTTGTTGTTTGTTTATTTGTTTGTTTCTCATATGGAAACTGTCTTCTGAAATATTGGTGAAAGGAGGAAAGGTCTTTACATGAAGATAACATTGCCCACCAATTGACTATGGTGGAATTCAAACAAAATTGCATTTACAGGTTATAAAAGCTTATAAACAGGACTTTTAAATAAATCCTCAAATTAATTTGTAGTATGGAGTAGAAATACCAGGAAAATTAAATTAGCCACATAAAGATGGGAAAAAAAATAAAAAAAAGGTTTTGAGATGCATTCGACAGGGCTGTCTGCCCCATCTCTACGTCATTCTTTACCACCCAATGTGTTCTTCTGAATCACAAATACACACAGCTTATAAATTACTCTTGATTTAGTCAGTTATAAACTGCATAACTTCCAAGCTCTGCATGATTTAAGTAGATCATAGCAGCCTTCCAATATCTGAAGGGGGCCTACTAGGATGCTGGAGAGAAACTCTTTATCAGCGACTGTAGTGATAGGACAAGGGGTAATGGGTTCAAACTAAAACAGGAGAAGTTCAAGTTAGATATAAGAAAGGAGTTCTTTACTGTGAGCATGGTGAGGCACTGAAACAGGTTGCCCAAAGAAGTGGTGAATGCTCCATCCCTGGCAGTGTTCCAGGCTAGGTTGCACAGAGCCTTGGATGACATGGTCTAGGGTGACACATCCCTGCCCATGACAGAAGGATTGGAACTAGATGATCTTAAGGTCCTTTCCTACCCTAACCATTCTGTGATTCTATGATTCATTATTTTGGCAGTACGACTTCTGCAGGTGCTTTGCTATTGGTTGGTCACTAGAAAGTCAAAGGTCTTTGCCTGAAAGCAGTTCACCCTGAAGGGATTTTGTCTGGAGTATGTGATTTTCTTTACGCAAGGAAGAAAATCCCAGCCAAACAACTGGAGAGGTCACAAAGAACTTGGAGAAATGTAACTTTCCATTCCCATTTCGTGGCAGAGAAGAGAGTGCAGCTTTATAAAATTAATCTCTCACTGGTTCTTCTCTCACTGCAGTCTACGGCTATCAAATTCTGGGATAAAAAGGTTAAAGGATATTAATTTTTCTTAAAGTGTCAGAATGTTCCATATTTCTTCCTCCCACAGAAAAGAACAGTAGTTCTGTAGACTGAGTCAAATTTTATTTGAACATTCAGCAAAGTAAATGATTACTTTGGATAACATTTTATAGTGATAAGATGTCTGCTAATAGACTTGATTAGAACTGAGTCAGCAAATAGTTTTGCTTTTTTCTTTACAGGACTTGATTATGTAGAAATGGCTATAAAATGCTGAGAATGGACAGCAAAAATGTGTCTATTTTGTCAATCTGTAAAAATCCAAGTCAGGAAGAAATCAGTCTTGCCTTATGGAATGAGGTGTTACAGTTGCTTATAATGAGATAAAAAGGTTGTTTCAGAAATGACTGTGTCTCACAAGTAGCAAAAATTTACAAAATCTGTGTGGTTAATCTCAAGAGAACCCTGTCTTCTTTTCCTCCAAGGAAAAGTGTAAAATATTTGTGCATCTCTATGTATTTGGGGAGATTTCACTTATATTTGTGAGATAGTTGTAAAGTCTGTTATTTTTCTTGCTAATGAGATCTAGTCCTTTGAATTTCAGATTTAACATTAACTTTTGTAGAGTCTCGTCTTTTCTCTATAGACATATTAGAAACCCTTACAACTGAAATAAAAATTTGAATGCTCAGGAAGCATAAGCTCTTCAAGGAAAAAGGAACTATCTTTTGTTTACAGTGGAATAAATAATTCTTCTCCAACATCCCAATCTTGGCTAAACTTCACTGTATTCAGCTATCCACAAAAAGTAACAGTTATTTTTCTTCCTAGTAGCTGGTGCAGTGATGTGTTTTGGCTTTAGTCTGAGAACAACGCTGATAACACACCCATGTTTTAGTTGACTTTTCAGTCTCATGCTCTGCCAGTGAGGAGGGGAAGCCAGGAGGAAGCAGAGACAGGACGCCTGACCCAAACTGGCCAAAGGGGTATTCTACACCACAGCACATCATGCCCAGTATATAAACGAGGGGGAGTTACCCAGAAGGCCCAGATCACTGCTCGCGTCCGGCTGGGAGTTGGTCAGTGGATGGTGAGCAATTGTGTTGTGCATCACTTGTGTTTTCTGAGCTTTCAATTTCTTCTCATTTTTTCCTCTTATTATCATTATTGTTGGTATTCTTTCTGTTGTCACTATATTCTACTTTATTTTAGTTATTAAACAGCTCTTATCTCAACCCATGGGTTTTACCTTCTTTTGATTGTCCTCCCCATCCCACCCGGGGTGAGGGAGAGGTGAGGTGAGCGAGCAGCTGCATGGAACTTAGTTACTGGCTGGGTTTAAACCACAACACTAAACAAACTGTCAGGACCTAAATGCCCCTGCTCAGATCCCTAACAACTTCCCTCACTTTGCCCACAGTCCAGGACCCCATGTCAGCACCCCCTGGGCCATCATCCCCTTACTACACCAGTGCTGGTTTCCAGCTCCCCACAGCTCTAGCATGCCCATCCATGGGCCCTTACAAGCCAGGCCCACCTGCAGGCCCATGTCCCAGCCTGGCCTTGGCCAGTCCCTGTGCCCAGGTTGGTGTCTGATGTCCAGGGCTGGGGCTGCCTTGGTGTCCCCAGCTGCCTTGCCTGTGGCTGGGGTTTGGGAAGAATACCCTGGTTCAGACAAAATTTATCTCTGAACTATTCCACTGAAATTGGCTGGATGGCCGCATGCAGGGAGTTGTGGTCAATGGCTCAACGTCCAATTGGAGACCGGTAACAAGTGGTGTCCCTCAGAGGCTGGTGTCGGGACTGATGTTGTTCAACATCTTTGTCGGCGACATGGACAGTGGGATTGAGCACTCCCTCAGCAAGTTTGCTGATGACACCAAGCTGTGTGGTTCAGTTGGTACGCTGGAGGGAAGGGATGCCATCCACAGGAACCTGGACACACTCGTGAGGTGGGTCGATGCCAACCTTATGAAGTTTAACCAAGTCAAGTGCAAGATCCTACACCTGGGTTGGGGCAATCCCAGGCACAGCTACAGGTTGGGTGAAGAAGAGATTCAGAGCAGCCCTGCAGAGAAGGACTTGGGTGAGAAACTTGACATGAGCCGGCAGTGTGTGCTCGCAGCCCAGAAATCCAACTGTATCCTGGGCTGCATCAAAATGAGTGTGACCAGCAGGTCTAAGGAGGTGATCCTGCCCCTCTACTCTGCTCTCGTGAGACCTCACTTGGAGTATTGTGTACAGTTCTGATGTCGTCAACATAAAAAGGACATGGAGTTGTTGGAGCGAGTCCAGAGGAGGGTCATGAGGATGATAAGAGGGCTGGAACACCTCCCGTATGAAGACAGGCTGAGGAAGTTGGGGCTGTTCAGCCTGGAGAAGAGAAGGCTGCGTGGAGACCTCATAGCAGCCTTCCAGTATCTGAAGGGGGCCTACAAGGATGCCGGAGAAGGACTCTTCATCACGGACTGTAGTGGTAGGACAAGGGGTAATGGGTTTAAACTTCAACAGGGGGAGTTCGGGGTAGATATAAGGAAGAAGTTCTGTACAGTGAAGGTGGTGAAGCACTGGAATGGGTTTCCCAAGGAAGTGGTAAATGCTCCATTCCCAGCAGTTTTCAAGGCCAGGTTGCACGGAGCCTTGGGTGACATGGTCTAGTGTGTGGTGTCCCTGCCCATAGCAGAAGGGTTGGAACTAGATAATCTTAAGGTCCTTTCTAACCCTAACTATTCTATGATTCTATGTAAGTTCTTTTATGTTTTCTAGAATAAGGAAAACATAGTTGGTATAGATATATGTGTTCTTTGACACAAGCTAATACCTTAAATTTAGGCCCTTCTACAATAATAAATACAAACTGAAACTTGTGACCTGTTTTTAGATTCCTTTTAATCAGTATTTCAACAAGGAGCAGTATCAAATAAACAATATTCAGTATAAATTCTCCAATTTTTATGGCTAATTTAGAGTGATCTGTGTAGCATTAGACTGGTTTAGAATGGAATGCTGTAAATCATTATTTATATATGCTAGGAGTTGATGCTGTCAAATTTCTGCTAAGCAGGATGGGTTTTTTGCTAGTAGAATGGTGCCCAAAATAAGGTCTTGACATGAGTTATTTTTGTATTATAGTGACTGGACTTACAACTTCAAAAATTCCTTAGAAGGTAATCTCTTTCACAACGCAGTATCCTGCATTTCCTCCCTTGCTCAGGCAATTTATTTATTTATTTTCCTCAAAATTAATATTAAATTGTATTGTCCTTTTCAGTATATTTTTTTAGTTATTGTTGCTTGGAATCTTTTTATCTCCTCTTGCACTTCCTTTCTGAGATATCTGGTGGCTTTGGCAATAGTTCTTTTTCTTCCGTCCCTGTTTGTTTTCAAAGATGTGGAAGGTGTCCTTGCCCATGGCAGGGTGGTTTGAGTGGATAATCTTTAAGGTCCCTTCCAATACAAACCATTCTATTATTCCATGATTCTATGATTGCAGTTCCTTATGTATTGCTTGACACTGTCTACTGTTTTTATGTAACCACCTTGTCTCTATACTGATTTTTCTTTCTCTCCACATAATTAGCTTTGTAGTGAAGCAAGAACTGAAAGGAAAAGGTGTCTTATTATCACAGATGTTTTTCTCTCTACTGGGCAGAAATCAAGTAGTATTAAAATTTATTGTGAGTAAGGGAAATTTTTCATTCTAAATTATGCTATATCCAGTCTAAATAGGCTGATTTTAGGTTATCTATCTGGAACAAAGATTCTATGTGTAGTTTAATAGCTTATTTCACAGCAGGAGGCAAAAATTCTGCGAGAGGAACACACAGAAAGGAAAACTCAGGAAGAAGTAGCAAGGAGTCAAGTTGTTTGCAAATCCTTTGTATTTTAGCTGCAGCTACAGAATATCTGTATCATACTTCTAATAAAGATGCATTTTTAAAGAACTATAGGATCTCCGTACTGCTAGAAAAACTTACAAAACCTGTTGTCTTTGAATTTAAAGTTTAGGTTCTAATCATCCTCAATCAATAATTGCTTTGGTTTCTTAATTTTCATAAAATGAACATTTAACACAATCATTTGAAATATTTTCAACTTATTTGTTACGACGGAATTCTGAAATTCGACGATGTAATCTAAAACTTTTGCTGTTTCACTGTTTTCATAAAAGCAATGGTTAAAATAATAAATGAAAAGTTGCCTCTCTCACAGTAGCCACTGATTTCCAGGAAAAAGTGATTTGTCCATTTTTAGTAATTTCAGCAAATGTTGAGAACTGTATTTCAGCAAAGGAAGTAAGTTTATGACATCCAAATACAGAGGCTAAAACACTGGCTTCCTCATCTTTAACAGGACATTTTCTTAGGTATGTCTTTTTCTCCACATGTTGGTGAAGGTTTTGTAAGTAAGTGAAGGAAAACTTCTAAATGGAATAAATAAATTAATTAGTAATTGGTCTCTCTGATTCGAAACATAAATAAGTATAAAATAGAAATATAATACTATTAATAAAAAAATCATTTTGTCTAAGCAATCCTAAACTGTAAGTAGGCTAGAAAGGCCAGATGTTGCATGAAGCTGATTGTGCTCTTAAGACAGACTCCTATAAACAAACAGCTCAATTAACACAAACTCTTATTTGTTGCTGTTCTAATTCCTGCTTTATAGCTACTGGTGGTTTTAACCGTCAGATCAAGAAATATTTCTTTGCTGTCACACAAAGAAAGGATGGTATTTTCAAACATGAAAGCGGATGTCTGCAAATGTTACTGCTATATCATGTCTTTTGACAGATCAGCTATTTTGCAGAACCCACCTGATGATGGCATGGTCTAGGGCAACAGAAAATAAACAAGCAAAAGACTTTAAAATTAAATTGGCAAGAACACTATATTTGGGAGGCATTTTGCCTACACATATTCTAGTAAGCATGCTTGGGAATGCTCCTGGGCAGAGGCTAGTTGGCACAGAACAGTCAACATCTAAGGTAATAAACTTTCTCTGCCTCTGCACTACGATGGCTGTATGCAAAGCCCTGTTGGAGATGGTCCCTGTGCATTTTAAATACCAGAATATGCCTGGGAGTTGTTCAGAAGAGTGCTAGTTGGAGTAGAATAAATATATCTTTGGCAAGGGTTGAAACATGCCCAATTATATTTCAGTGCTGGGCAGGATTTACTGTACCAATAATTACAACCTTTGTGCCTCTAAAAAAATTTCTCCAACAAAGCAGCATTATTTGTGTGTATGAATACACATATAGGATTTTTTTTCATGGTCCTAACTGATGTAGGTATGCTGGCAGAAAATTTTGATGGTTTGAGAGTTTGTTACATCTAGTAGCAAAGACAGTATATTACATTAAAAAAAGCAAACCTACTTTGAAAAAAGAAAAGCTAAACCACTCACACTGGAGAGATTTTAAGTGACAATGTGCCTTCTCTATGGATTTTTTTTTTTTTTAGCAATGTTTACTTCTCTCGTGTACTATCAGAAGTTTTCAGACTAGCAGCACGGGAGGAAGCAATGTTTGGCAGTACCAGTGGTTACAAGAAAAATGAATCAAGGCCAAGAACTAGCAGACAGAGCAAGAAATTTCCTGCCAAGCAGAGAATCTTGCAAAGCAAATTCACAGCTGGCTTCCTGCTTATCTGGCACCAGAGGATATCAATGACCAGGAGTGATGCAAACTTCATGTATAAGCATAAAGAAACATAGTTAACATGGCAAGTCAGTGCACTGATAAAGCAAAAATGATCCAGAGGCAGGTGCTGTCAACAAACAAAAACTGAAGTGGTGACTATGCACCAAAGGTTATGATCCCCAGCCCTAGCTGGTGAAGCCAAATCAAGTCCTTTGATAGAATACCATCCAGATTTCATGCTGTAGGAAATGCTTAATGCACCTCCCTGGGACTAAAAACAGTGGTGGTGATCTTACCTACAGGACATGTCCTCTGATACAGACGCAGCTTCTTCATCTGGCATTGTTTTAGATAAGAAGGTGAGCAGCATTCATTGCATTGGGGATGACAAACAGGAGATGAAAAAGAAATTGCAGAAATAAGACCCTAAACTCTATAACAAGTGAGAAGCAGCATATGGCTAGCACAAAGATCTCTTGGGAATATGGGTAAATTTTTATTTCTTGTAGCAGCAGAAAAGGCTGTCTCTGTTTGTTTGCCTAAGTTAGATTATGTGGTTAAAACTTGTTTCAGTAACATAAAGGAGCAGAAAGGAATAATGACAGCTGAAGGAAACCTGATAAACCTAATTGGAGCTACCTGAGCATCCTGTTCTATATTCAGGGAAAAGGACCAAAACAGGAAAGGAAGGGAACAAGGTGTTTTGCTGATCAGTATGGTTGTCTGACTATGCCTTGTCTGATCACCACAGTCTGTCTTTTCTTCTTGCTAAATTCGCGTTTCTAACTACTTTCCTCACGTGAAAAGAAACATAGAGAGCAGAACAAGGCCCTTTGAATTGAGTGGGAAGAATGAGTTCCATTTTGGAAAAAGTTTTCTTCTGTAATTCGGGTCTTTGGATGGGAAAATGGTGCCAAGAAGAGCATAGAAATATTAGTGGTTGGTGATTTCATTCTGACTGGCACTGGATGGGGCTTTGAGCAACCTGGGCCTAGTTGAAGGTGTCCCCGCCCGTGGCAGGGTAGTTGAATCTAGATGATTTTTAAAGGTCCCTTCCAACCCTAACCATTCTATGATTCCAGGGAAGGTTGCCACTTTCCAAAAATCTGCATGCATGATCTTTCAGGCAGAAACTTCTGAGAATCGGTCAGTCACATTATGATGTTCCATTTATCACCCCTTTCTTGTCATCCATGTGGGAAACCAGCGATGTACACAGGGAAATCCACAACTTTTCTTCTAATTCAAATGTAATACAAAAGACCTCAGCCACCTAATGAACGTTTTTCTGTGCTCCTCAGGTATCATCACAAACTTATTTAAACAGCCTCTGATTTTAAAGAATTTCCATGAACCCTAGGGATGTAAACACATCCTTATGCTTTATTGGAAAATGCTTATAGTTGAAACCTGACAAAGAAGGGCAAAATATTAGGGCCCTACCCAGTGATCTGCTGACCAATTTGGTGGCCTTCTATGATGGAGCCACGGGAACTGATGGACAGCGGCAGAGCAGTTGACGTCATCTTACCTGGACTTGTGCAAAGCGTTTTGACACTGTCCCCGCACGACATCCTTGTCTCTTAATTGGAGAGACATCAAATTTGATAGATGGACCACTCGGTGGATAAAAAACTGGCTCGATGGCCGCACACAAAGACTTGTGGTAAATGGCTCGATGTCCAGTTGGAAACCTGTAACGAGTGGTGTCCCTCAGGGATCGGTGTTGGGACCGGTCCTGTTCAACATCTTTGTCGGCGACATGGACAGTGGGATTGAGTGCGTCCTCAGCAAGTTTGCTGACGACACCAGCTGTGTGGTTCGGTTGATACGCTGGAGGGAGGGACGCCATCCAGAGGGACCTTGACACGCTTGTGAGGTGGGCCAATGCCAAATCTTAATGAAGTTTAACCAAGGCAAGTGCAAGGTCTACACCTGGGTCGGGGCAATCCCAGGCACTAGCTACCGGCTGGGCCAGAGAAGAGATTCAGAGCAGCCCTGCAGAAAAGGACTTGGGGTTGTTGTTGATCAGGCGCTTAACATGAGCCGGCAGTGTGCGTTGCAGCCCAGAAAGCCAACCGTATCCTGGGCTGCATCAAAGAAGCATGACCAGCAGGTCGAAGGAGGTGATCCTGCCCCTCTACTCTGCTCTTGTGAGACCTCACTTGGAGTACTGTGTACAGTTCTGGTGTCCTCAACATAAAAAGGACATGGAGCTGTTGGAGCGAGTCCAGAGGAGGGCCACGTGGATGATAAGAGGGCTGGAGCATCTCCCATATGAAGACAGGCTGAGAGAGTTGGGGCTGTTCAGCCTGAAGAAGAGAAGGCTGCGTGGTGACCTCATAGCAGCCTTCCAGTATCTGAAGGGGGTCTACAAGGATGCTGGGGAGGGACTCTTCCTTAGGGACTGTAGTGGTAGGACAAGGGGTAATGGGTTCAAACTTCAACAGGGGAAGTTTAGACTAGATATAAGGAAGAAGTTCTTTACAGTGAGGGTGGTGAAGCACTGGAATGGGTTGCCCAGGGAGGTTGTGAATGCTCCATCCCTGGCAGTGTTCAAGGCCAGGTTGGACAGAGCCTTGAACCACGTGGTTTAGGGCAAGGTGTCCCTGTCCATGGCAGGGGGGTTGGAAGTAGATGATCTTAAGGTCCTTTCCAACCCTTACGATTCTATGATTCTATGATTCTATCTAGATATTTGCTAAAGCAATCCCATTCTGAGAGTTGCCAGGGCAAGGAAATTAACTTGTGCAGTTGTAGCTCACAGCTGATATGCCAGAAAGGTTACTGAAGTTTGCAAAAAACCCACATTCCTATGTATAAAGAATATTGATGTTAGTTCTGCAGCAGGACTAGAGTAGTGCAAAGATGACTTCAATTTTCTTTCTTTCTGGAGGTACAGACTAAGGCCCAGAATAAGATTTTTGCAAAGATGTGTTAATTTGTCTCTCCAAAGGTAATTAAACTTCTGTATGAAACCAAAGAAATTAATATTCTGCTAACATTATGCCTCTGTAAGCAGAGGGTTTGCACTTCTAAACCATTCATAGTATCTCTGACTAGATCTTAAAAAAAGTTTAGTTTTATTTTGTTTTGTTTTTTTTAAAGAGCTCACTACTACAAATGTGCATGAATGTCAAGCCAAAAAAGTACATTCTGCTTGTTTAGATAGGAAATAGACAGGGTCATCTTGGACTAGGGCCAGTGACTTCAGTCAATTATCCCTGCTGGTAATGCTAATGTTAGAGTGGTAATTACCATGTAACATCCATTGAAATTATTCCATGAAAACAATTTCATACCAGCTTGATTACCACCTGGATTCTCCTGACTGAAATTTTTTAAGTGGAAAGCAAGGAAAAGAATTAAAGAAAACGCAACCCGAAAAACAAAACCCACAAAACAGTCTGTATTCCATTAAGGACTCCTTGAGGAATCAGTCACTGAGTGACTGAAAAACAGGAGCAAAGTTATACCTCACACATGAATATGTACCTCTGGTGGTTGTTGTTTTGTTCTGTGTCTTGTACAGAATGTAATAATAGTCTAGGACAGATGAAGAGTGAAGACTTGATATAGAACATGAATCCTTTGTAGTCTAAAGTCTTCATTATTCACACTGAAGAACTGATTATACTCAGATAATACCACAGTTTTTAGAAGGTTGCTCATTAGTCAAAATATGAATTTTCTTACAGGTGTGTAGAACACAGGACAGAAAAAAAAGCCAGCCATAATCAATCTTGCTTTAGGACTGAAAGTATTATTACCTTGCTAATGCAGAAGGCTACCTGAATGAACAAACCCTTGTAGAAAATCTGCACAGCAAGGCTTTTAAGCAAAGAAGATAATAATTCTACAACCATGCTAGTCTGGACTGAACTAGTATTCTTATGTGAAGTCGAGTGACATCTAGGAAGCCTACCATGTTCAAAAAGTGTTAATTCAAGTATTTCTAGATAGGGCTCAATTGCATGATGAAGATCCAACCTAAGGGAACATTTTAAGGCATGGCTGAAGTTGATGAGCAAGGTAGTTGATGCCAGTGAGTCTGCATGTATAAGTAAATGTTTTTGATTCCTCCTTCAGATCCTCACATCTCTAGTTTAATCAAGGCTATAAAAGATAACTCAGAAGGAGTTAATGAGTGATCAGAACCTCGTTCAGTAGTTCATGCAATTTTCAGTAGCTTTGGTGTTGCTGTTTGTACAAATATAGAGGGTAATTTTCCGTTACTCAAAATAATTTACTGTATATTTTTACACAACTGTTTTGTGATGAAATGAGCTGTCCATTGATGATATGACAGTCTAGCTCAAATGTAGAGGACTATAGTGTGGATATGAATCTTTGGTAACTGTTCTATCCCCTTGTGCTTATTGACTTCTGTAAAGATTCCAAGGTCTAGAGAATATGGCTTAGAATGAAAAAATCATACATATGATAACAAAACAAGCAAACACCTTGTCCTTCCTTCCAGGTCTAAATAAGATACAGAATATCAGGGAGACTTAAAAAACATCATGTGCGTGCCAAAATAAATATTTGCTTGACATATATTGTTAATCAAAAAACAGGTAGATGGAAAAGAAAAAAGTGGAAATCGTAACTAAGGATTATACAACTCAATTTTATGCACTCACAAGGAATACTCTCTTCATTTCTGTTTAGCAATGTTTCAGAAAGACGTGGGACAACACATGGATTTCAAAGTGGATGACAAAAGCAATTGGAAATATCAAATTATATCTGTGGCAAGCAAAACTCAAAAGGCTAGGATTTAAAGGAGTTCAAATAGAACATGAGTAACAGAGGATGTGACAAGGCAGACAAAATAATAAATAGTACAGGGAAGACAATTATTTAGGGCTACCACACTGACTGCTGTGTGATACTACAATTTGAACAAAAAACAAAAAAGATGGCATAGCAGAAGCTGTCAGTTGACTAAACAGTATAGAACATAAAAAGCACAAAACGAAATGCTTATATATGCATTATTAGCTGTGCTGTCTGACAAACACAGATACATAAACAAAGTACATATGGTAAGAATGCAATTCTTGCTATTATACTATTCTTAGATCTAGAAATTGAATAAAAGTTCTTGGCTTTATCACAGGTCATTTTTATGTCGTTTCTCACTTGGATCTTTGGCATTGTATTCTGTGAGCAACACAGTGAGAAGAGAAGGGGAGAGGAGAAGAGAGAAAAGGTACAATCCATATTCTCTTGGTTTGTTATTCCATTCTTAGAATAATGATTTGTTTCTTAGAGAAGAGGATGAGATGTGGATGATCAGTGGAAAGATTTTTGCTTCAGATTGATGCAGAAGATAGTAGGAGCAGTGATACATCAACGATGGCAGCAGCAAGTCTAGCAAATTCTGCCTTCACATGCAGCTGGTGATTGAAACTGTTTCATCAGAGTCACAAGACAGTCCTTTGCTTAGTCTTTCAATAGCTCATTTATCATAATCCTACAGACACGTAACCTGAAGTACTCAAAAGCTTCAGGTTAAATTTTGTTTCTGGTAGTTTTGGTGCTTGATCATTAATGCCTGGAACATGGAGTCAAGGAGAATTGTGATGATCATCAGACATTAGCTGAATATCATAGGCATTGCCTCCTTGTAAAATAACAAAACCAAAACAATCAAACAAGCAAACAAAAAAAAAAAAAACCACAAAAAAGAAAAAAAACAAAACCACACCAAACCTCCTACCTTAAAGTCTTTTGCTACACAGAACTTATGTAAAATCTTCTAAGTCTCATCAGTCTGCTTCCTGAACTTTGAAGTAATATAAATTCATTTGTATAAACTATCTAGAGTTTTCAGCCCTCTCTGTAAGCTGCTGGAAGCTAAGCATTTTGATTTGAGTATCCAGAATCAGTATCTGCAAAGTTAGTGAATGCTTCTGAAGAGACTAGTGTTCGCACTGGTCTTGGTCATGACCCACTGTACTTCCTCATGTTTTGGAAATTCCATGTCAGAGTGCCCTGGTCAAGGTCACACAGAAACCAGCAACCAAGTACGAAAATAATAAAACCAAGTGTATGAATTCTGATCTCTGTTGTCCTGCTGATAGCTGTGTAAGTATTGATAATATCACTCAAAATTTCACAGGCATAACAATAAATTAATCATAGAATCATAGAATCATAGAATCGTAAGGGTTGGAAAGGACCTTAAGATCATCTAGTTCCAACCCCCCTGCCATGGGCAGGGACACCTTGCCCTAAACCATGTGGCTCAAGGCTCTGTCCAACCTGGCCTTGAACACCGCCAGGGATGGAGCATCCACAACCTCCCTGGGCAACCCATTCCAGTGCTTCACCACCCTCACTGTAAAGAACTTCTTCCTTATATCTAATCTAAACTTCCTCTGTTTAAGTTTGAACCCATTACCCCTTGTCCTACCACTACAGTCCCTAAGGAAGAGTCCCTCCCCAGCATCCTTGTAGACCCCCTTCAGATACTGGAAGGCTGCTATGAGGTCACCACGCAGCCTTCTCTTCTCCAGGCTGAACAGCCCCAACTTTCTCAGCCTGTCTTCATATGGGAGGTGCTCCAGCCCTCTTATCATCCTCGTGGCCCTCCTCTGGACTCGCTCCAACAGCTCCATGTCCTTTTTATGTTGAGGACACCAGAACTGTACACAGTACTCCAAGTGGGGTCTCACAAGAGCAGAGTAGAGGGGCAGGATCACCTCCTTCGACCTGCTGGTCACGCTTCTTTTGATGCAGCCCAGGATACGGTTGGCTTTCTGGGCTGCAAGCGCACACTGCCGGCTCATGTTAAGCTTCTCGTCAACCAACACCCCCAAGTCCTTTTCTGCAGGGCTGCTCTGAATCTCTTCTCTGCCCAGCCTGTAGCAGTGCCTGGGGTTGCCCCGACCCAGATGTAGGACCTTGCACTTGCCTTGGTTAAACTTCATAAGGTTGGCATCGGCCCACCTCACAAGCGTGTCAAGGTCCCTCTGGATGGCATCCCTTCCCTCCAGCGTATCAACCGAACCACACAGCTTGGTGTCGTCGGCAAACTTGCTGAGGGCACACTCAATCCCACTGTCCATGTCACCGACAAAGATGTTGAACAGGACCGGTCCCAACACCGATCCCTGAGGGACACCACTCGTTACAGGTTTCCAACTGGACATTGAGCCATTTACCACAACTCTTTGCGTGCGGCCATCGAGCCAGTTTTTTATCCACCGAGTGGTCCATCTATCAAATTGATGTCTCTCCAATTTAGAGACAAGGATGTCATGTGGGACAGTGTCTAATGCTTTGCACAAGTCCAGGTAGATGACATCAACTGCTCTGCCGCTGTCCATCAGTTCCGTGGCTCCATCATAGAAGGCCACCAAATTGGTCAGGCAGGATTTCCCCTTAGTGAAGCCATGTTGGCTGTCACCAACCACCTCGTTGTTTTTCATGTGCCTTAGCATGTTTTCCAGGAGAAACTGTTCCAAGATTTTGCCAGGCACAGAGGTGAGGATGACTGGTCTGTAGTTCCCCGGGTCTTCCACCTTCCCCTTCTTGAAAATGGGGGTTATATTACCCTTCTTCCAGTCATCGGGAACTTCACCTGACTGCCAGGATTTTTCGAATATGATGGACAGTGGCTTAGCAACTTCATTCGCCAGCTCCTTCAGACCCGTGGATGGATTTCATCAGGTCCCATGGACTTGTGCACGTTCAGGTTCTTAAGATGGTCTCGAACCTGATCCTCTCCTACAGTGGGCCTAAGGTCTTCGTTCTCACAGTCCCTGCATTTGCTTTCCAAGACTTGGGTTGTGTGGTCAGAGCATTTGCTGGTGAAGACTGAGGCAAAGAAGTCATTAAGAACCTCAGCCTTCTCCAAATCCATGGTAGCCAGTTCTCCTGATAGCTTCTGGAGAGGGCCTACATTGTCCCTAGTCTGTCTTTTATTTGCTACATATCTATAGAATCCTTTCCTGTTATCTTTTACATCCCTTGCCAAACTTAATTCTAGCTGGGCCTTAGCTTTCCTAACCTGGTCCCTAGCTTCTCGGGCAATGTTCCTGTATTCTTCCAGGCCGCCTGTCCTCGCTTCCACCTTCTATAAGCTTCTTTTTTCCCTCTAAGTTTCCTCAGCAGCTCCTTGTCCATCCATGGAGGTCTCCTGGCCCTCCTGCTGCACTTTCTTCTAGTCGGGATGCAACACTCTTGAGCACGTAGCAGGTGATCCTTGAATACCAACCAGCAGTCTTGGGCCCCCCTGCCCTCTAGGACTGTATCCCATGAAACCTTACTAAGGAGGTTCCTGAAGAGGCCAAAGTCTGCTTTCTTGAAGTCCAGGGCAGTGAGCTTGCTGCACGCTCTTCTCACCGTCCTGAGGATCTCAAACTCAACCATCTCGTGATCACTAGAGCCAAGGCTGCCCTGGAGCGTTACATTTCCAACCAGTCCCTCCCTGTTGGTGAGCACAAGGTCCAGCATGGCACCTCTCCTCGTCGGCTCCTCTACTGCTTGAAAGAGGAAGTTGTCTTCCACACAATCGAGGAACCTCCTGGATTGCTTGTGCCGGGCCGTACCGTCCCTCCAACAGATGTCAGGATGGTTGAAGTCCCCCATGAGGACCAGGGCCTGCGAGCGTGAGGCTGCTCCTATCTGTCTGTAGAGCGCTTCATCTACAGAGTCCTCTTGATCAGGCGGCCTGTAACAGATCCCCACCGTAATGTCCCCTGTTGCTGTTTTCCCTTTGATCCTGACCCACAAACACTCTGTTACCTCATCACCCGTCCCCAGACAGAGTTCCATACTCTCTAGCCTATCACTGACATAGATAGCAACGCCCCCTCCCCGTCTGCCTGGCCTGTCTTTTCTAAAGAGCCTGTAACCTTCCATTCCAACATTCCAGTCATAGGAGCCATCCCACCATGTTTCTGTGATACCAATGACATCATATTCCCGTAGCCTTGCACACATCTCTAATTCCTCTTGCTTGTTCCCCATACTACGGGCGTTTATTAATGTGTTTCTAGATAGAGAATTTCCCCTATGGAGAGTCTTGGTGAATATCTGGTGCAAATGCATCCACTTGTATCTTTTTATTGTCTGCAGCAAAAGCCAATGTTTGGAAATCTATTCAGTTATAGATTTTTTTTTTTCTTGTTTTAAACAGGTTTTCTCTTTTTCTATGATCAAATATTACATTGTGTTTTTATTTAATATATATGAAGTAGCAGAAAAATCAACATGCAGAAAATTGCCAGCCCCTATATAGCCACTGAGGTTGCTGTCTGTGAGAAGAGAATAATTTGATTTGAATATGAAACACTTGAATAGTGAACTTCACATCCATAGTTTACCATAGTTCAGCTGTCCCAACTGTTATTTATTAAAACAGGTGAATAATAAAAGAATAAGTATTTTTTATCTTACATAATTCTCATATACTCACAGAACTAATTAATTCAAATAAAACAATGCATTAGTTCTCAGTGCTAATGGAGCTGATGTATTTATTTTGCCTGTCACCTTCAAAGTGAACTGAGAGACATCCTGAATTCAGAGTTGAATTACAGCTTTCATTTGTCATCCCCGCAGAAGTTCTTTGAAACCATGATAAAAAGGAATAAAAAGAAAAAAATAAATTCTATTTTGATCCTCACATCTCAGAAATAATAACTGTTAATCCTATCTTCTGTTGTTGGTAGAGTAATTATGACTCAAAAATAGAAAATTGTCATAACAAGCAAGAATGTGTGAGTAGCTTAAGAGATAGCTGTTTCTAAAATGCAATACTGAATATCAAAAAAGAAATCCTGTTTTCATATATATGAATGATACATGCTTCTCAGGGGAAATCATAAAAATGAAATTTAATGCTGATCTGTCTTCATAAAAATCTTTTCTCAGTCTCATGTACTTTGTCTCAGTCTTAAGGTTGATATTAACAAAAGGTTTTGGATTATTTTGGGGTTTGGTTTGGTTTCTTTTTAATGTAGAAGAGTTTCAATTTCCTTTTAGAAGTACTTATGACCAATCACTTTCCCATGAGGTAATGAAAATTGCTAGATATTTTCTGCTTCTGAAGTATCATATTTCTAGTAAGATCATAATTGTGTTACTCAGTTTAGTGCTGTGTTGCAACTGCTATTGTTTTGTCACATCATGTTTAAGATCATGGCAGTGTTCTTATAAGAGGTCAGTAAGAATTGCAGAAAATATTACAGCTTACCAAAAGTAAAAACATTCATGTATATGGTTTTGATTATTTGAATGTAAGCATTTATTGTTGAAAGTTTTTATTGATAGTCTCTACGTTTCTTCAAGTACCAAAATACTCAAAGTACATTAATTTTGAAAATTCTCATTAAACTTTATTGTAATTAATGAAAAGAATTACTTTTTTTTCAACTACATCTAGAGGTCACTAGAAATGTTTTATATCAGAGATCAAGTAATTAAAAATGGAAAATATCTGTAATGAGGAAAAGTCCATTAAAAATGCTTTCTCGGTATGAATATTAATCTCAGAACCAAATAAATAGAACTCATCTCTAATTTTTGTTTCAATCTTGTTTAATGGAAGATCATATATGGTGGAACAAGTATTAAGGTCAATAATTGGAATGAAATAATTATTCTGAATATCTATATTTTCTGAGATATATCATAGAATTATAGAAAAATTTAGATTGGAAAAGACCTTTAATATCATTAAGTCCAACCATTAACTTAGCACTGCCAAGTCCACCACTAAAGCACCTCCTTAAGTGCCACATCTACAGGTCTTTTAAATACTTCCAGGAATGGAGACTCAACCACTTTCCGAGGAAGCCTGCTCCAATGTTTGACAATCATTCCAGTGAAGATGTTTTTCCCGACATCCACTCTAAAACTCCCCTAGCATAACTTGAGCCCATTTCCTCTTGCCCTATCACTTATTATATGGGGGAAGAGGCTGACACCCACCTCACTACAACCTCCTTTCAGCAGCTGTAGAAAGTGATAAGGTCTCCCCTGAGCTTCCTTTTCTCCAGACTAAACAAACCCAGGTCCCCCAGCCACTTCTCACAAGTCTTGGTCCTCAAACCCTTCACCAGCTTTATTGTTCATCATTGGACACACTTTAGCACCTCAATGTTTTTCTTTCAGTGAGCAATCCAACACTGAAAACAGTATTCAAGGTGCAACCTCACCAGTGCCAAGTACAGAGGGACTATCACTTCCCTAGTCCTGCTGGCCACAATATCTCTGATGATACAAGCCATGATGCTGTTGGCCTTCTAGACCAATCATGATGTAGATGATTTGAAATTTTGTGTGCTCAGCCTCAGAACGGCTTTTGGTTCCAGACTTTTCAAAGAAAAATGTTTGATTTATTTATGTATACTGCTGTAGTTATGAAATTTATTTTGTACAACATCATTCTGTTTGTCCAAGTAGTGATTACCTTAACACATTCGGTTGCATCTGTATAATTTTATAAGTAGCTAAACCATTTATGTGACATACTTTTAATGTGAAGGTATGTTTCTGAGAAGCCTGTCACCTGTCACAACCAAATCAAAACACACAATTGCTTCTTTGCAGCTTCACTAATTAAGTCAATTCTAAACTACATTTGGGGTGAGTTCAATGTCATAAAAGAATAATTGTTGAGGATCACAATCTCAAGTGGTACGCTATACTAGTGTATTAGTCAGACTTAGGTGTACTGCAAGAAATAATGAACAAGTGTCCACACAGCCCTGTGCCAGTTCATCTCCGTCTTGACCTGCAAACTTCCTGATACTCCATTCCTGGCCTTCCCTTAAGCAAAGACTAACAACTGTGCCAAATTGTGACAGATTTTGTTGTTGATATGTAATACGGACATTTTTCCCCAAAGGACTATGTAATTACAAGCGTAAAACAGAAAAAAGATAAATGAATCAAAAACTGATGCTTAAAAAAGGACAGAAGTTTTAACTGGGACCTGAGAGAAATAGAAAGTGTTTTAAGACTTACATCCTCATCTCAATATATCTGCAGCCATCAGTACTTTAGAAAACTTCACATAATGTTTATTTGGAATAAAACAGTTTTGTTCTCTTACAAAAGCTGTGTTAACAACATTTTTTTTTAATTGTCTTAGCTGTTCATCCTGGTGTCTAAGTTTGCATTTGCTTCTTCTATAGTATTCGCTTTTTCAAACTTTTCTCCCAAAGACTGGATTTGATGTCTGTTAACAAAGGTTATCTCTATCTTTTCACATGTTATTTGGCTTGCTGCTTTTGTATTTGCTTCTTTTTCTCTCTTCTGTATCGCTTACTCTTTCATAGTTTTTAAGCTTCTTTCTCTCTTTCGTAATCTCGTAGTTGACTCTCAGTCTCTTCAGCCTTTATTGTTCTTCTCTTTCTCTCCTGATGATGTAGTGGTCCATGTCCTGTCTCTTTACACATACAGATATTTTTTCTCTCTTTGTTCCTCTGATACTGTCTAATCAATTCTTCCCAACATCTATCCTTTTCCTCTTCACTGCTCTTAATATTTGTTATTAACTACATAGTCCTTCAGAATAGAATGTTCTTTTTTCAGTGTGGATTGTGTTTGTTTACATTTCTGCATAGAAAACAGTTAACTACATTAGAAACGTTTGATGTTAAGAGAAAAAACCCTGTAGCTCATTAAAGTATTTCTGATCTATTTCAACTTTGCAAGGCCAGGAAGCAAAATACTTTTTGGTAAAGACTATTCAATTGTTGTGGTGAGAAAGGGGCTGAACTGCCATAATCACATTCAATCATTCTTACTTTAGGGGGCAGTGATAGTTGAGCGTTACTGCGGTAATGAAATCAAACCTGATGGCTGAGTTAAACCTGAGGATTGCCTGTTCAAGAGTTCTATATATACAGAGGACCTATCAACAGGACTAATGGTCATCAGGCAAATCAGACATTCTTCCCCAGGACTTTTAGCAGACCTTCTGACTATGAAGGATAAAATCTATGTAGGCCACTTCCTTGAAGTGCACCACAACATAGCTGAAGGTTTCTGATCCTTTGCATTAGGTGTCTTCTTGAAACATCCATCTTCAGTCATTGTAGTCATCTGAGAGGAAGGGTATCTGGATTTAGAAACTGGAAAGCACTTCTGGTTCCTGTCATACCACACTTCATTTATTCAATCTCTTACACCTTAATTACTTCCAATGAGTTATTCAGGGACATGGCTGTAGAGAAAACTGAATATGAGTCTAAGATCTGGCATGAGATTTGTAAATCTGTTTAAGAATGATGGAATGCTTTAAAAAGAGGATTAAAATAAATGAACTAAATGAGGAAAGAACATTTGCCACAATGGGGAAAGAAATCCTGATTTGCCACTATGTACAGTTAATGTTAGAATCACAGTATGTGTTAACCATAGGAATAATAAACTGTCTTAATATGTTAGGAAGAGTGGGTGGAACATCTGTGTAGATGCCTCCATACAAAACTAATTCCGAAAGTGAGATCGGGTTTGACGTGATTCAATTTTTAAACTGTATAGGTGAAATTTGCAGAGAAAGGTGAGCAGAGAAGGAGGACAACAGGAAGAAACTAATAGGGTATGGGGGGACAAGAAAACCATCCAGAACAAGTATTGTGTTTACCCTTGGATGCAAAATAGCTTTTTGGTGGCCATCTTGTCAGGGCTTCTGAGGAGAGAATACCACGGACCCTACACAATTCAATGTGAATCAAGCAGAAGCCGTTTTATTGTTCTTTGCTATCCCTTTATATACAAGTTTTCTATCCTACAATGCGGTCATGTGCTGGTCACGCGCCTTTTGATTGGTAAAAGCCCTCTTGCATGAGCAATCACGCGGCTCGGCAGTGCCTTATTGGTTCATCTAGTTCCTGGTGTCCCTCCCATGTATCTGACTGCAGATGTTTTTCTTCCTCTTATCTTTTTCTTGGTATGTGGCTACGTATTTAGAAGAAGCTCTCATATGGCTGGTTCATCATATGTCCATTGTCCCCTCTAAATACGACCCACAGGCTTCTTGTGTCTTAACTGTTGCTGAAAAATATCTTTTATGTCTTCAGTAATATTGTTCAAGATCTTTTCCTTGCTTTTGAGTTACAAAGAAATAATACCTAGGAAAAACTACTGCTCTTGTGGAATTTACAAATATAAAAATATTGACAATGTATTGCTTTCATTGAAAAGTGCTGATATTAGTGGTGGTTCATGGAGTTTATTGCTGCTTATCTAAGCTAGTAAGCACAAAACTAGATGCTACTAAATAAGTTCTCAAGCAGAGAGCAAACCGAGCGTATTATGAGGAACTAATATTGAATTATTTGATTTCAGCTGAGGCAGAGGTGGTTCCTCAAATGCTTTAGTTAAGTGGCTTTTTCATTTTTACCCAGTTACTTTTAGGATTTATAAAACAGATTCTCTGACTGTTGCAATGGCCATTCCATAGCAGAATCTAATTCTCCTAACTCCAGGTCTTTGTGTAGTCTTCAGCAATTAAACATGATTCTACAAAATGTGAATTCAATTCCCGTTAAGGTCTTCCCATGAAGAGAAATTAAAAAGTTTAGATTCTTTACAGGAATTTTCATGACAAAAAAACCCCTCAAAAACCTAGACAACCCAAAACAAAATCGTTGAGGTGTTTGATATAAAAGCAGGACCTGAAATATCTCATTTAAAAAAACATTTTTTTTCCTCTCTTATAACATTTTCTCACTTAAAGGCATTATATTTCTGAAGAAAAGGCATCTGGTAAAAATCATTTAGTAAGAGGGAGCACAAGTGATTATATTAGTGGTTTCAAACAAATTTTTCTTTTCTTTATCTTTTTCCTAGACATACTTTGATGTAGACATCTAAACAGAGCAGATGAACAGAAAATTATAGTATACTTTTCCTACCAAAAACATCTGTAGTGAGAACCCTCAAGTAAGCTGAAAATGAAACAATTTCATCAAACTAGACTTTCTTTTTGGAGGGTTAAATAAAATCACCACAAGATGGCTCCCCAACTTCTCCAAATATCATTATTTTTCTCCCTTTTTTTAATCAAGCTACTCTCCAGTGAAGGCATTGATTATTTTATAGAAGTCTGGACTACAGCTGAACAGACTGTGGATTAGAGCCTTGTCTAATAAAAGAATAGCTATTTTTACATTAAAGCCCTGGAGATCTCTTTGAAAGGTAATTCTGTTACTTTAATTTCTGTACCCCATAAAAGGCTGTTATCTAGTTTGTGCCTCTGTTCATTTTTTTTTTTCTAAGAGACAAAGATTGGCTCAGAGAATTCAAACTGATTTGGAGTTTAAGCCTCCTGCTTTTAAAGGCTAAAGCAGCTTAGGGTCCTAAGATTTCTAAGTTTCTAAAAGTACTGGGAACTTGAATGCTACATATATTTTCTTAATAATTATTATTTTTGGCCATTATTTTTTAAAAACTAAAACTAAAATAAAGGTCTGTGAGCTATGATAGAAAGTTTTTAGTAGGAGTTGTTCCCAAAATAATCTGAAACCATAGTAGAATAAACACTATTCTGAAGAAGAAAGCAGGGTTTGGTTTTGGGATTTTTTTTTTCAGTTTCTAAAACAAATTAAATGTAAAACACCAGATTCATTTACTCAGAACAGTATGCATATTTTTTAGAGTACCACTTCTTGAATAAATAAGTTTTGTTTTGGTTTTCCTGGAATGATTTTATTGATATGGTCTTCGTAATACAAAGCAAAGATATGCAGAAGAAAGAACAGAAAAACATTCTGGGGTAAGGAGTAGGAAATTTAACATTGAAGAGGTAGTTGATAGCAGCAAAAATCTTTTCATTTTGTGTACAACAGAAAGACAAATTTATAGCTATGCAAAATAAGAATCTGTTTTCTTATTCATGGTGTAAGTCTGGAGAGCCTTTCACAGAGGAGGCATGGTAGTGATGGAGTTTACTGCAGTCTGAGTGCTACAACCCTAAAAATTTTCATTTCTGCGAGGTCAGAAGTGCAAGTTACAGCCATTCTGTCTTTTAAGCCTATTTGTGAATCCTTTCTTGAGGTCAAAGTCACTGATCAATCACACTATCTATAAATTTTCACTCAGTCATAGGGTGACATTTATTGGTAAAATTTGATCTTTATACTTAATGCAGAGAAAACAGAAGGTAAGAATGAGTTCCTTGTTCAGCTGTGGAAAGATCACATTTTTATTAAAACAAAGCTGCTATTCTCAAGGGAAAAAAAAAGGGGGGGTTATAACTAAGGTAGAGCATGAAACTGGAATTAGGCATAAATGTATAAAACTGAAGAAAATTGGATACTTCCAAGAAGACCTGTCTTGGGTATAACTATTTTATGGATCTGTTCAACACTGATTGAATCTATAGCTGTTCATGACACTCCTTTTTTTCGTTTTTTTTTTTAGTTTTCATCTTTCTTTTCTTCTTTTTTTTTTTCCTGTCTCTCCTACAGAATGGCAATACCAAAGCTCCCCTTATTAATCTAAGAAGCAACCCTTCACAACCGCAACCCCTGTTTACTCATTTTTGGAGTCTGTCCACCTATACTGCTAGGTCTCACACAATCTTTCTTTCCATTGTCTATAAGCCATGTCTATGCCAATTAGCTAAGATACAGATGTATACACTAAGCACCTGTGAGCCAGACATATTCTACCTGCCTTCATTTGGGACAATGATGATAGAAAATGTTTCCAGTTACAATTCATGCTTTAGCACATAAAGTTGCAGCACGTTTGGTGACTGAAGCAACCACTGTGCCCAGATAGTATGAACAAGCTGGAATATAACAGTCCCAAGGCCTGGTAAAAATTGAAGCTTACATATAGGGAGCCAGAATCCTAGGAATTTACGCTGAATTCTGCTCCGAATTTCCCATGTGCTATTGCTCCATTCAGTGTGTTCAGATGACATGCTACCCGTAAACTAGTGAATAAAATTTTTGTGCAGTTTTTTACACCTTTATTTTCTCTTGTTCTAAGTCAGAAAGTCCATGTGAAAAGTAGCCACAAATTATTTCACAAATTATTTGATCTTTCTGGATCTCAGCCCTGAATTGAAAATGCAAAAGTAAATTGCAACCAGGGAGGTCATTGACGTACTGAGATATTGAAGCCCAGAGCATTATTTCACCCTTAGTGTGGTCTGTTAAGAAGAAGTACTCCTTCAACTGTGTTGAGAGTGCCAGCATTTCCTTACAGTGTGACGGAGTAAAATTCTGCTTCCAAGCAAACAGTTTTAATGTATTCTGGCCTTTATTTATTTATTCGCTCACTCACTTAAAATTTTTGAAAGGGGATATTTTTAAGTTGATGCTAATGAGGTTATATTAGCTTCCTGTATCATTGATATAGTGATCTCTATTCATAAAAATAGGTGTAATAACAGCAATTAAATAACAACAAATGAGCTGATCAAAGGCTGCTTGTGAAAGATGATGAAGACTGCCAGCTAATATTTCTTCTTCTCACTTAACGTGTCATTATGGGAGAATGTTGTCCAGGCACTGTAATGACTTTAAACCCAAATGGAATATTCTATCCTGAATGAGTTGGTGCTATTCCCTTTTTTTGTCAACACTGTCCTTCTGGTACAGCTTTTACACACCTACTGGATTAGATAGAAAAAAAATCTATTTAGAAATATCTTAACATGCAATATCACAAGAAGCATTAGTAACTTCCTTGAATTATTCAGTAATCTCACTTATATAATATATACTAGAATACCAATCTATGGAGCAGGCTTAGCTTCTCAGAAACAAGGTATGGAGCTGCTGTTTTGTTACAAATAATAACAGCCATTTCTGAAAAAGAATATTTCTTTAAATTCCGTAAGTAAAATACTATCCCTAGAGAAATCAAGGAAAGTTCTTTCATTGACACAATTTTACCATTACAGATAATTTTTTCTTTACGGTGTTTCTGGGCAATATATAAATATAAAAAAACCATAAATTTAATTTACGTAACTCAACTCAGACAAATACTATTTCCACAACTAACATGTTAGTAAATTACAGAAAAAGAAAAAAAAAAAATACACCCTTGTCTAATCCATTCACAGGATACACAGATGGGCTCTCAATCACACACATGCACTTTGGGTTTTGTCTGCCAATCAGTATGTGTTGAACTGTTATATATATAACATAGCTAGCTACATACACTTGTGTATATTACCTACCATTAGAGAGAGAGTTGACAAATAGAACAGACGTTTGTGTAACATAAAATTTTGGAAAGTATAGCTTTTTCTAAGCTTGAATGACAATGTAATTGGAAAAAAAAATATTTTTTTGAATATTTTAGTGAAGTGAATCTTTAAGCCACTTTTTCTGCATTTTTTTTTTTTTTAATAAATGAACATTTTGATCTTATTCCATTAAAGCACACATAAATGTGGACCGCAATGAAACATGTGAAGTCCTTCTGAGTGGTTTTTGTTCAGCACTTGAGGGAGTTGAGATTGCTAGACATTCATCCACAGCCCTCTGAAATCTGTGCAAAATATTCTACTGATCTCAGTGCATTTGAGAGCAGAAAGGGAGTGACATACAAACATAATCTTTAAATAATCAAACCTGCAGCCATATGTCTTGATTCAAGCACCTTTAACCCACTCAATATACTGTTTTACAAATCAACTTAGAAAATTAAATGAACATATTCTTCAAACAAAAAACTTTATTATTTGATCTGAAAAGATGAAACGTAACCTCTTTCTCTTACATGTATATTAACATATTTAACTGAAATCAGATTTTTACTTCTCTTGTAAAAGTGGGAAATGATAAACACTTCTGCCTAATTTGCAGGATATTGGGATTGTATGTAAAAATTGTTAGTGCCCTGTACTAGCAAAAGTGGGTTTCAATCACTAGCTCTTGTATAACTAATTGAAGAAAGAAAATTAGAAGCTTCTTTGCAAGGTCAAGCTTCATGCTTTTATGGTTTGGAGTTGGTTTTTTTTTTGTGGGGGGGTTTGATATTTATTTATTTATCTACATATTTGTTTATTTATTTATTTATTTTTAATTCTAAACAGGAACATGCCCTAGATTAATGGATTTTGGATGGTACTAGGTGAAAAATAATGGATAATGAACTCTCCAGATCATCACAGTGAAAGCATTTCTCCAAATAATTGATGAGCAAAAACTTTTCAGCCAGTACAGGTGGAATTTGGCTTGGTCTTCTCTTTCTGCTGAAAGTGGAATTCTGTTAGATTTAGTCACTGAGTTGAACAAGAGTTCCTAGGATTCAGCTACCACTTTTTTCCTGTTTCCATAGAAACACGTCAGCATGATGAACATGAAAAAATGTGCTTTAAAATAATCTCCGTTTTGAACATAAAAAGTAAACAGGGTTGTGTAAAGTAGCAATTATTTTAAAGTACTTTATCCTATTTTTCAGTTGGTACAACAGCATTTTCCATGAAAATGAGAATATAACTAATAACTAGCAGCAAAACAGCCAGACTTCTTCAGTTTACTGATTCAAGTTCATGGATGGAGACTTAACTCCCTAGGTTTTCCTAAAGATAAAATCCAGATGTTTCTTAAAGTTTCATACCTCTTGCTATTTTGTGCTATAGGATAGTTGCTGCAATCAAAAGATTTGATGTTCTTTTGAACACCCAGGAATTAACTGGAACACTGTCTCTGTTTGATATATTCTGTATATGACTAGCACAGAATGTTAGTGCATGTGAATCAGCCTTTCTACGCTGCATTCAAATAGATAATTTTAGAAAGACGGGTAGGGGGAGAAAGACACACCATTAACCCCTGCACTGTATTTTTCTGCATATTTGAAACTATTTGGATGCATATAATTAGTTAGAATTTCTCTCTGAACAATGTGAAAAAATGACAGCTGATGGCCAGCAAGGCATTACAATATCGCAAGAGCTTAAGTAGAAGCTATATCTTTGTACTACAAGAATAGTTTAAATTCTAGGTCTGCATCTAATGGAGTATATGCTCTTTCATGCTATCTACATATTGTATTGATTATAGTTTTGAGCAACATAGAATGTGTAAGTTACGGGTATTTTACATATTGGTGGCATACTATATAACGTTCATTAATGTCCTCATGCGGCCAGTAAATTGAGTATGTTAACTTAGTCCACATTTTTCATTGTTAATTTAATGAAATTCAGCCAATATAATGTTGAAATTGCATGGTTTTGTTTATCCGTAACAGGCTTGGTAGGGTCAAGCTTTTTATTTTTGCACTTATCTTGTTTTAGGAGCAGTGCTTTTGACAACAGTCTTTACTATGGTTTTTTGTTGTAAATGAATATATTACTCTGAGTTTTGTGACAGAAATAAAACCAAAATCAGATCATTTCCTTGCCTCATTTACAATTATATCAGTCTTAGGCTATCTTTCCTAATAAAAATATGGGAGGTTCACTGGATTCCAAATTTACTTTTACATATCTGAAAGCAGTAGATATCTATATTTTTTTCACATGTATCTTCATTTTTATGTCATATTTTTATCTTGTGCCTTGGAAACATTATGTGGGCATGTCACGCTCTGAAAAAGCTATAGGCTTAATATTTGGGTTTATTTCGTTTTGATTATGAACTTGGAAAGATGCTATTCTGTCTATTGGCAAATGAGAGACCATAAATGGTTCGAGTGCTTATTGGGTATTGCCCAGGCTCAAAACCATAACGTTGGACAGTTTTTATGCAACTAAAGGCTGAGGTATTTGACAACCAGAAAGGACATTTATCAAAATATAATACACTTCCAACATTTTTCCTCCCACATGAGTCTACAACTGCTCAAAAACCCACAGCAATTTTAAAAATACATTAGCGCAGATTTTTTCTTTGATGGCTTGAAATTTCACTGCTATTTCATCATCAGACTGTTCGTCAGGATCACCATTTAGGTATGGTAACAATAGCTCTGAAAAGTGAAAGATCGTTCTTAGGCTGTAACTAATCTGGTGGACTTAAAAAGTAGTAATTCCTCAATGGAATTCCTAAATTTACATGGAAAAAAAGTGGACACATTGTCCTCATGTCTAGTGAAGTGACATGGTGAAACAATCACCTCAGATTAAAGTTGAGATAAGTCTAGGAAAATGAATCCTAGATTTTCAGTTTAAAGACATTGCATTTTATCCCAGTTAATAACTTGTAGATTTTTTAAGAAATTCAACAAATCATATCACATTTAGCACTGAAAAAAAGTTTAGTTTTCATTCTTTCACACAGGAGTATCTTGCATGTAAGAGGTGTTCAGTCCTAGCTTACGTAGAGAAAACTCAGTGAAGCAGAGACTATGGCTAGGTAATATGAATGACTATTCATCAGTAACAGCAAAACATGACCGAACAAGCACAAATAAAACAAATAGTCTATCAGGCACAGATACACAAAGAATCTGCAAATTTATTCACTAACCTGTTGGATTTACACAACCCTATCTAAATACTTCTCAGAAAAATATGACAGTTCATGCTGTTTCCATTATAAGCTCAGAAATATAGCATTGCCTATTAGAGAAGCTCTTAAACTACCAACACCCTTGCTGAGAAAAAGATTTATGGCTAACCTTTGCTAGGTCAGTGACAATAAGACTGGGAAAGTGTTTTTTAGAGAAAAGGCAGTCAGGTGGTTCAACATGAAATTAGATACGTTACCAGACTCAGCAGGTAGCTGATAATATGATTGAAATTCAAGATATCTATAAATAGAAAATAGTGCCTAGCATGCAGTCTGGGTCATGAGGAAGATGCTTTACCCTGTGCTGCTTTCAGTGTCCTGCATTTGTTTGAAATGTCATACTACACACATTACTTCTTGTTCACTAAAGCATAGAGACTGTTTTGTTGTCTAACATTTCTAGTCTCAGGTTTTCAAGTGTGCTTTGTTGGACTAGTTTGTCTTGTTCCCTATGTCAGAGTTGAATAGTGTAAGCATACACTATATTTCTGTTAAAAGAAAGATCTGATGATTCTGTGCAACCTTATGTCCCTGTCCATGGTAGGGGGGTTGGAACTAGATGATGAAGGTGCCTTCCAGCCCAAACCATTCTATGATTATATGATTCTGCAGGTGGAACCTATAGCTCAGCTGCACACTATCCCCAAAGGAGAGCTTGACTGTGTTAAGGTTAGGATTGTGAAAGTTTTCTAACTATCCTTGTAAAGATGCAAGAAAATTGAAAGCTTTGAGAAGGCAGTAACCCTTAGAACACCAGGAGATGGAGAGAGGAAAAGTATACCAAATGAGAAATGTTTCTATGTTTTATATTTTTTTCCTTCAGTGTCCACCACTGGATAGAGATGGATACTGATCTAAAGGGAGATTTAAATGGAGCATTAAATGGAGCTATGTGGCTATGGGAAATTAAAATACTTAGACTGAGACCAATACAGAGAGTATGATATGGTTTCTTTTTGAATAACTTGTTCAGAATTGTTGCTTGTAGCAAGCAAGTGGGGAGACTGCAGCCATATAGACAACATGGCTACTCTCCGGCACTGAAATCAGTCAGTACAGAATGGTGCACATCCTCTCTGTTAAATTCTTTTACTCTCTGGAACAGTTATTACATATTAAATTTCTCATTAGAAATGATCTTTGACTTGTACTTAACTACCCAACTGTACCTGAGAAAACGCTGTCTGGCCAAGGTTCAAACTAAGCCAGGAACTATTCTGAGGTTTACAATATATCAGGACTGAAAAGAACAGACTTCCTGACAGAAGCACCTGGGAAATGAGTTCATCTGATCAAATACAGACATCTGTGATGCTGATCTCCCCATCTGATTAGGATATTTAGACTGTCTTTATAACCAGTAGAGAGAAACAGGCACATCTAGGGAATGATTCACTCCATCATAAAACAGACACTTAACATTCTCAGATTAATTGTCCCTTACAAGTGCCCATTTTTCTCTCTTCCGTATAACGAGAATCCAGGAAGACAAATATACATGTCCCTATTGTAAATGTTTAAAGATAAGACAAATGAACTCCAGACTAAATGCATTAAGATGTGCTGACTGAATCTGTGTCTTTGTGCTTTTATAGGACTGTCCATGATTCATATTCAGATGTTGTAAAGCTCAGACTAATAGAGGACAAGAATTGATTTCTGTGCATCTGAGGAAAAAGTTCTTTCACAGATCCCTCTTGTTTTATTATCCACAATAAATCTATGAACTTCTGATTCTGCACTGGAAAACCAGAATTTGACTATATGTCTACTTTAAAAAACCTGTTTATTGCCTTTTTAGGGGCTTATTTTAAGCTGTTGACTTTTATTTATTCATAAATAATTAAAGAATGGAAAATAGATGCAGTAAGAGTAGTTTTCTATTCATGGGGAAAGAAGAAATGAATCAAATATTTTACAGTCCCTGTAACTTTATAATCAAAGTACAAAGGCAAGAAGATGGTTTTCCTGCAGGGAGATAATGTCTTTTCAAACAGTCCAAGGTTATGCTTGTTTCAGGTATAAACCAGTCAAAAATATACACTCTAAAGCCAAGGTCACCCATGAATCAAGATTTCTTTAAGTGAACAGTGGTTGCAGGAATGAAGTGTGAACAAGCCAAACACTGCAATGAGTCCATCATACTCTAAATCACTCCAAACTAATCAATAAATAATAAATCTCTGTTAATGAAAGAAAAAAAATCTTTGATAATAATCTTGTGATTAAAGCACTAAAATGAAGCTAGCATGTCATCAATTTCCAATTCCTCCAAAAACTTCCAGTGTAATACTTGATTAGTGGCTTTCAAGCAGAGTGGTTGAATTGTTGCTTTGTCCAACATGAATAATATTTATTTATAATTTTATTTTTAGTTGTCAATGGAAATGTTATTCTGATATTTTATTGGGAATGCATAGATTAACTTGTACTTTTTAAATTTCAAAAATAAAAATATCTGAGAAAAATAAAATATTCCAAATCATGTATTTAGTTCAACTTTCTACAGTACCTCCTTATCTCTTATTTCCCTCAAAAGCAAAAATTGGATGAGGATGAGGCAGAGTCCAGGTCAAAGCCATGGCTATGATAGCTGAAGACAACTTGGAGATTTAGATATTTAGTTTGAATATTTGGGCATCTGCCCAAATACACATGTATCTGTTCAAATATAAGAAGCTACAGAAATTCAACTTTCTTCAAATTAAGACCATAAAAATTCTCTTTCCTGAGCAGGATCCTTTCCTAAATCATGGTGACATTGTAGGTTAAAGACTATTTTAATTTACAATGGCTCAATGGCTTCTAAAAGATATTTAATTCAGAACTTTCACTTCATGTTTCCATCTGTTTCACGATACATGTGTATAAGATACGCATGTATAAATATATGAAAAATGTATATAAATGCATGAAATAGGAAACCGTCATTCACACTTCTCCCAGATTTTCACATTACAGCTCAGAACTTGTTCTGCCTTCCTTCAGGGATTTTTTTTGGTACTAGTGTCATTAGTTGTAAACATTGCAAAGTAAGGGAACTATTTTATCTTATGGAATATGAAGGATGACTCATCTACTGAAAGCTTCTGTAAAGAGTGCTGAGATTTCACGCATATTAGTTTACTGAAGTGTGGCAAGATGAACTCCACTTTTAATGAATGCATGACACATAATCAACTGACATGCAACTTGTCCAGGAACTTCTTTCAGTTTTCCTTCATTTTTCACTGACTTTGGACTGACTTGTGTGTTGAACAATTATCCCTTCACCTACGTTTGCCTGGATAAGGATTTTAGAATTTAATTTCAGGACCCAGGTTTTAAAATATTTATTTGCATATTCCCAAAAATGTTTCATAAAGGGAGTACTATCTATGTTATTACGAAGGTTAACTTCCTTCACCATTCTTTGAGTTGCCTAAAAGTAGTAGGTTTTGAATGAGGAAAATTATATGCCAAAGAAATCACTACTTCTTTTCCTTTCACACTTCACTAATAGTTTGTACAGAGCATTACACCAATTAGGGTGCTTCACATATATGGAGCATGGATTCTTCCCAATTCTCTCTATGTGGATTGAAAAAGATGAAGAGGAGGGAACGAACATTCTCTCTCTTAAGAGAAGATAAGCCACATAAATGGCCTGAGCTAATCTCATGAAGCAATCAATTATTTTATTGCAAATAAAACAATGTTTGTTTTTGTCACTTGTGCAGTGGGGAAAACTCCTAATTTTCATTAGGTATAATATTTTGTAATTTACTTTATTTGAGTAAAAGGAGTCACATTGTGGGAAATCAGATCAGTTGTACAGGAAATAGTTATTTAAAATATTTCACTTTACCAATATAGGGTTGGTACTTTATAAGTTTATAAATACATATTGATATTTTCTAAATATGTAAATTAACCTCTTCCCACAGGATCTGCTAGGCAAAACAATCCTATTCGGCAAATCAGAAATTGAGTAAGTAGAGACTGAACAGAGCTGGATTGCTTTCTAGACATTTTCAAGTAAGTAGATAATCACTTATTTCTGGAAAATTATGCATTATATTCATAATACCAAAAAATAATGATGTGCTATCTCAGATCATAATTGGTCCTTATCTCGCTAGCACCGCAAGTATTTTACATAGTGCAGTAGGCATCAGGTAAGGATGGAGGAAGTCTGAAAACATTTGAGAATTTCTAGGTTGCATCAGATGTTATTTTAGAGTTTTCATCTTAAAGTCACAGAGACTTAGCAAAAACATATCTTCAAAGTCTTCCTGAACTTTCCTTTATAGATAGCTCATCAGACAGTTTGTCCTGGGTTCAGCAGCAGCAGGCATTTTTCTCCGTCTTAGTGGCTGGTGCAGTGCTCTGTTTTCAACTTTAGTCTGGGAACAACGCTGATAACACCGATGTTTCAGTTGTTGCTAAAGTAATGTTTACTCCGACCAAGGACTTCCTCAGTCTCATGCTCTGCCAGGGAGGAGGGGAAGCCGGGAGGAAGCAGAGGCAGGACACCTGACGCAAACTGGCCAAAGGGATATTCCATACCACAGCACGTCATGCCCAGTATATGAACTGGGGGGAACTAGCCAGAAGGCCCAGATCGCTGCTCGGGTCGGGCTGGGTATCAGTCGGCGAGTGGTGGGCAATTTCATCCTCTCCCCTTGTCACTTCCCTTATCATTATTATTAGTGGTGGTAGCAGTAGTGGTTTTGTATTGTATCTTAGTTACTGGACTGTTCTTATCTCTATCCATGCGAGTTACATTCTTTCGTTCTCCTCCCATCCTCCAGGATCGGGGGGAGAAAGAAGGGGGAGAGTGAGTAAGCGGCTGCGCTTTAACCACAACAATTCAGCATTTTAACTTCCCCCTCATTGTCCACCAAGGGGTGGGGTAATTGTATTTGTTCTCTCTCTGTGAAGTTCTGTCTAATTTGGTAAAAGGAAAATGACATATTGAAAAAGTAATGTTTGAAGACTATGAAATCCTGCTTTAATAACATGAAAATATTAACAGGGTCATCTAGCTCAGTACTTCGTTTACGCCCACCATTCCTTTACCTGAAATTAGGAGTTTTTCTGTTTTAGTATGTTTCTCTTTACCATTGTCTACTATAAACAGGTAGATTTCCCTTTTTTATTAATATTACTGCTTTTTCCAAAAGAAAGTATGTTTGTGGAATATGTATTTGAATCACCTTCCTGACAAACATCAAAATATTGCCCAATATCATACTTCTAATCGTATACAAACCTTTGAGAGTTTAATTTCAGATTTAAAGCCTTTTAGAAGTAAATTTAGATGCAAATGTTTGCTTGCTTTTTGACTTTTTTGATTGCTGATTGGCTAGAAGATTTCCAAACACGGTATTCATCCAACAGCTTATTTTATCATATCTTAAGCGGGGAATGTTTATGTTCACTTAATCATAGGATCATGGAATAGAATCATAGGACCATAGAATAGAATCATAGAGTCATAGAATGGTTTGGGTTGGAAGGACCTTAAGATCATCTAGTCCCAACCCTTCTGCCATGGGCAGGGATGCCTCACACTAGACGATGTCGCCCGAGGGTCTGTCCAACCTGGCCTTGAACACTACCAGTGATGGAGCATTTACCATGGGCAACTTGTTCCAGTGCCTCGCCACCCTCACAGTAAAGAACATTTTCCTTATATTTAACCTGAACTTCCCTTGTTTTAGTTGGAACCCATTGCCCCTTGTCCTATTGCAGTCCCTGATGAAGAGTCCATAAATCATTGGAGATGAAAATGAATGCATGGAGAATGATATGACAGCAGAATACAGATTGGATTATTTAATTGTGCTTTGTGTTTATAAAATATGAATGGAGGTGTGCAGTGAAGCTACACCAACTTAAGCTAATAGAGGAAGTGTGAGCTAGGGCAACTAGCTATGTTAAATGAAAATTCAGTTAGACAACAGAATTACAAACATAATTGTTAATGTAGCTGATTCTTAATTTTTAAAAGGAGCCTTCATACATTAATTCTACATTTGTAATCTTCGGGAAAAGCCCATCTTTTTCTTAAAAGAAAACATTATATTTAGTGTGGCCTATACTGTAATAATAAATTCCTGATGCTCATTGTTGCTGTCCCTGTCAGACTTCTTTTAATTCTCTGGGTTTACCATGCAACATTTTATTTCTAATGAATGAGTTTTTATACATTCCACTCCTCTGAGAACAGAAATGACAAGATAACTACCAAGAGAAGATGTTATTGGTATGTCTACCTGTTAAGTAAAAAAGGGACAGAAACTGAAGCAACCCAGGCTGCAGCTGAGCCAGATGTTTGTCAGAGCAAGTTTCTACTAGAACCTGGACTGTTTTGGAAAGAGATAGTTAAAATAGTCCAAGAGAAAGCCAGAGGTTGCATAAGGAGTAATCTACAGTGTGAAAACTCACCCCCTTACATCTTTTCATTTGGTAACGTAAATAAAAATCTCAGGTGTGTGATGATACTTGTCAATATAAGGATAGGAATTAATACAACTAATAGCAATTTTATCATTACTCCTATGAAAACTGAAAATGACTGAAGTAGACTATAGAATGAAATTACCAGTGCATTATTACCATAGTAGAAAGAATGTAACCAACTTATTTTAACAGAATTACAACAAAGGTAATATTTTAGACTCTTCAGAAATTTTACTTAGTAAGCTTTACTTATGTCTCTCATTTGGTGCAGAATATGTGAATGTGACACTGCTGTCCACAATGAAATACAATGAATCCAGTTAAGAAATAATATTAGTAGTAAAACAAAAAATAAGAGAATATAGCATATCTTGCATAACACTTAATAGTGCATATCATTGTCTAATTAGACAATATGAGATTGCATCATGTTGAAACAATGATGACAGCATCTTATGCCAGACAGAGCTGTTTTCTGAAGAACAGTCCCAAGGATGGTTACAACTACTGCTGTCAAATAAAAACAAAATATTCATCATGGGAAACTTGCCTGATACTTTATTGAAAAGATAAGATATTTCAATCTTATTCCTGACAGGCAACAAAATAAGTACTCCAATTTGCAACGTGGGCAGTGAGATTTTTATTGTGAAAAAGTTTCTTTTACTTCGGAATAATAAATATTAATTTTTTAGAGACATTGAAACTCAAGATTCTATATTTGCCTGACATACAGATAAGTTCCGAAAAATCGCTATGACAACTAGTGGGTAATTTCTGTCTTGTATTGTTTATAAGCATTTTAGTGAGAAGTATAAATTAAGTATAATTGCCCTACTTTCTTTCATCTTAAACTGTTGTATTTTCTGGTATAATTTTTGACTTTTCTCTTAGTTGCAATATTGTTATTCTTTTTAAGGAAAAATGACCCAGTTTTTGTAACAATATGCTTGCAAAGCCTGAATAGTGTGAAAAATAAAGCTTAATGTGGAATGTGGGTATTTTGATTTCACTACTTTTTTAAGAGGGATATGTTTTATTTTTATGTTTCCTGCAGCTTAGGTTCATTTTGCCATGGACTTTCTTGAGAGTCTAGAAAAGCTTATTGAGATGCTAGAATGGGGGAAGAAGAATCTAAGTGTTGTGTCCACCCTCTTCTCTGTTTTATTTTATTATGCTATTGCAATAATATTTTTATTTTTACTTTTGGAAAGGTTTTTTTAATCTTTCTTATTTTAAGGTCAATTATTGCTTGGTTTGGTCTACATAATCAAACTTTTTTGTGTTGAGAGGGGAGTAGTGATTTTCTTTTTAGCTATTAAAATACTTTAGAAGATGTGGAGATCAAAGACTGCAAGGAAACTGAAATCTAATTTGTTTAGACATATTATGGCTTCCATATCAGAAAGTCCAGCTTATTAGGAAATAGCTCTTTTTCTAGTCTCTTTTGTCTGAGTGGAAGATATACAGGAGAATCAAAATTACTTCATCCTTCCACAGAGACTCCTGCTGTTTTAGGCAGAGATTTCATTGGAATGAGGCATAAAGTGATACATGGGTCACTAGGTTCAACCTGCAAGTGTAGATATCTAAGTCACAAGTCTCAGATAATGAGATGATGTGATCTAGAGACAATGCTAATACATGTGTCAACGCTCTGAAATCACTCAGTGGGAGTTAGAAGTTTCCAGGATTTTGAAATATAGCTTTCTGAGATGACTGTCCATGCAACTGATATATTCCAAGTAACATCCATCCTGTCAGTTAATAAATACTATATAACCCATACCAGAATTCTTTTTTTTTTTTTTTTTAAAAAACATGAGTGGTTACTAGTGCTATTGGCATCTAGAGGGATGTTACTATTTTACCTGTTCTTATCTCTTACAGAAAGAAGCAAAATCAAACAGAAGATATGAAGTAATTGGGTAGGTGTTTCTTCTAAAGACAATGGAATAAAATTTTCTTAGTATTGTCTGAAGAGTAAGGCTCTAGGAACACTTTTCATCGTCTTAACCTGAGAACCTCCTTTGGTTGTGCCCTGACCACACAGCAGCATGAGGGCAGATGCACATTTTCTTCCTTCATCTGCTTCGTAGATGCTATTGTACGTAGACAAGAAGAGAATGCTCACCTGCTCTCAGGAAGGGAGCATGCAGCAGCCTATGCCAAAAAATCAGCTACTCTGAATGGTATTGACAAACGTACTCTACTTGCCAGAGAATGCGTCTGTCCTATGATTTTGATGCAACCATTTTCTATTAAATGATGTCAAACAAAAAAACTTTCATGACGAAATGAAGTAAATAAGAAAAATCACTTGATTTATCCCAATGATTTAATTAAAATTAACCTTAGTATTATTCTTCACCTGATGAAGAAATAAGTATTTTTGATAGAAATCCATAATGTATTAAAACAAAACAGAAAGGATATAACTGGATGTCTTTATAACCAAGAAATGTAAAAGAACAAAATTTATATGGGAAGGTTAATTAAATATAGAATAAATAAATAGAGAAGCTTCTCAAACTGTGTAAAAATGGATTCTTCCGAAACAATAATACCTAATAAGTGAAAGTTTAAAATTCAGAAAATCTTCCCGGAAGATGCCTAAACATATATATGAACATGTCTGTGTTTCACAAAGTGACTATTGTAAATGATGGTAGGAAATTAAAATAGACTAATATGATTTAGAAAATAACAAATTTTAGAAAATATTTTTTTCATGAAAATAACAAAGCAGAAAAAGACAATAATTTAAAATTTTAGACAAATTAGATAACGACAAATAATTTGTCATGATTTTTTTCACGAGACTTCAATATCAAAAAAATATTTTTTTGGTGATGATTTCAACAGGTTTTCCAATTCAAATATATTTCAAAATAATCTAATCTTCTTAATAAATTAAAAATGAAAAAAATGTTTCTCTGATTGATTAAAAAAAAAGTGAGGGTGGAATTCAGTTCCAGGTGTTAGGTACTTAGTGGTGCATTTTTGTTTTGCCTAAATATAAATGTCTAAACTTGGGCTTCTAATGCTTCTTCGTAGTTTTAGCAAAACATCTCTGCCCTTCAGAAACAGCAGCTGGAAGCCAGGTGAAATCTACTAAGAAATTTCAAATGCCACTAGACACCATCTGTCCTCAGCTTGAGGCCCTAGCTTGAATGTATATATATATAACCCCTCCTCCCCCAAATTCATCTAAATTAATATGGTGGTTAGTGGAGATATAGGAATTAATTTATCCAACTATAATTGCTAATGGAATTTAACATGTCAGATGCTACTGAAGACATCTGTGCAAACTTAGTATGCATGACACAGAAGCACTAGTAATGTCCTGTAACGGTAGTGGAAACTACGCAAGATAGTCTAGGACATCTGAACACCAGTAGACATACTTGTGTCAGCAAACAACTCATGCCACGAGTCAGTAAGATCAGTGGAAACTGGAGAAATAAACAACTAACCAGATTTGTCTGCATCAGGATGAACTGACCCCTATCACCATGATATAGACTAGAGCTAGAACCATTCGCAAAGCATCTGAGAGAGCCAAGGAGGAGTTTTTTCTATCAATCAGGATTAGCAGTTAGAGCATTGTAAATGCAGCTAGTCTTTCATGGTTTGGAAACCAAACCAAACCTTATATGAAACATATGAAAGAGAAATTCATTTGAGCTACAGTGAGTAAAAAACTAACATTGAATAACAATTACATTAGTTGTTACAATGGAAGTATTTAATAATAATACATGGAACATTAGCAGTTAGAGACATAGTTTATGGTGAGGTAAAGCAGGAACTCCAAGAATAAAAAGAGAAATAAGGAAATTTAGCTGTCATATTGGGTGGCTCAATATCTACTGCACATAGAATCACAGAATCACAGAATGGTTAGGGTTGGAAAGGACCTTAAGATCATCTAGTCCCAACCCCTCTGCCATGGACAGGGATGCCTCGTACTAGACCATGTCGCCCAAGGGTCGTCCAACCTGGCCTTGAACACTACCAGCGATGGAGCATTTACCACTTCTTTGGGCAACCTGTTCCAGTGTCTCACCACCCTCACAGTAAAGAACTTCTTCCTTATATCTATCCTGAACTTCCCCTGCTGAAGTTTAAACTCGTTACTCCTTGTCCTTACTTTAGATGATTTTAATATTGCTAAATAATACATAAAACGCAGTTACTATGCCTGTTGTTGCCTCATAACATTAAATACTGATTGTGCAGGCTACGTGCATGTGGCTTATTTTGAACCATAATATACAGTGCAGGAAGTTACTATTCAAACCACCTGCAAATAATTTTTCACGCAAGGTTTTCTGAGTAATGGAGTACTTCACTGAAGATTTTAGGTATAACATCTATTATGCTTAGTTTCTTGAATAGACAGAAGATGAAGCAGAGAAGACTACATTGCAGGACAAAGATGAGTAATGGAGAAAGCTAAGAATAGTGAGAGACATAAGAGTTATTCCCCATTGAATCTGAAAATACTGTTGAAACTTTCCTCTAAAGTAACCCACAAGCTATTATTGTATAGATCAAAAGAATAAATTAATTAATAAATACAGGAGTCAGAATATACTGTGGAAAGACTGAAGAGTAAATAAGTGGGAAATCCATTGCTACCAAGAGATCAGCAAGATGGTAAGTGCCTGTCGCATTGGGAAAGGAAGAAAAGATTCAATTATTCTGACATGATGGCTTTCGACCTGTGTGAGTATGAAGCAGGATCCTAGTCTTACAGACTTACAAACTTGATAGTGGGTTTTTTTCCCTAAGTGAAAGAATCAGCAAATTTTTTTATGAGGAAAATAGCAAGACCAGCATTTTCAAAAATGAAATACTACTTCTGGACAAGATGGACAATCATCTTTGTGGATTAAATTGTATGTCTGAATGTTCTAGGGTAGTATTTTCTGAAGAAATGTATAGAAGAAATGTAGAGAAGAAATTCTATATTTGGAAGAATGATAAAGAATAAAGAAGAAATGAAACAGTCTAACTGGGGAAATCTGAGGCATATTTGTAAGCAAGCAATCTTTTCTAAATTCTCATAGCAGCAAACATCACCAAAATATATGAGTGAGTTGCAAGAGATAATAACTAGTTACAGAAGGTGTAGTGGAAGTAATATATTCAGTTACCATTAAATGTTTATTTAGGCTTCAGTGCCATAAATATTGTAAGAAGAAATGAAGAACTATAGACCAGAAGCCCACATAATCAATGTCTAAACCCCACTGAATTTAGGAGGTAAATATAAGTCCTCTAGAGTAAAAGGCTTAGAGGCAGCAGTGATGAAGCAATTTAATTTGAATTTTCTGTAATGCCTGTGAGAAGCTAAATCGGGAAGAACTTATTTGCATTCTCTTCTGCAGTGAACTACAAGCATTTGTGATAAGTGATACAAAGAAATCTTAGCCCAACCTCACACTCTGATTTCTTTTTTCACCCTGAAGTGCCTTCTCATCTGCCAGTTGCTTTGGATCAAGGAACACTGACATTGTAATTTTAGGCAGTTCCTCTGTGTGTTTGCAATAAGGAAATTATAAACTTTTCCCACCCTTTGCTTTCTCTTCCTATTCTGTGCACACTGCAAGACCCATAAATACTTGCATTTAAAGGCAATTTTGCAGAAAAAAACCTCAACCAAACAAAACCCCTGATAGCTTAGTCTGTTAAATACTACAAATCTTTACTAATAGTCTTTCGAAAATGCGGATTTCCTTGATAAAATGGATAGTCATTTCATAGAAGAGAAAACTATACCAATAAACCAGTGATCCATTCTAGGACTTAACATCATGAAATAATCACAGATTAATCTCTATGTAAAATTTCAACAAGGAAAAATAACACAAGGATACTTGAATGTGGTAATGAAGCTGGTCACAGTCAAAAGTTACTGAGTGAAATAGGGGCAAAGATATATTCAAAGATAAATGATGGAAATAGACCAACCCTAAACTTGTTTAAAAATGTAGAGGAATCTTCTGACCCTTGCTGTATACCTTCTGCTGTTTGTCCAAACTTTCATTTTACTAATTCTCCCCACATTCCTATTTCTATTTCTTGCCCCTCTCCCCAGCCCCCACTTTTTTTTTCCATTTTCAGTTTTCCATTCAAGAAAATGAATCAAAAACTAGTCTTTTCTTTCCTCAGAAATAACTACATATGCTACTAAACAGAAGGGATGGAGTGGGATTATCTAAATAAGGTCTAGGAGAGGTAGATAGAATGTTACAGTTCTTGTGAGGACGAGAACCTTGTTGACCTGCTTGCATAAGATAAAGATGAAGATGGGGAGGGGTATGTTTATGGAAATAGGAATAATCCAGTGAATCAACTTCTTTTAATACAGTTTTCCTTTCAACTGCTTGGCAGCTCCATTTTCTCTGATTTTTGGAATATTTTATTCTATTCTTTCATATAAATTTTAGAGGTTTTCTACATCAGTTGGAAAGAAAGAGAAGCTGAGACTGCATCTTTGTTGCTGGTAAACAGCCTTGAACTATGAGAAATAACCGTACGGTGAGTATGCAAATCAGATAAACTCAACCAACCAGTGTGCAGAGAAACGCACAGCTGAGGAAAAATCTATACAGGTATGCATCAATAGCTGTTCAGTTATTTTGTGCTCTGATTGGCTAGAGCAAGTCTATTTCTATGTGTTATTCTTGCATTGGTGAAAAGCTAAGCGACACACAGGACTGGTTCACAAAATGTTTAGAAAATTATCTTGATTGCCTAAAGAATTTGGCTGTTTAAATGCACAAGAGATAAATATAGCCACCAAATTTAACCTTTTCATGGAATAGAGTAGTGCTTTTTCATTCATTACTGCTTACAGCTGCAGTTGCAGTTGTGGAGCACAACTAATAGCATAAAATGTATTTGGAAAAATTATCCCAATTCAAGAGGAAGATATTGTCCACAACTATACTACCAGGTTTACAAATTTGTTTCTTAAATTATTTGATTATTCTTTAATATTAGATATTCATCCAGGAAGTTCTGTTGGCCATGAGTTTTACTTCATTTGAATATTTTAGGTTGGTTGTTTATATACTAACTGGTCTGGAGAAAGATTGAGGTTATCCAATGAACTCGTATACCAAACACTTTTAAAACCCAGTCTCTTCAAAAAGAATGTTTTCAATATTTCTCAAATACCAAGAATTCCCAAATCCTGAAGCAATGCAGTGAAATTAGATTTTTTTTAGAAGCAGCAGTAAACTTGTGGTATCTCTAGAGCAGCACCCCTATGCTGTTTTCTACTCTATCACGTATTTGTACACTCAGGACTTTCAGTTTTGAATTCCTTCAGTCTTCAGTTAACAAAGTGGTGTGCAATGAATTTGCCAGCCATGAACTTTGTGCTGATTTCGTAAAATGCAGAATATTACAGATTTTTGACCATATAATAAGGATATACTTTGTCTGGGTCAGTTGCTGTGGGGCAAGAAGGGAGTTCCACCATTGATATCAATAGCCTTAAGAGTATCTATCTTTTACATCTTGTTATTTTTCATTGTTAGTCTCATTATTCTTTGAACTGTTAATTACGTAATGTGGGATTAAGGATCCTTTTCCTGCGGCTGTATGTAGAGGGGTTGCATAAGGTTGTTGCTAAGGAAAGCCAAAATTATCAGCAAAAATATAACCCCCAAAAATAAAACATAGTCTTTAAAAAACATATTAGGATTCTGAAAAGTTCTGAGTCCATTGCTAGAAGCCATTAATAAGCTTACACATAATTATGTTAATTAGGTTGAAAATATCTACATTTCTTTTCATTAGTAAAAAAATATTTCTTTAATATTTTAAATATGTCAGAAACTATGGATTGATATCACTGCTTGGGAAATATCTAAGTGAGGATTGTATCAACAATGAATTAGAGGATAAAGCTTTAACAAAATTACTTCACATTGGGTCAAGTATAATAGTGTTTTTCAAAAACCTAAAAATCCTGTTGTCTTATATTCTGGTTAGAATATATCTGACCGATCGAGACAACTGTGTTGCCATTGTGCATTTTGAGTTCTTGAACATTTAAGACTGTGTGTGTACCATTATGATTTACTAATGTTCAGTATCAAAAAATAACATGCCTTAAGAATTTTGTAAATGTTAGAGGTGAGAGACATGAGGGGATGCTGAGACCTGAGGATATCTTCTTCCTGGCACACCAGAGCAGAGTCTGTGTGGACTCTCAGTACCACGGTTGTTCTCCCAACCCAGCTGCGTCAAAGGGGGGCTGTTATGGCTCACTCTCCCAGGTCCAGCCAGTATCCAGGTTGAATGTGTTTTCCCACAGACAAACACACGGTGCAAGCAAGGCTGGATATACACACCTGTACAGAGAGCAGTGCCTGTCTTGGCACTCACAAGAACAAGAACAGGGCAGCCTATTTCTTTTCACCCTGACTGCCTGATCAGGTTGGGAGTTTGATAGTGGAGTATATACACATTCCTGGAAAAAATATGATGTCTCCAGTAGCTGATTTCAAGCCTTCAGTTGACCCAATATTTGGCCCCCCTACCCTGATCTCCTCCAGCTGATGCCACCTGGACTCGTGAGTTCTTCAGACTTATGGTGTCTTCCTTGAGCAGCTGGCATTCAGACCTCTTACCATGCTCGCACACTAATTTAACATGAATTTTCCTAGCACTCACATGCACAGTGTTATTATCTAGAGTTCATACACAGAGCAGATAGTTAGAAATTAATAAGAATGAGTGATAAAGTGCAATGGTCAAGCACAGGGCTTAGTCAGGCAAGCTTATCAACTAGCACTTACTGAACCATAAGCAATACTTTTGTATGCCTTTTACCCTCTACTCTTTCATGGTTATTAATCTTAATTCACCTTGATCCCCCTCCCTCACTTTGGTCTTCCCCCTAAAAATCCCATAATAAGTTTTACACAGTCCCAGAATGCTCTCTGCTCTGTTCTCAATTCCACTTCCTCCTCCATCACATTGGTAATCCTGTACTCATTTAGTCTACATTCTGAGGGGAATCTCTTTCATTGAATTGTCTTAATGGGTTCCTCTGTGATAATCTTAGGAGTAGTCAATTCAATAACTCTGTTTTCATGGATAAGGTTACTAGGATTCCTCCAGCTGTCATTTTCCCTCTGATTCTCCTGATGGATTTTTTTTGTGTGTGTGTGTTTAATTTGCTTAGCCTTTAGTCAAATAATCCAGCAATAAAGAGTGAAAAGAAAAAAAAAATGTCAAATAACAACTAGTATGATAATGAAGAAATAAAATAAGAACTTGAATGTCAAGTTACACAAGGGAAAGGGAAGAAAACCTAAATTTCTGGAGATAGGAGAATGTGCATCATAATGACTGTATGTGCTCCAAAACTTGCATGCCTTTAATTACCTGTTTAAAGCTGACCCTGGTGACTCTCACATGATTTGCTTTCTTGAAATCAGCAAATCAAAATAAACTGGTATAATTTATTAACTTCTGTGGCAACTTTTGTTGCCAGCAACAAAACAGAAGTTTCAGAACCCTATAGATAGTATTCTCCCTATAGCACAGGATTCATTTTGGGGTCTGGTAGAAGGAATATGTTTTTGTGAATAAAGAGTATCAAGTGACTTTCAGGAAACTGAAGCTATTAGACAGACAACCCACAGTTGTAGGATGTCCCCCACCAGTCTGCTTGAGAAGGGCCTAGATATTGTGATACTTGAGGGAAATAAGCAAAGGAAAGAATGCCTCCTTGAGCCAAAGCAAGACAGAAGTATCCTATTTTCATGTTGACATTTCAAGGCAAGAATACCATACTAAAAATACAGCTGTTGTAAAAGTTTAAGCAAAATCCATATTAGGTTGACTGAAGAAATTGTGAGGAGACATGAATACCTAAACTGTGAAAAACAATTCATACTGGAAGATTTTTTTACCTTGAGGGCCTAGAAGATACAATTAGGGAAGCAAGATGATAGTTTTGTGGCTGAAGCTGGTTATATTCTGGAGTGGTCATCTAGGGAATATGGTTGACTTGCTTTTGTTAGAGATTTCAAGTCAAATTGGATAACATACTTAACAACACACTCCATTTGGAACTTGTTTATCTGTTTTTACAGAAACAGTGGTCCTTATTTACAGTATAACCTGTGGACTGTTAGGTACTCCAAGGTGAGTTTTTTTTTTTTTTGCCAAAATTACCTTCCAAAATATTACAAATTGGCTTTTCTAATAAAATTCCTGATAATGATTAGAGCTATTTACCTGAAATAACCAAGAAATACTCTTTCTGGTCATTTAACTAAAGATTTTGGGTGTGTGTAGGAGTGGTTTGTTTTTGCCTTTCTTGAAAAGGACAAATGGCCACAGCTGCAGATGATTCAGTGATGAGTCAGTGGTGCCTTACTGCCTGATGGCTTTCTCACAGTGTTGAAGGATTAAAAAATACAGCGCTGGGAAGCAGTCAGTTCCTCGGTAAGGTCAGTGAAGTTTCTGCAAGGCAGCGTTTCTCCATAGTGTGTGGCTGAGTTTCACATCTAGAATAGTAAATGTAATTGCATGTAATAATTACATGTAAAAAAGATTAATTGCTTAGGTGACTATCAAGGATTTTATTAAGTTTCAACCTTGATTGAATTCATAACCTTATGATGGTGACATTGTACCTAGCTTGTCTTAAAATTATCTGGATGACCTAAATTATACTTGAAAGAAAACCTCCTAAAACATGTGAAGCCAGCTGGTTTGTAGTACGGGCACTCACAATAGAATTTCCTCTTCATACCTGTGCTGAAAACATGAAGAAATGGCATGCATACATGACTTCCAGGTAGCAGCTGTCTTTCTTTTGAGAAAACTAAAAAGGAAATTGGAGGATAGTGCATATTAATTGATCATAAAACAGAATTGACAATGGCTGGGAGAAATGCATGAAGCACTAAAACCACTTTTAGTTTGTCGTGGTTTGAGCCCAGCCAGTAACTCAGAACCACGCAGCCGCTCGCTTACTCCCCCCCTTCTGCCTCCCGCCGCTCTCAGAGGGATGGGGAGGAGAATCAGAAGAATGTAACTCCCAAGGGTTGAGATAAGAGCAGTCCTGTAACCAAGGTATAATACAAAACCACTACTGCTACCACCAATGATAATAATGATTAGTGAAATAACAAGGGGAGAGGATACAATTGCTCACCACCTGCTGACCGATACCCAGCCCGACCTGAGCAGTGATCTGGGATCTTCTGGGTAACTCCCCCCAGTTTATATATTGGGCATGACGTGCCATGGTATGGAATACCCCTTTGGCTAGTTTGGGTCAGGTGTCCTGTCTCTGCTTCCTCCCGGCTTCCCCTCCTCCCTGGCAAAGCATGAGACTGAGGAAGTCCTTGGTGGGAGTAAACATTACTTAGCAACAACTGAAAACATCGGTGTTATCAGTGTTGTTCCCAGGCTGAAAGTTAAAAAACACAGCACTGCACCAGCTACTAAGCAGGAGAAAAATGACTGCTATAGCTGAACCCAGGACAGTATCCACCCCTTATTCCATACCATTCATATCATGCTCAGATCCCATATCTCTCAACACACCATCCCCCCTGTCCCGTATATACACATATATATACACCCACACCCACACACAAAGAGAAAGATATCATTCCCTAGTCCATGGACCAATCCCTATAAAATTGCTGAATTCATCCAGTCCATGATGTCAGGTTCCATCTCTTGTAATAGTCTTTCAGGGCAGGAGGGACGGTGTGCAGTGTTGGGTTGTTGCCTGCTGATGACACCGCCAAACTCGTCTGGTCACTGCTGAGCTCATCTGGTTTCCTCAAAATTCATTCTTTGTTGAGGTGATGATCGGAGGGAAGTCAGCGTCAGTTGCTGGCAACCTGAAGATATCTAGCTGGTGGGCTATAAAAGTGTTATAGAGCAGGCAACAGCGTACAATTGAGTTCATTGGCTGTTTTCCCCCAAAATTAAATCCCCTTGAGGTACACATCGGACTTCCCCATCTTCCCGCATTACCCACCAAGTATATCCAGGTCCCTGAGCAAAAGCAACCCCACGAGTGGGTTTGCCTTTACCTGAAGCAGGAATAACCCAGACTGTCTTCCCCAGCAAATTCTTTATGTGCACCACAGGAACTTCATCCCCCTCTACAGTACGTAAAAGTTCTGACTGGACTGGGCCAGGCCTGTTGGCAGATCCCCTACTGTTGACCAACCGGGTGGCTTTTGGTAAATGTGTATCCCAGTGTTTGAAAGTCCCACCACCCATTGCTCTCAGTGTAGTTTTTAACAGCCCATTGTACCGCTCAATTTTCCCAGAGGCTGGTGCATGGTAGGGGATGTGATATACCCACTCAATGCCATGCTCTTTGGCCCAAGTGTCTACAAGGTTGTTCAGGAAATGAGTCCCAATGTCTGACTCAGTTCTCTCTGGGATGCTGTGTCGCCACAAAACTTGTTTCTCAAGGCCCAGGATAGTGTTCCGGGCAGTGACGTGGGGCACAGCGTATGTTTCCAGCCATCCGGTGATTGCTTCCACCATGGTAAGCACATAGCACTTGCCTTGGCGGGCCAGTGGGAGTGTGGTATAGTCAATCTGCCAGGCCTCCCTATACTTGTACTTCAGCCATCGTCCTCCATACCAGAGAGACTTTAACCGTTTGGCTTGCTTAATTGCAGCACGTTTCACATTCGTGAATAACCTGGGCAATAGTGTCCATTGTTAAGTCCACCCCTCAATCACGAGCCCATCTATATGTTGCATCTCTTCCTTGATGGCCTGAGGGGTCATGGGCCCACTGGGCTAAAAATAATTCACCCTTATGTTGCCAATCTAAGTCCATCTGAGCCACTTCAATCTTAGCAGCTTTATCCACCTGCTGGTTGTTCCGGTGTTCCTCAGTGGCCCGACTCCCGGGTACATGAGCATCTACATGGCTTACCTTCACCACCAGGTTCTGCACCCGAGCAGCGATATCATGCCACAATGCAACAGCCCAGATGGGTTTACTTCTGCGTTGCCAGTTGCTCTGCTTCCATTGCTGCAACCACCCCCACAGGGCATTTGCCACCATCCATGAGTCAGTATAGAGATAAAGTACTGGCCATTTTTCTCATTCGGCAATGTCCAAGGCCAGCTGGATGGCTTTCACCTCTGCAAACTGACTTGATTCACCCTCTCCTTCATCAGTTTCTGCAACTTGTCACAGGGGACTCCACACAGCTGCCTTCCATCTCCAATGCTTTCCCACAATACCGAGGACCCATCAGTAAACAAGGCATATTGCTTTTCACTCTCTGACAGTTCATTATATGGTGGGGCCTCTTCAGCACGCATCACCTCCTCTTCTGGTGACATCCCAAAATCTTTGCCCTCTGGCCAGTCCATGATGACTTCTAGAATTCCTGGACGACTGGGATTTCCTATTCGAGCTCGTTGTGTAATTAGTGCAGCCCACTTACTCCATGTAGCATCAGTTGCATGATGTGTAGAGGAGACCCTGCCTTTGAACATCCAGTCCAGCACAGGCAACTGGGGTGCCAGGAGGAGCTGCGCTTCAGTTCCAATCACTTCTGAAGCAGCTCAAACCCCTTCATAGGCTGCCAGTATCTCTTTTTCAGTGGGAGTATAGGTGGCCTCGGATCCTTTATATCCCCGACTCCAAAAGCCGAGGGGTCGACCTCGAGTCTCCCCTGGAGCTTTCTGCCAGAGGCTCCAGGTAGGACCATTCTCCCCAGCTGCGGTATAGAACACATTTTTAATATCTGGCCCGGCCCGGACTGGTTCAAGGGCTACTGCATGAACTATTTCTCGTTTAATTTGTTCAAAGGCTTGTTGTTGCTCAGGGCCCCATTTGAAATCATTCTTCTTCCGGGTCACGTGATAGAGAGGGCTTACAATCAGACTGTAATTTGGGATGTGCATTCTCCAGAACCCCACAACACCTAAGAAAGCTTGTGTTTCTTTCTTGTTAGTTGGTGGAGACATTGCTGTTATCTTGTTGATCACGTCTGTGGGGATCTGGCTATGTCCATCTTGCCATTTTATTCCCAAAAATTGAATCTCCTGTGCAGGTCCCTTGACCTTACTCCATTTTATGGCAAAACCGGCCTTCAGCAGGATTTGGATTATCTTCCTCCCTTTCTCAAAAACTTCTTCTGCTGTATCACCCCACACAATGATGTCATCAATGTATTGCAGGTGTTCTGGAGCTTGCCCCTGTTCCAGTGCAGTCTGGATCAATCCATGGCAGATGGTAGGGCTGTGTTTCCACCCCTGGGGCAGTCGGTTCCAAGTGTACTGGACGCCCCTCCAAGTGAAAGCAAACTGTGGCCTGCATTCTGCTGCCAAAGGGATTGAGAAAAATGCATTGGCAATATCAATTGTGGCATACCACTTGGCTGCCTTTGACTCCAGTTCATATTGAAGTTCTAGCATGTCTGGTACGGCAGCACTCAATGGTGGTGTGACTTTGTTCAGGCCATGATAGTCTACTGTTAGTTTCCACTCTCCATTAGAGTTTTGCACTGGCCATATGGGGCTATTAAAGGGTGAGCGGGTCCTGCTGATCACTCCTTGGCTCTCCAGTCTACGGATCAGCTTATGGATGGGAATCAAGGAGTCTCGGTTGGTGCGATATTGCCTCCGGTGCACTGTTGTGGTCACAATTGGCACTTGTTGTTCTTCGACCTTCAGCAACCCCACAACAGAAGGATCCTCTGAGAGACTGGGCAAGGTGGACAGCTGCCTTATTTCCTCTGTCTCCAAGGCAGCAATACCAAAAGCCCACCTATACCCTTTTGGGTCTTTGAAGTACTCTCTCCTGAGATAGTCTATGCCAAGGATGCATGGAGCCCCTGGACCAGTCACAATGGGGTGCTTTTGCCACTTCCTCCCAGTCAGGCTGATTTCAGCTTCCAGTACAGTTAACTCTTGGGATCCTCCTGTCACTCCAGAAGTATAAATGAGTTTCACCCCTTGATACCTTGATGGCATCAGAGTACACTGTGCACCGGTATCTACTAGAGCCTTATACTTCTGTGGGACTGATGTGCCAGGCCATCTGATCCACACAGTCCAGTAAACCCGATTATCCCTCTCCTCCACCTGGCTGGAGGCAGGGCCCCTCTAATAGTGATTATAAAATTCTCCACTTCTGTCTTGTAGAAAGGGATTAGTATTCCTTATTACAGGAGCTGGAGTAAAATCAGCTCTTCCACTCTTTCCATCTGGGAAACTGCTCGCCAGAGACTGAAGCAGCAGCTTTCCTGGGAGGATCATCCTTGACCGTTGTTCTCCTCTTCAGTTCACGCACCCGTTGCTCCAGAACTGAGGTAGGTTTTCCATCCCACTTTCTCATGTCTTCTCCGTGATCCCGCAGGTAAAACCATAGGGTGGCCTGTGGCGTGTACCTCCTATATTTTCTTTCTCGAGCGGTAGGGCACCTTCTGTTAATAGCTGAGACATGGGTTGGTACGTGTGGGGAGCTGGATAGATCGGATAAATCGTCTCTCAATTGTTTGAACTCCTGGGACAGTTTTTTCCACAGCTGAAATGATGGAAGGGGTGAGATTGTCTTCGAACTCTCGGAGTTGACGAATCAGGTAATCCACTGTTGGTGATACTCCGTCATTCCAGGTCATTGATGCCAATGTGTGGGCATATGATGATGGTGCACTGTGTGTAAATTTCCACCACATGGGTCATGTACATTCGACTTCACCTGGATCTACGGATGTGTTCCTGGCATCCGGCCTACGATAGATCATCTCTAGAATGGCTGATTCCCTCAGGGACTGGATGCCTTTCTCTATCGTGGTCCAGTTGGCTGAGCGACTCGTAATATTGTCTTTGTAGGGAAACCTTTCCTTCACAGCTGCCAGGAGCTGCCTCCAAAGACTGAGGGCTCGCTTCTGTCTTGCAATCGCCTTGTCAATTCCTCCTTCCCTAGCAAGTGATCCCAGCTGCTTGGCTTCCCTACCTTCTAGTTCGTGACTGTCGGCCCCATTGTCCCAGCATTGGAGCAACCAGGTGACAGTGTGCTCCCCTGGAAGACGGGTGAACTCTTTTCGCATATTCTGCAGCTCATTTGAGGTTACAGGATGCATAGTCTCTTTCCTGTCTTTTGATCTTAAAACCTTCACCACTGCTGTCCATTGCATGGAAGGACTCCAGGAAAATGAGCAAGTTGATGAAGAAAGCTCATTCTGTAACATAAAGAATGAGTTAAATATGTAGATTTCTGTATTTAATGGAGATGTAACCAATAGAGTTATGAGTCTTGCAGGCTATTTCTCAGACAATCATAGAATAGTTTGGGTTAGAAGGGACCTTCAAAGGTCATGTATTAAAGTAAATATCTATTCAGCTGGATAGCAATATTTTTACTGACAGTCAATGACAAGTCAGTTCCTGAATATATTCATCTTCTGCCACTTGAGACACTCTAAACAGGACCTCTCTGGGTCCTGTCTATCTTCCAGCCTTAGCTTAGAGTGTTAGCCTGTGAGAGGCTATCAGCAAGACTAGTCAAGGACTGCACTGTGTTCCAGAGACACACATTCTCTTCCAGTGACTGTAAAGGGAGTGTAAGCTCAGATGAAGACAACTGTATTTGAAATATTCCCCTCGTTACATTTACAGTACCTGTCATATAGAAAAGAAAGAGTGGGTAGGATGATTTTCAGAGATATAAAAGATTGATTTCAACTCTTCTTTTTTTGCCCAACTAACTACCAGCTTTTACATGTCCCAGATAGTCTCCACCTTGAAAGATATTAAGAATTAGATATTTCTCAAACTTTCTTGTTCAGCTTCTTCCAAGTTGTGTAAAATATTGAAATGCACACAAGCATTAGAAGAGGACTCCATAATCTAACAGTAACCTGCTGGAATAGACTCAATGTATACCTAAACCAGTAAATTAAACAGACTATAACCTTCTTCTGGCAGTAGAATTATAGAACAGTTACACAACAGTCCAAATCCATGATGTTAAATTCTCTCATTTTCTGTAACTGGGTAACCATACCCAAAATACGTATTAGGGAAGATGGTCTGTAGTAACTGCTAAGGTGTATCAGGATATTATTTGGGAGTGCTGACCAGCTTAGGACAAAAAAAGCCCAGGATCTTTCTTAAAATTTAATAGCTATGGGTGGCCAGGTTTGAGCATATAGGAACCTAGTTATATTTCCTAACAGCTATTTAATTTACTAATAATGACATATGTCATGCTTCAATCTGTATTTCAATGAAGAATAAAGTATGTTTTAGTAAATATACCTAAAATATGGCGTATTCCACCAGAATCCACATTTTATGCCTAATTTCTATCTACTTTGAAATTAATTAACTTCTGTCCTTGTTTAAAGGAAACCAGTTTATAAGAGCATTATATTGTAGATTGGGCTTTGAATTTTTGAACTTCAGAACGAGACCAGTGCAAAACAAAAAGTAATACTGCACTGGGAAGGAGTCTTTTCCAGGAAAGAGCTTTCTTTTGGAAAGCTACATCAATGTAGCAAAGCCTAAGTGACACAAAGATTGAACACATTCAGGAAGGTCTTGATTCAGATGTCACATAGTATCATGCTTCTCAAAGAAGAAGGGAGCAGCAATGTGGCAGTGGTGGTTTAGAGAATGGGAGCTCCCTGCAGAGCAGCCTTGAGGTGCGAAAACCTGTCACAGTTACCTATGAGCTCCTGGGAGCTGCAGCTTAAGCTAGGTCCGAACACATGGTGAACAGAGGCTAGGAGTGCCAGTGCTGGTTGTTGGTCCAGACTCCTTGCTGTGATTTCAGCTCAAGTGCAGTCTGTATGAAGCTGTATATTACTAAGTCTATCCTTACTCAAACATTTCTCATATAGAGCTTTTAGCATAGTAGCTCCTGTACTCACACACAAGTAGTCTTGGCTGTTCATAGCAAAAAAATGTAGCTGCTGGATTTCCTTACAACATTTATGTCTACACAGTTATTGAACTCTAGACAGTTTCATTAAGTTACAACAGGGAAGAACAAACCATTGATGTAGATGGGTAAAGGTGGGTTAACATGAAGTTATTCCACTGAGAACATGATAAAGACTTTCTTGTAAAGACTCATGCTGAAAATCATTAGATGAGGTAATCACCAGCTTGAGAATGAAAGAAAAGACAAGACAAAACACAACAAAGCTGATGTTTTGCAGAGGGCAGATAGGACATATGGCACAAGTGAAGAATTATCAGAAATGCTTTTTTCTTCATGCACTGAATTAATTTGAAATTTGTGCTAGCGGAATTGTGGGCTCACTTTATTGATACTCTGCTTTTCATTCAAGGCAACTCATCTTCAACGACCAAAAGAGTATTTCAAAATGGCAGAAACTTAAAAAGAGAGTTATTTCTGCATTGCATTATGCTTGAGTACACAACTTTTTGTGTGTTTTGTGATATGTTTATAACAATGGGTTTTTTTCTTATTGTCCTTATAACATTGTACTTCAATCACATGGCGTGCAATTCCATGGTGAATTAAATATACAGCGATTATGCAGGTCAGTCACTTGCAACTGGATGAAGTTCAGGGAGTTGGATTAATAATACACCATGCAGACATGAGTCACAACTTGTGCAGAATTCTTACCCTCTAAAAATCTGAAACAAATGTAATTTCTAGATACATTTGTTGTCACACATAACATTATTACTACCAGAAACTATTTTTATGTGTTGTCATGGAAAACTGTCCAGAAAATGTTAAAATTTTGAAAAATTGGGGGAAATCTACAGCTGAAATATGTAAAATCAAAATCCTCGTAAGATTGAACAGGATCTGTGTGAATAATTTACAAGATGAAAAGCATATGAATGTATAACATGAATCTGGAAGTGTTCAGATTGGAACAAAATATACAACTAGTATTTTGAAGTTTAAAAAACAAGTATATATATCTGTATATATAATTGTTGTAGGGAAATATACTGAGGATAACTAGATATACCCCTGTTGATATAGGAATAAATGTGCATACTTTGCATTAGTTCTGCATTGTTGTATAATGTCTCCTCGCAACATCAGCAAAAACAGCAGTAACCCATACAACATACAGTAGAACTATAGCTTCAAGTGCCTTAGATATCTCATCTTAACTTTCTTGCTTTTATTATTATTTTAATTTCAAATGGGCTGATTAGGAGAAAGTAAGGTCTAAGAAGATGATTGTCAGAAACGTGTTTACCATCATGATGTAGCGAGTTGGTGAGTGAGCATTTGCAACCTGGAACCATATAAAACATTCCCCCATTAACGTGCTGAAAGAAACCAGAGTTGGAGAATATTTTATAATTGTAATTCTCTCTTTGCTGTTTATATTTTAGAAATATCAAGTGCAGAAAAACATGCTCAAAGGACTATGCAGAAACCTGTAACTATAATAGGCTAAGATGAAATAGACACAGAAGCTTCAGATCATACATGAACTTTCCAATTAACTTCCTAAACAACCTGGAACAATTGATTCTGCTGAATCAAAAGCAGTAAGATTAATTAGATTAAAAATAACAGAAGAATATTAAGCCAAACACCCAGCAAATTGATGTTTGATTTGTAAGTGCTTTATGCCAACACAATGCAGTCTTTTCTTGTGACATTTCCAGTGTTATTGAGTGATTCAATTATCAAACAAACAAATCTGAATGTGTGGATAATTAACATGTTTTAAACTCAGCTGAAGTAGTCATGCACACTTGTAGAACTTAAAGGAGGAGAAACAAAACCAGAAATAAAATAATAAGAAGCTATCATTATTGCTTTAAAAGGATGGAGTCCAAATCTAGTTAAATGAGACTAACAAATATATTCTAAAGCTCTCATTGTCAGTCCCCAACAGCACAGAAAATGCCTGCTTCTATTTTCATTTCTTGAAAAATACAAAGGGTAACTAAGTAAATGGTGAATATATAATAGATAGATATTTGTGCATGTCATACATTAGACACAAATGAGTAGTTGTCTTGTACCTAAAAATCTCTGCTCTAAATTGTTCTTGTGAGGTGGACCTAGTCACAACTATTGCTCATATGTAGAAGAATTTTTCTACCCATTATACAGTTTCTTTTCCAAACATCCTTGCCAACCCTTCTGCAGAGATTTCTTTCTCTCTTCATCCTGCTCTCTATTGTTCTTAAAGAAGATTTTTTTTTTTAATGCCATAACCAGACCCTGTATATTTTTGTGAGTACCATGGAGGAGGGATTAGGGCTGCTTCTAGTTCTATTGCACAAGAAAGAAAAGGAAACCAGGAAAGAGGGACTGAGAGACCAGGGTTTTCTGCTTTGTTTTCACAGTGGTGACAGTGAGATGGGAAAGGAGAAATGGAGAATATGCATAAACACAAGATCCTTTACTCCTCCCTCAGCAGAAAGAGCAATGGCCTGTGTAAATAGAAGATAGAAAAGGAAGAGGGTTCGGTCTAAGTGGTCCCAATCTTCTCAACCAAAGGTGAACTAGCTTGAGTCAGACATACTTACTTCTCATGTATCACAACTCGCCTCTCAATATTCCTTCCCTCCTCTTCCCCTTTATTCTCATTTATTTCCCAAGCAAGCAAGTCAGTGTTATCTGTTTATTTATAAAAGTAGCCATTACCTAGAAAATAGCTGCTAGAGAAGCCTCAGCTAGAATATTCACTAAGTATTCTTGTTACACTGTGACTGTTTCCTCTAGTGACAGGTTCCTTGAATGACATTTCAGTTGCTAGATTTAGGATACCACCACTGCCTTTTCAGCCTAAATTTTTATCAATAACATGGGCAGAAGGAAGGTTCTGGGTTTTGGTTTGGTTGCCCTGTATATGAAGAAATAGTGTACTCAAGGGCTTCTTGTGCTTGAAAGGCTTGACGAGATGGAAAGACTGTTGCTGATTTCAAACACAGAAAAACTGGCTGTAAAGAGTAATATTTGAAAGGAAGAGAAAGAAAATCCCTATGCATGGCAGAGTTATTAAACCTAGAATTAGGTCTCTTGAAAGGAGGAGCAGTGCTGGTGATGGGCTGTGTAGAAGTTTAGGATAAATGTGTGGATTCAATGTGGTAGTTAGAGCTATAAGAAAATCTTCTGAGCAGCCCTGCTGTAAACATAATAATGTTTTGCATTTAATAAGTCATATTCACATATTATCAGACCTTGCATACTATCACTCTCCTGGAGGTGAGTACAAAGTACTCCCCTCTTTTGAGATTAAACTAGAAAGATGTATGTCATTACCATGAATTATCTATGCATTCAGCTTGGGTTTTTATCCTCCTTGTATTTGTCAGCTACAAAATTTATGATTGCCATTTCTATTTTATCATACTGAAGACCACATCTGAGCATAATCCTGTTGTCCTACATGCTTTGCTAAGAAAAAAATTGATGCCTTATTCATAGGTCTTTGTAGACTAAAGGAGAGATTTCATCTATAAGTGAGACTAGTAATAAGTAAATTCAAAATCAATAGAGGTGGAAAAATTTGGATCAGAAAGCCTTAAAGAGTGTGGATGTTTTAATTTCTCCTCCCACTGTGGAGTTTATTTCTGTTGATGGTTACCTAGGAAATGGCTGTAGGATGGAATTTGTTTAACTGTATTCTCAGATTGATTGTCAGTTTTGAGCAGGGTTATAAGTAGTGGATGTACTCTTGATGCTAGAAAAAAGTGAAGATAATTTGGTTTTCTCATTAACAATATCAAAGAAGCTTTAGTAGAATGAACCTTTAATAATTTTATTTCTTAAAATCTTTTTTGGAAATAATTTGTGTACTCATGGGTTAATTTATCCTGAGTGAGTAGGAAAATATTTTCCATTGCTAAATAATACCTCAGTATGAAAGACTACTTTGTGGCTCATGTAAGACTGTTGAACATTTGCACCCTCTAATTTCTTCCTCTTGCAAACACTTGTCTAAAGGCTTTATGTATGTACTCACATATTAGAAGTTCTATGTCAGTGTTTGCAGTCCATTCTGCCTGTTAACTACCTCCTAAGTAACCTGTCCCAGATTCCTCCATGCATAGTCTTTCATAAAATCTAACTTTTTAACATTTTGCCTTCTAGAGTGTTTATTTTGCAGTCTGTAAATCTCAAGCATAGAATCTTTGTTACTTTCTCTAAAGATATTTTTCCAGGCTTGTTGGCCATTTATACGAATTCCCATAACAATTTTTAAACATTTTTTGAATATTAAAGGTCAGATTCTCACCAGTTTTGCACTATTTGGTAATCTCTTATACCTGTATAACCTGAGTATAAGCTACCAATATAAATTGGAATAATTTTTTGACCACTTAACATTGGATAATTGGCAGTAAATAGTGCAAGGTAATGGAAATTTAGGTAATAGACATGCAATTATATTAAAGAAAAAATCAATAAAAAACTCTTCCAAATTACAACCATGACATAAACAAAACAAAACAAAATCAATAAGCTTTAAACTACCCTTCATTGTCCTTTAAAGAGAAACCTACATCATACCTTCAATGACAAAAAACCTGAGCTGTATTACACAACGGAGATGATTGATAGTGATTTTCAGAACCAAAGATACAATATTGGCAACTCTTGTCAATTTTAGCTCTTGTCAAAATTGAGGTTGGCTAGATTGAAGGCCCCACTAGATTTCAATCATTGCTGTTTATTAAAAAAAAAAAAAAAAAGGATTCCTAGTTGCTTTGGACCTACAAGCCTAAGAAAAATAACCACAAAATAGTGATTTACACCCCAAAATTAAAACAGATCACTTCAGGTAAAAAAAAAAAAAAAAAAAAAAAAAAAAGGAAAAGGAAAAGAAGTTTTTCTTGGGGGGGAAGGTTGGGTTTTTTTTACTGTTTGTTTGGTTTGTGTCCCCATGTTTGGTTTTTTTTTCCTATTCTTGTGTGAAAAAACCTAACTGCTTCTATTAGTTTTCCAATGTTCTCCTTTAGCATGTACAGTAATTAGGTAAATGTTTTCATTAAGGACATTATAGAAACATGGAAAACTGAAACTATGAGAAGTGAAAATAAAAATAATTAATACATAAATAAATAAACCAGTGATAGGCAGATTGCACCACTAATTCTGTTGTTCATTCAGTGAGAAATTCTGGTTTGAAATATTGTTGAAACTACTACAGCATATTCTGCATGTACGCTGGAGCACTGCAGAATCTCAAGCATCTGACTCAGAATTTAACTCCAGCTTGATGCATAGTTTACCACGTAGAGACTGTGGAGAATTTCAACATTTGTTTACTGCCGTTTGGATAGAGCGTCTCTAATTTCCACTAGTAAACAAGAGGCTGTCTGTAAGTGAACTTTCAAATTAATGAAATGGCAGGAAATAGATGAATAAGACTATAATCAGAATGAAGCTGCTGTCTTTTATGAGATGGAGGATGATAATATTAGGGAAAATTTTACATTCCACAAATGAGATGTTTGACACTGATTAGCATTTACAGGGCACCATATATATGAGCAAGTTTTGCAGGACATAAAAAGAAAGATAGGCATGGCAAAAAGCCAGCAAGCTGAAAAGGTAGAATAGCACGGAGGCAAGATTACTAAAATATCAGTGATGAAGAAACCCAAAGAGAGGGAGTATTAAGACTATCAAGGGAATAGCAGGACCAGAAGGCAGATAGCAGGAAGCTGGCATAACAGGAGGAGGAGGTTGTCCCTGCCGTGGAGTTCCACATCAGGAAGAATCGCATAAAGAAGCTGGTTATGATAAGTGGGACTTGTGCTACTTAGCTGTAATGTCTGTGGGACTTTATGAATGTGAAGAATGTGGACACTGAGAAGAGAAATAGGAGGAAAAAACAGTGTGCAAGACTAAACAGAGACATGAAGAAACCTGAAACTGTACAAAAGAAAAAAACAAAAAAGAAACAAAAATCAGAAACAAAAATGAGCAGCATGCAAGGTTTTGGTAGCTAAAGCTATAAGACAGAGGTGTGTTAGAAGAAAAACATGCAAAAAAAAGAAAGAAAATACGAAAATGTTCAAGCCATGTCCCCACTGATGTTCTGACACCATCTGTGTCCTAGTGTTCATTGATAGAATTACCCTTTTTATTCCGTAAGCAGGTGAATGAATCTACATAAGATGACATTTCTGATATGTGAATACATGACATATGCAGAGTTAGAACAAGATACAGTAGTGGAATTTGAGGCAATATTTATTTTTGCAGAATAAAATACCTAAAGCCTTTACCAAAAACTATTCTGAGAAAATTGGGGCTGTTCAGTGTGGAGAAGAGAAGGCTACATGGAGACCTCATAGCAGCCTTAGCATAACTGAAGGAGGACTACAAGGATGCCGGAGAGGGACTCTTTATTAGGCACTGTAGTGATAGGAAAAGGAGTAATGGGTTCAAACTTAAACAGCGGAAGTTTAGGTTAGATATAAGGAAGAGGTTCTTTACTGTGAAGGTGGTGAGGTGCTGGAACAGGTTGCCCAAAGAAGTGGTAAATGCTCCATCCCTGGCAGCGTTCAAGGCCAGGTTGGACAGGGCCTTGGGGGATGTGGTCTAGAGTGAGGCATCCCTGTTTATGGCAGGGGGGTTAGAACTAGATAATCTTAAGGTCCTTTCCAACCCAAGCCATGCTATGATTTTATGAAATGCTTAAAATGATTTACCCATCTCTGAAAGAAAACTCAGGCTCCACTTCAGGCAAAAGAAAAAAAAAAAAAAGCCCAAATTAAAAAAGCAAGGGAAAAACAAACTTTAAAGGGCACACACTAGTTTTAATCGTTTGTAAAAAAACTCAGAAATAAAGTCAAAATATAAGATTAAATGAGACAGCTAAAAATGTGGGATGCTGAAGATTGCCGAAAGCAGCAGGGCCTCCAGAGCCAGCTTTGACTACAAAGTTTCAAAATCATTGCAATCTGATGTTTACAAATGGTTTAAGTGCAGCAACTTTGCAGCACTTGTTACTTCCAATTTCTGTGATGGCAGGCTGATCCTTTGCTGGTTTATCAGGAGCTACATTTTTTTCAACAGGTTTGTTGGAAAGTATATTTTAAGAACTTCAGTTTTAATTCAGTGTACACAAATTCTGATTACAAAATGTACATTATTTTCTACTCGCAGTGTTTCTAGGGTGTTTCAGAATCCGTAGGACTATAGATCTCAGCATTCTGCTAATCGGAGTGACATAGAATTTGTTGCCAAATGATCTGATTACAGAAAGTGGAAGAAGTGGGGACTTATGCTACCCCTTTTTTCCATACAATACAAAAAATAGGTGAACATTTTGTTGGCAGAAAATGAATCTGTAGCTCTTGAAATATATATCTCAAGGGTTATTTATATTTGTCTAATGACAGATCTAAGTTGTAGAAGTCTGCATCTGAGTCACTCATCTCAGTAGAGAGGAATAGGCTGTTCTAGGACACAATTCACGTCAACATAAAGTAGCTGGTAAACCAGATCAGTGGTATTATATTGATTTTATATAATTACTTTGTTATTTTCACAGGATCTAAGGTGAAGAGTTCAGATGTCTGAAGTAAATCCCACTCAGCCTGTCTGGTATAGGATATTCCTATCAGATGACTGGTAAAACAGTAGGGAAGAACAAATGCCTCTTTCCTCCTCGAACAAAGGACAAATACTAATAAGCCTCCTTTTTCACATGTAGCCTCTTGACAGCAGATATTTGCAAGACACAGCTGCTCACTCTAAACCAAAGCATCTTTTTCTCATCAGTGAAAATGATGAGATCAGATGAAAATGAAAACAAATGCCACAACTGTCAGGTTTCTTCAGATTCTTCCTTTCCACCTGACCCACCTATCACATCTATTGATTAATTATTTCATCAGCTTCAAAGATAACGTCACATGCACAGTTTGTATACTTGCCATGTGCTGTATCTAGATGATTCCCAGTAGACATGTCCATATAATCCAGAAACCGGGCACCATTTTGTAACCGTCTATACAGGTCAAAGGCACACAGGCAGAATGATGGGTGCTTGTCTGTGAGCAAAGTTGCAGCATCAGCTGGGGGGTCTGCGCCATCTGCTCCAGTGATGGCCAATGCCTCCACCCAGATGGAGCTGCTGAAGGGAGAGGCTACAGCATAGACCTGAGATTGCAGAAAGTGCCCAGACCCTTCTCCTGGGGCAGGGCTAGTTGAATCTGGAAAATCAACAAATGGCTACAGGATTTGTGCCACAGCCAGAGGTTTGGCTACTTAGACCTGAGGACTCATTTTGAAAAACCTGCTTTGCTGGGGACTGATGGGGTTCCGTCTGTCAGAGAAAAAGAAGAACATCTTTGGTCATCAGCTTGCCAAACTGGTGAAGAGGGCGTTAAATTGAAGTTGCCAATAGAGAGGAACCTCTACCCACCCCAACCCTAGCAGTCTTGTACCAGTCTGATGCCAGTGCCAGCAACAGATGACCAGAGAGCCTGGAGAGGGATCACAGATCAGCAGGAGAGCACCTGAAGAGTAGCACAAAGGAATTTCTACCACTCCAGCCAGTACCTGGCTTTACTGGAGGCCCAACTTAAGTACCTATATGCTAATGCAAGTGGCATGGAAAATAAACAAGCAGAGCTAGAGATGTGCATGTGCCTCCAGGGCTTTAATCTTATTGGCATCATGAAGATGTGGTGGGATGGCTCCTATGACTGGAGTGTTGGAATGAAAGGATACAGGCTCTCAGGAGGGACAGGCAGGGAAGATGAGGAGGGCGTGTCACTCTCTGTGTCAATGACCAACTGGAGTGCACAGAGCTCCACCTGGAAATGGAAGAGGAGCCAACTGAGAGTTTATGGGTCAGGATTAAAGGGAGGGCAGGGACAGGTAACATTATAGTGGGGGTCTGCTACAGGCAACCCAATAAGGAAGACCAAGCAGATGAGGTACACTTAAAGGGGGCCTACAAGAAAGTTGGAGAGGGAATTTTTACAAGGGCATGTAGTGATAGGACAAGGGGTAACGGCTTTAAACTGAAAGAGGGTAGATTTAGATTAGATATTAGGATTAAGTTCTTTACTGTGGGGATGTTGAAGTGTTGAAGGTCAGGTTGGATGGGGCTTTGAGCACCCTGGTGTGTTGGAAGGTGTCCCTTCCTGTGGCAGAGGGGTTGGAACTAGATGACCGTTAAGGTTGCTTCCAACCCTAGGCATTCTATTATATTTGATTCTATGATTCTTTACTCTGTACTAATCTGTTAATATTTGTACAATTTAGTTCCTTTTCCAGCTGGTGTGTCCAGTCATAGTTATGATTTCCGCCACCATTAGATCACAACTGATAACGACTGATATAGAAAAGCAGGTAGTTCACATACAACTTTATATGCCAGTCGTACGTTGTGTGGTTTTGCTTTATATTTCCTCTAGTTTGCTGATAGTCATACCTTCAGTAAAATAAAACGTCTGAAAATTTGATGTGCAATCTTTTTTTTTTTTTTTTTTTTTCCAGTGCTATAGGACAGTTTAAAGTCAAGTAAATCTTCAAGAAGAATCATGGCACTATGAATATTTTTCTGGACTCTCAGAGAATGTATAAGTTTGCTTTCTTTTTCACAAATAGATTATAGGAGAAAGAGTAGCCAGTGAAGGGGTTACCTCTCTCTTACATCTCTGTGAGTGCAACTATCATTACCTAATGTATGTTCTGCTGGAGTTCTTCAGAAGTCTAAAGAGACCAATATACTATAGCATTTCTGTAAGGAATGCCTCTTATTTTCTGCATTGTCACTACAGGGGACCAGTTTACTTTATTTTGTTGTACTGCTGCTTGTTTGTATTGTTTTTTATGGGCTGCCAGAAAGACATTATTCTTTTGATGTAGAAGCTTCATTACACTATTTTTTTTTTTTCCTTTGAGTATTTCTTCTTTTTTCTTCCCAGAATCTTTTGTTACTACCTGACAAATATATTTCTTTATGCTCCTTGGAACATACTGTGTTACGCTTTTGTATTGGAACAGATCGCAATACCTGCCTTCATGTTTTGTCACATGTTACAAACTAGAATATCTCTTGCAGGTTGTGTGTCTGCTTTGGCTGAATCTTACCAGCTCTGAAGGAAACAGTGCTGCTGATTACATTTATACCTCAATGGACAATTTTGTTCCATTTCCTGTTATATACTACTATGCTTTTTCTCCTCTACTAGAAGACCCAATTACAGCCTCTCCTGGTGGCAAACAGAATCAATGCATTAACTTACTAGTTACTTGCAAAATTATTTGCAAAATTTTCAAATAGTCTCCTAGAGGCTGAAAATATCCCATAATTTTAAGGGTATTACTTCCCTTGTGTTAAATTCATTTGAGCTATAAAGATGATCCCTTTTGCTTTCTGGTATGACAATAAGACCACAGAGTATATACATCTGTTCCCTTGGCTTAAATGGTTAGAAAAATTGTTGTGCTAACATCTTGTAAGAGAGACCTAAAAAAATAGTAAAAATTGTTTTAGTCATACATTCTGTTTTATTTATGGTTTTTTCCTGCTATTTTGGGAGATATTTTGCATTTCATGTATTAACAACAGTGATGAATACAGATGACGTGGTACTTAGAGTTTACCTGTGCATTCATCATAGAGGTAATTGCTTCTAGTGTGGCAAATCCTGTTCCACCTTACATATGGATCTCATTCTGCAAGCAAATTGCTACCTTATGGAACTTTGGTGCTGCATGACTTTAATTTATAAATATGGTCTAAATAATAGGAAGTTTTCAGGCCATTCTGTGGTTGTGGATTTGTTCTGAATTTTTGTTTAGTGCTGTTTCATATTCATTATTCTACATACTATTTGCTACATCATTTATTTCAAAAAGTGCTATCATACTGAACTACAATGTTTGTTTGCAATTCATAGCTCTCTTCTCTTTACCTATGTGCTTGTCAGTTGGTCTATGACTTAGTATAGTAGGACAAACCACTAATGAACCTTTATCATTTTGATGTTGTTATGAGAATCTGAATTTTTATACTGCTGCAATCATACTCTTGGTGGAGCTTTTGTTTTATTTATCAGATTTTGCTATATGTATGGACATTTTTTATTATCTGTATTTTAAACACATATAAGGCATTGTCAGCACTGGAAAAATGATCTAAGAAATCTTATTGTTTTTCAAAGAGTAGAAATGTGTCGTACACAATGTCATAAATATAAACCCATTTGTTTCCACAGCCAAAAATGCATTTTTACAGTTTTGTCAGTGTTGCATTATGACTGTCACTTCCACTTTTAATAACTGATAAGTAGAAGTTGCTTAGAAAAATAAAAATTCGAATTGTAAAGTGTGTCTGAAAGTGCAGAAATTACTAAATACATAAAAAGAAGTTTGTTTTTTATTGTCCACCTATCTACTGAAAGTTATATTAGATGAAAATACTGAAACTACTTGAGGAAAACAAGATACCTAAACCTGTGAGCTACAAAATATCAACTATATGCATAAAATTCTACCTACTGTTGTTAATATGTGTACTAAAGAGTATAGATTTTTTTTTTATTTTTTTTTTTTTTTATTCTCACAGGTTTTCCTATTTTGTTCTGTGCTGGAATGTTCTGCTTTCTTTCCATTAGGAAAGGAGATTCCTTGCTAGGGTGTAAGTAGTCAGTGAATCAAAAAACTACTACATATTTGTGAAGATGCTCTAGCTACAGGTTATTCAGTAATGTGAGGTAGAGGAACGCTAAGAATTTTCTACAGAAGTTGTTAAATTCTTTTCATGAAATAGTCCTGTTCTTGCTGAGCTACTAGGAATATGACTGGATATCCAAGAGATTTCAGTGCCCATCTATAAATTAGTAAACATGGTATTTAATGCCTCTGCATTGAATGATCTTCATTGTTTTCATTTGAAGTGTTTACTGGAGTATATAATTGAGCACCCTAACCACAAGGTTGACCAGCTGTGGTCCATTTCTTTCTCACTGTCACTGTAGCCCAGTGGATGTTTAATATGTTATGCAAGTGGAACAGCTTCAACAGAAAGGAATGAGATTGCCTAGCAGCCACCACAAATGCAAAATGCTCTCTCTGTCCTAGTGCTCTTATCACTCACCTGGGAAAGAAATGAAATAACTTCAAATCTCCTTTCGCAGTGAAAGCAGACTTGGGTCAAGGATGGACCAATTATATGTTTCTTTGCACAGCAATAAGCAGTTGTGTTAGACAAACCCAAGGTATAAATAATTGAATTGATCTTAGAATGAGACACTTCATATTTTAAAAGAAAGGAAATGTCAGAAAAGAACCACCTTTATTCAGCTTGCTATTAAATTTTCTACTGAAATCTTTGGATTTTTTATTAATTTTTTTTTTTTTAATTAAAAGGAATAAACAAATGATAATTTTTACCAGGTTTGAAAAGCTGTTTACATGAGATTATGTAGGATCTCTTTGGGACCAGTTTTGACTTTCATAAAACTGTTTGAGAACAATGGAAATTGATACAAATTCATTGAAGTGTGAAAGCACTGAAGTGTGAGGAAGGAAGAACCTACGTAAATATTAATTTTTGGTTTTTTTTAACTTCACAAGGTAGTTACATCTAAACAGGTTAAATAGGAGCTTTGTATGCTGACTTTTAAAAATTCTGCACTATTTTATCATAGAAATATGTACATAAAAATAGTACTGTTTTTAAAAATTAACGTCAGTGGAAACTTTGTATGGGATTCTGACTCAAAGAAAAAATGTGCGAAGAAAAAGGAAAGGAAGATAAGAAGTCCAAAAAAGCATCTGCATCATTTCAGTCAAAAATTGTGATTTTATGAGAAAAAAATCATCTACTATCAAGTATGTGAACACCAACAAAGCCAACTATAAAAAAAAAAAATTAAATGAGAAACTGAATTTTACGTTTTAGGATGGAGATGTAAAAGTGTCCATGCTGTTTCTGCTCATGTGTCAGCTAGTGGACAATTTCAATCTTCAGAGTAAGCATAACTCTTTACACATGCCCTGCATTTAGAAGATTGTTAAATATTCTTTTTTTTTTTTTTTTGAATATCAAATATTTCAGTATTGAAGGGATGAAAGGATTCTTTTTGCAGCCAAAAGTAAATCATGGATTAGGACATTGGAGGTGACCAGGATATGATGCTGGGTCACCAGCTTAAAAAACAAAAGGAAAGTAAAAGTTCTGGAGAAATAGCATGAGGAATCCACTAACTAACTTAGAAATGTGAATGTGAATGCAGCTCTGACAGACCTAATCCATAGCAGTTTCTCTACCTGATTTAACTTTCGACTTTGCACTACCTACTTTCTTCTTTAAAGATTATTAAAAAGTATCAAAATATAACAGAAGTTTCATTTGCCAAAAAAAAAAAAAATAAAAAATGCTAACGACCAAAAAGTAAGTTGGGGAATGATCTGTGTTTTGAATTTATTTATACATATCTCATTCTTCTTTCTCCAGCTCTTCTAAACTCCATGTGTAATGCTTTTTATTTTTCTCCTCATTGAATGTATATTTACAATGATTAAAAGCTGTTCTACATTTTTATTTAGCTAATTTGGTAGCTGGTTCTGTCCATTTACTACTAGTGCACAGAAGAAACAGGCTAACGAAATAAAAGTCCTTGTGACCAAGGGAATTGTCTGGAGTTCTCAGAAAATTCAAGAACGTTTTATAAATGCTCATATGTGGCTAAAGACTAAGAATGTGGAGGAATATATACTAGTCATGGATCTTCAGTGAGTGATTTAATACTAGTTAAAAATACAAAATGTTTATTACAAAGTTTTCTGAGAGGCTCCAGCTGCCATTTTAAAACTCTGCTGCAGGTTGGCAGCTAGTATAGCAGTGGTATAATGTGCTGAACTCTGCATGTGACCACTGCAGTGGCATGAAAACAATTAAAATCTTGCTTCCCCAACATGTTTTGAAATGCACCTTGAAGAGAGAAAAAGTCAACTGTAATTTTTTTTTTTTTTTCCTAAATGACAAGCAGTAAACGAAGTAAATATATGACTACCTTTACTACTAAAAATCTTTGGTATTTTTATTTAATAACATCTAATTTAAAGAAACACAAAACCCTGTTATGAATATTCTTATGTAGATAATATAAGGAATAGTGTCAGATGAGAAAACTAATATTGATTAAAATGGATACTCTATGTTATGAAAATATAGCTGTTATTTACAAAAAAATCAAATTAACTTTAAAATTTACAGAATCTTATTTTTTCCTTGCAATTGCATAAATTATTTTCTGTGTTAATACAACACAGAGACTATATCTTGATGCTATTACTCTTGTCAGTCTAATTTGTTATGCTTGTATTTTACTGGAAGAATATATGACAGTAAGCCATTACTATATATGTCTGATTCACCCACATTGTCCATTATCTTGTTGAAGTCAGTGGAATTTGTAATTATTCAAGCAATATGCTAATACAAAAAAAAATAAAAGGTAAGTAAAGACAATTTAATGATTAATTACATGTATTACCATAAGTGCTTAACATCCATTTGGACTTAAATTCAAAATCCAAAACTTTCTTAATATAGCACAATGGCAAAAAATGAGTTTTGGACTGGGGAATCTCAAAACCGCTAAGAAGTGAGTAATCCCTGCAGATTCTGCCAGTGATTTGCAAGACTATTCTACACTGTGTGGTGAATAACAGCCATAATACACTGGTGAATCACCCACCTGTTGACACTACTCATACTACTGCCATCCATTATTGCACTTACTGCTACAATAGTGATAAGGTATGTGTAAGGGACTCTATGCTTACCAATGGAGGATAAGAACTTTGAAAATAGGATTAATGATACAGTTAATGTAATGGGTGGAGGTTAATAGCTTACAGGAAAGTTACTTAAAGGAAATAGTTAATACCATTTCCTTTATATGAATGAGAGCAGAAGTGTGTTAACTAAAGAAAACATGTAATTATCAGTCTCAGCTTTCAGTCAAGATCAAATGAACAATGGAATCGTAGAATGGTTTGGGTTGGAAGCGACCTTAAAGATCATCTAGTTCCAAACCCTGTGCCACAGGAATGAACATCTTCGCTACACCAGGTTGCTCAAAGCCCCATCCATCCTGGTCTTCAACACTTGCAGGGATGGGGCATCCACAACTTCTCTGGGCAACCTGGTCCAGTGTCTCACCATCCCCACAGTAGAGAACTTAATCCTAATCTCTGATCTAAATCTACCCTCTTTCAGTTTATAGGTATTATCCCTTGTCCTATCACTACCCGCCCTTGCAAAAAGTCTCTCTCCAGCTTTCTAGTAGGACCCATTCAGGTGTAATGGAAGGCTGCTCGAAGGTCTCGCCTGAGCCTTCTCCAGGCTGAACAATCTCAACTCTCTCAGCTTGTCTTTGTAGGAGAGGTGCTGCAGCCCTCTGCCCATCTTCATGGCCCTCCTCCAGACTTGCTCCAACAGGTCTACGTCCTTCTTGTTTTGGGGGCCCCAGAACTGAACAAAGTACTTCAGGTGAGGTCTCATAGAAGCTGAATAGAGGGGCAGGATCACCTCCTTTGACCTGCTGGTCACACTTCTTCTGATGCAGCCCAGGATATGGTTGGCTTTCTGGGCTGCAAGTGCACATTGACAGGTCATGTTGAAATTCTTGTCAACCAATACCCCAAGCCCTTCTTCTTAGGGCTTTTCTCAATTCACTGTCCACCCAGCCTGTATTTGTGCTTGTGATTGCCCTGACCCATGTGCAGGATCTTGCACTTGGTCTTATTAGAAGGTGAAGAGTGGAATATATGTAAATTAGAAATCTAAAAATCAGGTGATTAACAGTGATCTAATAATTGTAGGCTCTGTTTACAGTTAAGGGAGATACTTCTGAGGAACCATTCAACCTATTCTGAAGTGGCAGTCTTCAAAGAAAAGAAATCATGCTGTTAAATTCCTTTTGGTTTTCATTGACTCTACATGGAGCCGCATGTTCAGAGACAGAAGTTTTACATGACTGTCCTCTATATTTGCTTTTGATAATGGACTTGGTACCTCAAATCTGAAAGATAGAAAGAAACAAGCAAGTAGTCTCTTTAGTCCGCTACTGAAATATACTCTAAAATGCAGACATACTTTCCATGTATAGAAGTTAAGAAATTTAGGCTGTTTGATAAACAATTCATTGGCTAGTGTTCCAAGTCTGCAAATGGTAAATTGGTGAGACTTAGCACAATAGGCAATGCTGAGAACAATAATGTCAAGCTAGATGCAACATTCACTCAGAACTCATCTAACAGCAATAATTTTTTTTAATGGGAGCAATTTTATTAATAAGTTCTGTGATATCCTGTTGTCATTTTCACTTGCATCACAGTGCTGTTGCAAAAGAAACTTCTTACCGCACCTTCTCAATTATTCTATGAAGAATATATGAAAAATAGTCCTTCCAGATGTGTATTGTTTTAGATTTAACAGATTACAAAGAGAAAGAATGAAAATGAAGACATAGGGTTACATGTCTTTTATTACCTGTGGTTTTCTACAGTGGAGAAGTTGCCATGAAAAGTAGCCATATTTTGTCTTTCTATTTGATGCAAAGGAATAGATGTGTTTGTTAGAGTAAATTTTATCCTTACGTTTTTGTAAACTAAACTGCATTCTAGGTGAGACTTTGTCTCTCCGGTGACTGTAAGAGAGTTACTAACTCAAGTGTGAGTTTCTATTCTTGAGCCATATACATTCATCTGAATCACAGAATGAAGTTGTAAGGGATCTCTGGAGGTTATCTGGTCCAAATCCCCTACTCAAACAGGCCCACCTACAGCCAGTTGCTCAGGATCTTGCCTAGACAGTTTTTTAATATCTCCAAGGATGGAGACTCCACAATCTCTCTGGGCAACCTGTGCCAGTGCTTGCTCATCCTCACAGTAAAAAGTGTTTCCTGATGTTGAGATTAACAGTAACGTGTTCCATTTTGTGCTCCATCCTCTTTACACACTCCGTTAATGAGATATCACTTGAGCCTCATCTTGTCCAGGCTGAACAGTTCCAACTCTCACAACCTTTCCTTATATAGTGGTGCTCCAGTCTCTTTGTCATCTTCGAGGCCCTGTGCTGGACTTTCTCCAGAGAAAGACTTTCATGCGAGCCTGATAAACAGAAAGGAAAAATTTCAGATATGCTATGAGAGCCTGTTGATTAAAGGTGATCTTTTCTTGAACATTCTACCGCCAAAGAGGGTCTGTATTCCAGATACCAATAACTTCAAATGTTGTAGCCTTTGTGGTTCTAAGCATTCTCATTTTCTTTTTCTCCTTCTCTCTGTCCTTCCAACAGCTTTTACCTTTTTTATCCACCCTTTTTTAACAGTTTCAAATTTATCTTTCACAGTTGGTTCATTGACTTCACTTACATTTCAATTTGGACCAACCTTTCAATTTTACCTTGAATAAATAAATGCTGTTATAACGTATTCCTAGACTTTCTGAATAATTTTCTCTTTGGGCTCATTTTTGGCTTTACATTTTTGAAAGATGCAACTCTTTAGCCCACAAAGCATTACTGTGTTGATACAGAATATAAAACAACCTAATTATATCTTTAAAATTTTTACTGGGTTTGTCTGAAAAGCCATATTTTCTATGGCTAAGTTCTTACATAGGTATTTATGGTGATGAGAGTGGCAAGTAACAGTAATTACACTACTTATAGTAGAAGTGAGGAGCATGGAGGTGTTACAAAATTTTGTTATTCATTGTCTTTGGACTTTCATGGTACAGGAGCAGAGTTGGTATATTTGGTCTGGCTGGAACTGAGTTGATTTTCTTCGTAGCAGTCTATATGTTGCTGTGGTTTGGATTTGTGACTAAACCAGTGCTGATAACACAGCAGTCTTTTGGCTATTGCTGAGCAGTACTTGCACAGCATTGAGATTTTCTTCCTACCACTCTGTCCCTGCAACAAGTAGTCTGGGGGTGCACAGGAAATTGGGAGGAGACACAGCTGGGATAGCTTACCCAAATTGGCCAAAGAGATAATCTATATCATAGGACAACATGCTCCGCAGTAAAAGCTCCTATTGAGTGAGGAAACAACAGTGCTTAACTGCTGGCCACGGTCAATCCACCACAGCTGAGAAGGCTGTTGTCCCACACATATCTCCATTACCCTTCTAGAGGCCTCCTACATTCTATAAACATCTCAAAAGGCATTTTCTGAAGGTATATCTGAAGGAAAAAACAGGGTGAAGATAGGTGTGTCCAAGCCACATTCAAGACAAAAAAAACCCAAACCTTGAGTCCTGGAGCATTCAGTGCCCTGATGCAAACCAAGCTGCAAGCGTTTTCACTCTAAAGTGAAAAAAAAAAAAAAAAAAAATGTTATTTAATGTTCCAGATACATATTAAACTTTCTGAAATTCAAACACCATCCTACATACATGGTAAAAGCTGTAGTTATCCCTGCTAAAAACTGTAACAAAAATCTTACATATAGTTACCCCTCCAAAGAAATCAAGTGCAAAATATAAATTTAACATCTTTTCATATAGCAAAATTTTATTGAGCTAGTACAACAGCTATAACAAACACCAACAAAAAAACCAAAAGCAACCTCCAAAATATCCAGAGCTGGTAAAAGAAAAACAAAACAAACATAACTATGCAAACCTTAATTTGTTATATCATTCTATATATTTGAGCAGTAAACCTTGTGTAAGCATTTCAAGATCTTTCGATTGTCTTACAAGTAAAACAATAGACTTTTCTCATGAGTATTTTTAGCACTATTGCTTCAGTGCCTTATGAATACTTAAGTATAAAACTTTAGTTTGATGTTATTTCTAATTATTTTTTGCAAACAAAGCAAACAAAACTTCACAAAGTTACTAACCTGAGATAGGTTCTAATAGCCTTCCCTCATCTTTTGTGTCAAAATTCTTATTCTAAAAGGAAATATTCTCAGTGTCAAGTATTTACATTCCACAAATCAGGCCTCAACAAATGCAGGATTTAGAATTGCGATAAACACTGAAGGTGTCATGGAAACTTTTGCTTAGTCTCAACCTTGATAATAAGTGCCATGGATTTTTCTAAGCCTAAGGCTTGCAGCAATCAGTTAGGAAATTATCCTTCTCCTCTGAAGCCTTGATATGACAGGAGTGGTAGATTTAAGCTGGAGGTGAAACTCTAGTCTACCATGGTAAATTAACCATGGTAGATTTTTCAAGTATTGAAGCTAGGCACCACAGGTGGAAATTTGTGTATCAGTAACTCTATACCTAATGTTGAAAAGTAATTCTTTATTCCAAGTTTTAAAATAGTTTCTGCCCTACTAAGAAGTATTCTTTGGCATGCATCACTGATAAATGCCCTTAGGAGGATTGTTCTGTGTATTGAATGATATCCTACCAAAAATAGTATGCAATTTACTATGTGTTGTGGGCTTTAGCTGGCCTATATTTAGGTATCTGTATGTGACCTGGATATCAATGCAACCACTTTTGTCACTGAAGGACTAGTCAGTACGTTCACCAGAGCCCGGAGTTAAGCGTACCCCTAAAATAAGACACCCCCATGTGATGTCTAGAATTTGTATCTCTAGAATCCATCAATTCTATTGACTAGACCTCCACTGCGCATAGTAGGTGCTTATAGATTTAGCTTACATGTAGACACTTCCACTGTAAACATCTGATGTTAAGGATACTTGAATCCCACCTGAATTACGGTTGTTAGAAACTCCCTATTATTTTTAGTTCTTGATTTCTGAACATAGCATGTTATTATATGTTTTAAACATGTTATTTTGAATGCAAGGAGGGAAGCATGAATGCAAGCAGGGGGAAGCCAGGTGAAACTGAATTGCTGCTAGTTTGATCACTGGAAAGGAGTGGTATCTCTAACTCCATGGCACAGACATCTACCCCTGGAACAAGAACAAAAAAATTTGTATATATTTAAACTGTATATATTAAACCTAGAAATATTTGCTAGTTTCTGGGCCTCAATACACATTCTGCTGCCGGAAGAGTTCTTTAAGCAAGTTCTATAGTTATTTGATGGCTATCTAAGATTAAACTAGAACTCTTTGCTTCAGGTCCGCACAGCATATGTAAGGCTATTTTCCCCATCAGCCTGTCCTGTCCCTTTTACCTTCAATATGTCTGTTACCTTATCTATGCACTCTATCTATCATTTGTATTTTTTCCAATTCTGCTCTTACTCTTCCTTTCTTCCTTTCTATTTTGCTCCTTGCGTCATCCATCCTGTATTCTGCTTACTTACGGTACTCTGGTCTTTCCCTGAACATGCTTTTATTCATCTTCTTCCATTTTTACCTTGTTCTAGTTAAGCAATAAGTCTTCCTCCTTATCCACTATCTTGGTGCAATAGAAAGGAATGCTATGGTTAAATAGTAAGAAACATATTTTAGCTTCAGGAAATACTTTACAGAAAGGGCAGTGCACATGGTGAAGGAAAGAAACACAAATAATGCACTAACCTCTCTGTCATTTATTATTCTCACACATATAACACTTTCTGTCTGCATATTAGCAATGAGAAATTAAGAGATCATCTCAAAAGAGGTATTTGGTATTCCCATTTCCAATTTTCAGTCAAAACAGTTTCTAGCAACTGCAAATTGCAAGGTAAGTCTCTAGGGTCATTTTCTGACAGAATCTTCAGAAAACGTCAGAAAAGCATTAAGTGTTTTACTGACCATATATACATGCTGAGCAATTTTCCAGTTCCTATAAACAGTTCTTAGAATTAGTAGAAGATATATATCCTTATACTAAAGAAAACCTGTTATCTGTCACTGAGTATCAAGAGACTTAAAGAATGTAATAAGGGACCAGGTTCAAGTTTCTCTGCCATATTGATACATATCCCTTGTTTTCAGCAACTCACCTGCTCACTCCATATTGTCACGCAGCTTCACCTGGCTGATTAACTGGGTCTGGTGCATCAGTCATGGAGGATCAAGCAGACCAGAATGAACTCCAGCAAAGAGCTGTGCAAGTTAGAAGAATCCAGTGTCCAAATGAATGTTTCCAGAAGTCACATTTTGCATTTGCAGATAAACATTAAACAATCCTTCCTACCTGGGGACTTTGTAAGGGCCTTTCTCCATCACAGAGATGAGGAAAGGGTGTCTCATCACAGTCTTACAATGTTTATTCTGTTGATTAAAAGTTCAACAACAGCAGTCATGTGATGCTGTAAGATTCTTTATTTTTAAGTAAAAAGTAAAATTCTCACACCTGATTTCAACAAGATATTTGACAGTGAAATCCAAGTGTATCATTTAGACTCCTAAATAACAGACAAAAAAAAACCCCAAACCAACACAGATTTCATTTTATTGTTTTTAAATTGAAGGTCTTGAAGGTACGGTATTAAAAAAATGGGCTTTTCTCTGGATGATATCAGAACCCTTCAATTTATGAATATTCTATCAGCAAATATGAGGAAAAAAAGAAATATGTCCTGTAATATTTTTAAAGAAAATATAACTATTTAAACTGTGACTGTTCAAAAAATGTATAAGCCAGAATTGAAAACAGCTTGTGAGCAAACTTATTTTTTGCCAAATTGTGAATAGCTGCAAATTGGGTTTCACTGTGGAAAGTTAAGATCAGAGTAATTTTCTTCTATGATTAGTACTTGCAGTGGAAATCTGGATGTAGAAGAAACATAATCGGTAACAAATTCTGTCATGAAGCCTTGCTGTTCACAAATGGAATTAGCATCATGAGTATGCCACTGGAGTGGACAGCTCTCTGGCTATATTTGCATTTACCATTAGGGAACTGAAATATGAGGATAGACCTTAGATGTTTCAGGATCAAGGATGTGTTCCTGCACATGCATCTGTTTCTATCAGCCATTGCCATATAATCCTGATGATACCAAGATTGAGAATAAAACTTTGACCATATAATTTATATAGACAGAATGCTGGCAGTGTCAAAATAAAATATGAAGTTCTGGCTTTATTATTGACATGAACACAGCCTTTTTATGAAGGACAGTGAGACCAAGCATCAGAGAAAAGGCCAGAGCTCTGTCTGTTACAGACATTGTCATGGAAAACAAAAATGTAAAAGCTGCTGATGAAGCCCTGGTAATATGTCAATAGGGACAGAGCTTTGGCTGTGTCAAATGGTTGCTGTGGAACACTGGCTTTACCAGAGATGAGGCTAGAGCTCTGGCTGTGTCAGAAATGATGATGGCACTCTAAGTATATCAATGTTTGCCTCTGACATTTGGCTATATTAAAGATAGCCAGGAATGGACACCTGGCTTTTTCAAAGGTGGGCATAGAGCCGTGGCTGTGTCAGTATTTTCTTTAGGGTTATTATTTTAACATATAGAATGATGAAATTTCCAATATATCTGTGGTATGACTTGTATGACAGATGAAAGGATAGATTTTTAAAATGTCTTTTAGATAGAGATTGATTTCTGACCCTATCAGAGATTGACAACCACCTTTGCCTGGAATCAACACTGATATGTGTCTTCATGTGTCAGAAACATAAATAAAGCTATATCTATACCAGAACTCTTGATGGGAGCCACTCCTCCATTATTCTGATTATTTCTCTAATATATTCATAGAAATAAGATATAAAGAGGAGGAAGTGTTTCCTTTTGTGTGTGGTTACAATGCCATGCTAATCACAGCAGACATAAGAATGATTCGTTATAAAAATTCATCCTTTTTATTTGCCTAAGTCATACACATGTACCAAGTTATGTAAAGTAACACAAAAATCTGATTATATTAGTGGTCATTTAGAGCTTGTTTTTGTAAAAGGTGATAATGGTTAAATATTGTAAAATCAGAACATACTCAGAGATGTGCATTTGAAAATCTTTTCTCTGCTGGATTATTTGTTCCCAGAGAGCAGCAAGATGCTCTTAAAGTGTATTTATTTTGTCCTGGTACTGAACTAAAAAATGCATTTATTGAAAAATTCTTAATAGAGTTTCAGATTTTGTTCTGAAAATCTTTGTCTATATATGTAATGGAAGTCTGCATATGCCAAAAAAACCCCAGTTTTCTTAAAATTATCCAAAGTTCTGATTTGGTCAAGATGGTAAAATCGTCCTAGGCATTTTGCATATAAAATAACATCTGTGCCAAACTACTACTGGGAAAGACAGATTATGAAAGTTTATGCTATAGAAAAACTGTAATAGAATTCTTTGTAAGTCAGTGGTGGTTTGTAAGTAAGTAAGGAAGATATCATAAGTTTTTTTTTAAAGCCAAATATTTTCTTATATGGAATGTGAATGAGTCTTTTCTATGTGAAAAAAAACAGAGTAGGTGAGTTCTGTTACTTTTTATTTTAGTTCTTGTCATAGATTATGATTGAACAACTCTAAATACTCAAATTATATCCAAGTGTTTTTTCCAAAAGTTAGAGTGATGTTTTTTTCAGTTGCAAATAATTCTGGCCATAGTTACAGCAGAAAATGTAGTTGCGTCTTCATCAGTTAAGACTAGTCAGTAATTTTGCCCGATAATCTGTGTAAGAGGTAATTATGGGCCCCATCTCTGTAAGACCTTATTCTGCTATACCTGTATGCAGCCCTCTTCAGTAACTGCATCAGTCAGTGATGGACTGGTCAGAGCTCAAATGCAGACAATGCTGGGAAGCAAATAGTCTGTCCAGATGAAGCTGGAGAAAAGGTAATTTTCCCTGATCAGAGAAGGAAGATCACATAAAACTTTCTTCTTTTAATTGTTATTAAAGAAATTGACATTGTGCATGTAATTAACTGAATTTTGAATAGTTGTGGTCAAATCTAGGTCAGATGATATTGTACTGAATTACATATACTCTTAACCAGATAACATTTTAAATTGTAAAGAAAGCTGGAACTGATGAACATGACCTGCCTCTTTAAAAGTCATGCTCTGTACTTTATTAGTTAATACTCTGAAGTTGTTTGTATTTAACCATCAGCTTCATCTGGGCCAGCAGCAAAATGCCTCATGAAGGCACAGATAATAAACTCTTATACTTTCGTACAAATGCCTAGTGTTTTGTTATCAAAGTCTGTTTGTAAGTCTGTTCAGACTTTCAGATGGAGATAAAGTGTGATACAGAAGAGTTAAATATGGAAACAAGTGAAATTTTTCCTTCCTTTGATAATGAAACAATGGGGTGAAGTTGGAGGGCAAAGAGGAATTCTCCAACTCATTACTACCTAAGTCACTGCAGAAATTCTTCCTCAGCAGTTCTGCATTTCTGCATGGCTAAAGCTTCAGCATTCTGCAGCATATAGGTTAAAGAACTGTTAATTACAGCCTTCTCCTGTATTAGATGCAAACGCTCCATCTGTTCTTACTCCTGAGGACTGCACTCCTATTCTCTATCAGCTATGGAAACTATGGACAGACTCTTTACATCTGAAAAAAAAAAAAATTTAATCTTTCCAAAGACTTTTGCATGATCCTTAAAAGTTTGACTATACTTTGCCTTTAACATGTAGTCATGACTAAGCAGCATGTTTTGGGCTAGTTTCAGGATACATAGATTTCAGTCCCTGAGTTCAATACGCAAAGAAACTGAGCATAAACCCTTTATTTTCTAAATGATAGGATGTTTAAAATATGTAAATGAAAACTGCTTACACTGAGCCATAATGACCTCTATGTTCTTTGCCTTACCACACTTATCTAAAATAAAATTGCATATTATGTTCCACTATATATTCTATTAAGAAAATATTCAAGTGTTTTCAATGACAATTCCGATTTATCAAACAACCTGTGTTTACATTATATGCCTGCAATGAAAATTTGGAAGGGAATAGAAAAAGAAATGTTGAAGAGAAAGTTATAGCTCTGATATGAGTCGATAGGAGTTTATTTTGTAAGCATTAGAAATTAAAGAGCACACACACACACAAAAGCAAATTATGACTTGCCTGTTGAGGAGACAGTTCAGCTGGCAAGAGAAAAGAAAACCAATTGTCAGATGGATTTTTTTTAGCAATTAAAATAAATTATTATTTGCTATTATGACCTCCCTAAATAAAACTATTTCAAAGGAAGGCAAAAGAATCCCTAGCAGGAGATAATCATCACAGATGTTAATTTCATGGTCAAAGGCTAGAATAAGACAGATTGATTTATTCATTATATATTGGCAGGTTAGGCCTCTGAGCTCATGTTATCATTTCAAGCCAGCTCTGGTCTTATGTACCTGTAAAGAATAATGTTTTGAAGGGTATTTTGTATCTAATCTAACATGATTTTTTTTTTTTTTTTGCTATCTCTTCCTCTGTGTGTGTATATATATGTATGAATACACACACAAACATATTTATTTTTTTTAGTTTTTCAAATATCATACTACAGTTGGAAGAAGTAAACATATTGACCTGACATTGTACATTTCAGTACAGTCTGAATATCACAACGGAAGAGAAATTTCTGACGGCAATTATACACAGTTCAAATCTAGGGGTTTTGCATAATAAAAAAAAAAGAGGGGTGGGGAATATCATAAAAATTAAAAAAAAAATCATTTTTAAGCAGTTTATTAGAAATTAAACACTGTCTGAAGATTTTATTTAAGAATCTGTACAGTCTACCTTCTGACATCTCTCTTCTCTGACCACTCCACAATGTTGGACAAGGCTTTGGTTTCTGCAGCCATTCACCCAGATGCAGCAGTCTGCATCTTCCTCTTTCTGACTATTTCTTGGTCTGAGCCATATGGGACTCCATAGTTCTGCTTCAAGCCCTGGAACCTTGTGCGACAAATTTCCATCCTGAAGCCTTATCCTTTGGTGTTGCTTATCTGTGTTCTCCAGGAGTCATATCCACCTGGAAAAGAAGTTAAAAAATTAATTTCTTAACCCTCATTTGTGTTTGGTCAAATCTGAAAAAAAAAAAAAAAAAAAAAAGAAAAGAAAAATGACACTGTCCTCTACAAAAAGAGAAAATTTCATAAATCCAAAGTTGCAAATATGTAAATACTCTGATAATTCATTACCAAACTGCAGGGTTGCTTAAATTTCCTGATACCTCTTTTTGCTGGTTCCCAACCCTCCCCCCCCCCCCTTTAATTTTTCCCTTTTTCCATGTACATTTTCACAATAACTTGACCACCAAATACTTGCAGAAGCAATCAGGTTATTGTATGATTTCATAAAAACTTTCACAATTCCTGAACACAACATACCTTTTTTTACTTTACTTAACCCAGGATAATCAGCTCAGGCACAAAGAGAAAGCAACCTGCAAGATGATACAGGGCTAAGGTGAGTGTTCAATAGGATTGCGTTTTCTGGTGGCACCGAGAGCTTATTCTGACTCAGCATGGTTGTTGAATGAGAGTGTGAACACTGCCAAAGTCAACGAGCTACACTGTAGCCAGATTAATTTGTCTAATTTTTATCTGTTCAGAGTAACACCCACTTTGTGTAGTGCATACATTCGCACTCTGAGACCAGGGCGGTGCCTGAGTCCCAAGCTAAATACCATGTGTGAAATCTTCTGCTACATGTAATTATGGCAGTCTTTGAAACTTAGTATATAGAAAGAACACTTGTTAAAGTGCTCTTGGGAAACCCACCTTTTTTCCATGCAGGCTATATTTGATTTTTACTTCCACCAATTTGCTCTTATTCTTTTTTTAAAGACCTGTGCAACCCCACTAGAATGCAAGTAACAATTCGCTCAATTAGAAATTAGACTTCATTAGAGTAGGAATTTGAAAATTATTTGTATTGACTTTAAATTTTTAGAAATATTCAATTATATTTTGAGACAAAATATAATTTCATGTCTATGTCTTTTCAAAGCTTTATTTCATAGAATCATAGAAACATAGAATATAAATGGTAGAGAATAAGGTATTAACAAAAGAAAACACCTCATAGTCTGTCTCAGCCTTTAGTCAAGATAAATTGAATCATAAAATCATAGAATTCTTTGTGTTGGAGGGGACCTTAAAGATCATCTAGTTCCAACCCCTTCCAGAACACCAGGTTGCTCAAAGCCCCATCCTACCTGGCCTTGAACACTTCTCTGCATTCAGGGATGGGGCATCCAAAACTTCTCTGGGCTACCTCTTCCAGTGTCTTACTACCCTCACAGTAAAGAACTTCTCCCTCGTGTCTCATCTGAATTGTACCATCTTTTATTTTAAAAATGTTGCCCCTTTTTCTATCACTACACTCCCTGATAAAGAACCCCTTCCTGTCTTTCTTGTAGGCCACCTTTATATATTAAAAGGCCACAATAAGGTGTTCCCACAACCTCGTCTTCTCCACACGATACAACCACAACTGTCTTCCTTGTTGTAGACTTTTGCTCTGGTCTCAAGGAGCTGGAATTCCTGAAGGCTGGGTTGACCAGTAAAGATAAAAGTAAGGCAGCGAGTACCTTGGCCTCCTCCATACTATTTCTCATCAGTTCTCCTGTCCCATTCAGCAGCAGTTCCATGTTTTCCCTAGTCTTCCTTTTGCTGTTGATTCACTTGCAGAGCCTTCCTTTTTGCCTTTCTGATCTGCCAGATTCAATTCCAGGTCAACCTTGGTTTTTCTACCCTGCAAGACTGGACATCTCTTGGTCTATACTCTTGGAAAACAAGAGAAGAAAATTAGAGAAAAATGAGAGAAAGACACCATTGTCCAGAGTCCTAGGGCCATGTCAGAGTAACATAGTTACCAATAAACTCTTCACAGCACCCAGTGCGAACAGTCTGTTATTACCTCTGCTGTGCCTGAATCATGCTTGTTTCAGGGGAATAAAAGATCTACAGAATACCCTATTGCCTGGTGAAGAGTTTGCTCAAGAATGGAAATTTTGCTTCAGCAAAGGAAAATGATAAAATTACTCTCACACACTGCGGATTAATACTTTAACTGTTGTACTGTTAAAACCAAAAGAAAGTTATTGCTTTCTGGTTGTGATTGTTTGTTATAAAGCACAGTCATGCTTACAAAGAAAGTAGCAATCTAAAGAAATGAAATCTTAGAATGGCACTATGCCAGAGACACTCCTTTCCAATTTCTCTTACTTATCATACGACTTTCTGCCCCAGATCTTCATCATGTGTGTATCATCTAATTTTCTGATACATAATTAATACAGACATGCAGAACAGATCGGGTTCTCCAAGGAACTTCAGTGTTTTGATGCCTCAAACTTATATAAACTGTCCCGGGGATCTAACTTAACAGGAATGAAGTAGAGGTGCACATGGTACTTTTTCTGCCACCCTTCTGTAACAATGGAGGATGTGAGTGCTTGTTGTTATACCCCACTTTGTTTGGCTTTACATTTTCTGCTGAGTATTTGAGATTCTTTCAGGTATCTAGGGTTTGGGGGAGAGGGTGCTGATTTTTTTTGCCTTTTTTACTCCTAATTCCTAGACATACATTTGAGTTTTTCATGTATCAGAACATAGAATATCCTCTCTCATCAATAAACTCAAAGGGGATTCTGCTTTCCTGCATGCTTCTCACCTGTGTATTCATTCTCTGAAAGGATAAACCTATTCTAAAGCAACCTCCTCTCCAATGTTTTCTGTACGCACACACAGTATCATCCCTCTTGTGTTATTCTCCTTGTGGAAAAAATATTTAGTTTGGAAGCTGTATTCTATGGACAATAATTATCAGTATCCAAAAATGAATTGCATTACTTTTTGTATTGCATATAAAAGATCTTGTTCTTTCTGTCACTGCTTTTTTTTTTTTTTTTTTTTTTTTTTTTGTGTGTGTTATTCATGGCAAATACTAGGCCTAAGATCTTCTCTGGAGGACATCTCAATGACTCTCAATGGCATTTTGAGGAATCTTTTGAATCTGTACTGTGGTTGATTCTGTCATAAAATTACTGAATCATAAAAGCACTTCTGTGAGGATGTTGAACCCACCACACCTGTCTGAAGGTTCTCATATCCCATATAGACTTAGTCAATTAATGATTTTCAGCTAGAAATATCTTGGGACAATTGAACGACTGAAGCAAGAAAACTGAGGTCTGAAAACAGAAAAATCTCAAAACAGAATAGAAATAAAGACTCATGGATTTCAAAAACACAGGAAGATGAGGTGAAAGCCTCAGAGATCCATACAAACAAAACTGACACCTGAAGGAAGAAGAGAGAAATTTCTTTCAACAGGAAGGCTGAGGGAATCTACCAAAGCAACCAGACATTCCTCTGAGTCCAAGTAATGCTCTGGAACAGTGCAGAAGAGATACGCATGTAGAGATTGTTAAATCTGTGTACATGTCTGTATGTTTGTGTGCTGCTAAAGAGGGCTATTGTGTTTAACTGTAGCTCTTCATCTGTTTTCTTGTTAGTTCCCCTTTAGGAGGTACTCCGTTGCTTAGGAACATTCACATATTTAGTCCTATGGTAAAACACTATAAATTGCCTGAAATTTTGGCATTCTTCCTGTGACTGAACATATAGCTGTGGGATCACAACTCAGAGGACTTGTCTTGATCTCTTAGACTCATGCAAACTTCAGAGTGATGCCCAGTGAGTATGGCCTCCAAGGCAATAGCTTTAGTATGATCATGAGCAAAGAGCTTTGTGAAGACTAAACAACCTCAAGTGTTTTTTTACAATTCAAAGCTGCTTAGAAGAGTCATCTAAGGTCCTCTGTGATATTTCACTAATCTTCCTTTTACTGGCATCATAGTTTATGCTGTGGCTGAATCAAAGGTAGGAAATCCAATTACTAGAGTCTTTGGTAACCCCTTCTGAAAGTCAACACAAACTGGCAGCAGCTAGAAAAAGCTCTGAGCTGAATTAATTATTACCAACTCTTATGAGCAGGATAGAGAAATAGAAGAGTTTAATTCCAAAACCTATTAAAACTTTTTATTTTATTTTATTTTGTTTTGTTTTGTTTTGTTTTGTTTTATTTTTTTATCTTGTACTCGTGGCAAGCAAGTTTTAAGAGTAATACAAGGAAATCGGTATAATGCTTAAAACTACTAAACCTTCCTATTGTCTTTTTCAGTTTTCATTCAGAACTGTATAAAGTTTTAGACATGTAACTTCTAGGGAAGTATGCCAACCTCATGTAGTTATCTACATCTGAGTGTCTCAAAAGCTATATATTATTGTTTACTCATCCAATAGGAAAAACATCTGTACTAGCTCAGGCACAAGGTCAGTTCAACCAGTATCATGATTCCATCATAGCTAGTTGCAGAACATGAGCAGAGGAAATGGGCAAGAATAAGATGGCTGTTGTGAACATTAGGTGTTTGGTGCTAGCTATTTCCTTTCATGTCATAAGGAGCTTCACATCTCAGCTCAATTTTGTAAATGGTATTTCAGATGATAGGCTCCACAGCACCTCTGTATGACTGATATTAAATGTTTTTGCAGATCTGGGCTTTCAATTTCTTTCAGTACCATTTAAATCCCTAGACATAACTTTTGCTGAGTTTACATGTGTATACATAAAAATGTGTCCATTCACAGTACTTTAAATAAAAGGGTAAAAGTGAAAAAGTGGAACTTTTAATTAATCTAAGTTAAACATTTTTAAGTGTTTGAGGTTTTGAAAAATGTTAGAAAAGGTAGGCTGACATACAGCATATATTTTCAAACATCTTGTTAGCATATAGCCACCCACATATATCTGTGTACTAGACTGTTCTGTTTTCATTATTTCCCAGCAAAGAAACTATTCAGAAAACTGGATCACACAATGTGTATGTTTATCCGTAAAGTATAGAATTAACCTATTTTCAGCAAAGCAAAAATGAGGCTTAGATTTTAATTATGTATGGGCATGAATAAGTATTTTGAGGGGGGAAAAAAAAGACAAACAAAACAAAAACAAACCCCAAAAAAACCCGAAAAGGGATTTTTTGCTAACTGAAAAGTAATTTCTATTTAGGACAAAAGTTACATTGCAGAAAAAAAGTCATGATCAAAATTAAAATCCTGATAATGTTAAATTACAGAGAAAATGCTCATCGTATCATTAAATAACTCAGATAATTAGAATATATTCGACAAATTTGCCACTGATAATGTACAGTTATAGGTCAAAAGCTAGACTAATAAAATGTTTCTTGTAGTAAAACTCTAATGCTAAGAAGCCTTTCATGTAAGTTCATTATTAAAAGACATTTTAATGTATGCTATTCTCTTTAAATAAAAGTTTGTCTTTGCATATAACACACAGTGGTGTTTCTAAGTTTACGTCTAACAGTTTTACTCCTAAATCACAAGAAGACTAAGATGCATAACATTTTATTTCAGAAGCATAGAGGATACAAGACAAAGTAAGGGGCAAAATTTCTGTAGAGAGAAGTTAATAGAACATAACATTTTATGGCTTGTTGTAGATGGACATATTAGAAATGTTACTATGTAGCATTGTTACATGGCATAATTCAATAAGTATTTACAGAATGTTTTATTTTGACATCATGGCAGCAGCAGCATTATATAAAGGCAACAGATACATACATAATATTCTCTTTTATTTTTGATTATACACACACATATATATATACATTTTTTATATATAATGCAGACTCATGCAGTTTAGTTCAATATAATGGAAGGAAACTGGACTGGATTCAAAATATTAACTAAGGATATGTTTAAGATTCACTATTCACATCAGATTTTAAACATGTAGCTGCTTTTCATGCAGGTGTAAATGCTCTTTATGTAGTAGCTTTAATTACTGTATTTTCCTTCACATGGAAAAATTGTGGAATTCATTATATTCACCTAACAGTGGTATAAAGCAATTGTGTTGACTAGATTAATCAAGATTAAAAATACATATAAACTGTCAAAATATAACACTATATCAGAAAAGCATAATCCCAGCTCCATGAAATTGATAGGTATTTTGCTATAATTTTTTTATATGTATAAATGTAAATACCACTAAGTAATGATTCAATGAGTAGTGTTTAGTAATTGTAATCTGTGCTGTATGAATTGGTACTTAGTTTACAGCTAAACATTTATCCTGCACGATTGAATGCTATGTATTGGCTATACATTAACTATGTTTATAAATATTCATCATCAAGCATACCTACCTGTATATGTTGGATGATGTATATTAGTGAACACTTCATTCACCAAAACACAGCAATCTATAATCAGTGATGAACACAAACATAGTCATTAGGAAAACATAATGGGTGTCAGCATTTTGTGATCAACCAGACTCTGTCAAATGTAATTTTTTGCACTTTGGAAAAAAAAAAAAAAAAAAAAAGTTAAATTATAGTACTACAAAGTATTTTAATTTTGACAGAAATGTTTACATCTGGTAAACAAACAGATCCATACCACATACTCTGAACTGTTTAAAGATGTAATATCAATGAATTATTTTACAGTTAATGTACTAAAATACTGAGCTAAGCATTAAAACTACATTTACTGTAAAATAATATAAAACTAAAACTCATCAGAAAACTGAAGTTTTCAGTGCAAATTTGCTATATTTTTACATCTTCACTTAGAGGAGAAATCAAGCTTCAAAATAATGTTACCTCCAGAAATTGTATGTTTGTTTATTTTTAAAACCTAAGGTGAAATAAGAAGAAACTTGAAGGAAGAACATTGTGTATTACAATTTCTTATGTAATATATGTTGACAGAAACATTTGCATCAAGTCTTTTAATATCCTGAATGAAAAAAAGTAGGTAATGTTTTAAAAGTACAGAAATTATAAAAGAAAAAGGCCTAGCCCTGCAGTTTATCTTACAATCTTGGCAATTGAATTTTTTGATAAAATTTTATTTCTTTGAATATTCTATGTGTATAAAACATTTTTAAAAGTGAACAAGTTCTTCATACCTTTGGGTTTAACTAAAAGGAATATTGATGGGTTTTTTTCAAATTGACATTATACATATCGTATGAGCACAAGTATTTTCACTATAATTGTTACACTTGAGGCAGACATCAATACTTTAAAATATTTTTACTTTGCTTTTCTATAAACTATGGAAAATTCAGCTATTTTTCATAAGTACAACTGAGTTGTATGAACTTCTTTTAACCCAATAAAAGATGAAGGAAGTTACTTCTATAATTCACTTTTAATCTGCAAGAAACAGTCCCTACTCTTCCTGTCGGTAAAACTGTCATCTGATTTCTCAGATCTCTGCTACAATCTTTTCTCTATCAAAAGTAAAGTAAAATCTTTCAACATAATCATCCTTATGATATTTGGTGAATATTTTCAGTTGAAACTAAGGGAGTTAAAAAGATAGCCAGAATAAAAAAAATGTTGTATTTTTAGACGCCTTGTTGTAAAATGTAGTGATAGTGGAGTTAAGTCCCCTCATTCTGGGCATGAAAATAGAGGTTTAAATTATCTTCATTGCCCAAATGGAGTTAGCATCATATCACGCTCACTCACACAAGAAGATACCCACAAGAAGATACCACAATCCCATGTTACAGATTACAGGAAGGAAAGAGGTATAGGAAATACTGTCAAGTCACCCTCTTAAAGACTTTACAGAGACAAATAGGACGGGATTCATCTGATTTGATGGAGATATTAACGATACAGATGCCTACAAATGAGCTAGTTATGCTAAGCTGTATTTATAGTCAATAGAGAGAGATAACTTCTCCAGGTCATTACTCGTTGCATTTCAAAGAATTGTGTGAAAAAAATAAAGCCTTTTTGTCTCTATTGACTGTATAAAGAGCTTAGGGTACCAGCTTTTTTCCAGACAAACATGCTGGAGATACCTATATTTCATTAGGTGAACCCCATGAAAATAGTTAAATATTGTTTTGTCCAGATATAGAAAAAGGAGTGAACATGGTACATATCTAGCAGGTCATCATTATCAGATGTGAATGATGTAGACTTCAGTTCCTGCCTCACTGAATATAAAATAGATTTGTGGTGTACGAATCTGTTTGTAAATATAGTCTTTGTTTTATGCATACATCTACATAATCATTTAGCCAAAATAGCTAATAACAATCATAGAATGGTTTGGATTGGTAGGGACCTTAAAGATTATCTAGTTCCTACCCCCCTGCCATGGACAGAGACATCTTCCATTACACCAGGTTGCTCAAGGCCCTATCCAACCTGGCCTTCAACGCTTCAAGGAATGGGCCATCCACAACATTGCTGGGCAACCTGTTCCAATGTCTCACCACCCTGGTGGTAAAGAATTTCTTCCTAATATCTAATCTAAACCTACCCTCTTTCAGTTTAAAGCCATTCTCCCTTGTCCTGTCACTACATGCTCTTATCATCATCTTCAAAACAAATGCTTTTTAAAACTGGATTTGAAAAGAATTTTTAAATCATTCTGTTTAACCAATTTGAAATAAACTTCTTTGTCTTTCTAAAGTGATAATAAAGACAGATAATGTCACTATAGAAATGGATCTACTGTTTTCCTTGTCCATCTAAAGCTAGTGTTCAGCAGAATGAACAGTTATAAAAAAGTATGTTGTCAGATGGCATTCATCCATATGCAAAAGAAGTATTACCTTCTATCAGTACTAAAAGGACCTGTGCAGCAAACAACAAATCACGCCTTCTTAAAATAGCAAACACTAATTCTTCTAATTCATTAGGGGCAGAAAATACACGAGAGTTTTACTAGGTCTGTGTCAAAAATCAGGATTTGAAGAAACACAGATTTATTGCATAAGTAGTTCCTTTAATTTTCTATTTTCAAAATTTATTTTTAAAAATATGTCATTATTTTTATTTAGCTATTTTATAAGGATAAATCATATCTAAACAGATTTCCTTCAGAAAAGCAGATATGTAAGCCAACAGAAGAGTTAAGGTTAATAAAGTCAACGTTTAGTAAATTGAAATCTTTCTGCAGAAAAATGGTGACAGTGGTGGCCTTTTGTCATGATAAATTAGAGAACCTTGACACTGTGTCTAGATGTAATAATATTCATCTGCTTGGTGTCCCAGGAGAAAAGAGAGCTGAAGGTTATATTGAAAAGCTATTAAACCACTTTTCACTGAATTAAATTAGCTAAGACATTCTGAAGTTTTGGGGTTTGGTTTTTGGGTTTTTTGGTTTATTTTAATGTTAAACATTATTATTTGTTGGGGTTTTTTTAAGTTACTAGATATCCTGGGGTCTAGGCCACTACTGGAAGGGAGAGGAAAATGTCACCAGAGTCTCCCAAGACTTACCAACTAATAATCCAGTGTTATAACAAATATCATGGTCATATATTACCTGACTTTTCAAGACACACAGTGTTCCCATTTCCAGTTCTCTGAAGTATTTGTGGCTATCTGACCAGCACTGCACAGTTTTTTGTTCCAGTCATTCTAAGGTGAAGTCTTTCAGAAATTGCCTAATGAACCCTGCTGAGACTAGTGCTAAATGAAAACTAATAAAGCAGAGAAAAGCTAAATGATTTATTTTTCTACATTACTGCCCAAGGCTTAGCACAAAAGAAGACATTTCATTAAAGATGCAAAAAACCTGGTAATAATATGATGCCAGGTATTTTATGCCCTTTCTTTCAAAATGGATTCTGAAACTCAAAGAGCACTTGCAAAAGTTACTAAGTTGAGTAAGTTTTTATTCATTCATGTTTTTCGTTCTCATACGAGACATGAAAAACTTGTTTCCCGTAGCAGACTACTAAGCCAAAAGCATATTTTGAAGGATCCAATAAAACCTATAGACTAAAAATGGTTATTGACCTTTAAGAGATACGCATAATAAAGTCCTTTATTGGATTTGGAAAGAAAATGTCGAGAACAAAGCTCATTTAGAATCTTATTCTTCCTTATTTGGACAACAGGTGATTCAAAACTTAGTTTTCCTTCCTATCAAAAAAGTAAGCATAAGCTTTGGGAAAAAAAGAAAGCAAGCCAGAGTTTATGAAAATACAGCTTTTAGTCACATAGAAGAGACAATAACATCTATTTTAAATTGGTAACCTGGTGACGCTAACTTCATTTGAAGAGATTTCTGAATATGGATAAGCTAAACCTTTATTTAGGAATAAAATGAGATGTAAGTGATTTTACACTATTACCTCTCATTTCCACTAGTCTTATATTATGTTATCTGAGCATGACTGTAGATAACACAATTGAAGCAATGTAATAGCTCACCAGAAGGAAAGGTCACCTTTTCATTTCCCTCCTCCCATATTCTTTTATTGTCCTTCTTACTTACGTTGTCTTTTCCGCTTGACCAACTTCATGGTGAGCTGATTCAGTTCATTAATCTGACAGAAAATTAACCAAATAAAAAATTTTGTTTGGTTGTTTTTTTTTAAAAAGAATATCTTTGCAAGTTTGATGAATTGAGGCATCTATCTGTGCACAAAGTGCACAGACAGGAGCAGAAGGCGGCAAATTAGAGGCAGTGCCCCTATTATTGGCTGCATGTTATTAAATCACCACTGCTACAGAGCCTAAGCACCCCCAGAGTGACCTTTATTCAACCCATTCTGTGACAGCAACTGAAGCATTGCCTTCATGTTAAATACATGAATGGCTTATCTGAAGAGTAAGGGCTTTTCAATGCAATTAAGTTAATCTCCTGCTGAAGTGTTTATGCTTTATGTATTTTTTTATTAGTGAGAAAATATTCATATATTTATTTGTGAAGTCATTATTAACAGAAAACAAGCTCAAAGAAATTTTCAAAAATTAACTAATTCTGTGGGATTTTTTATCTTTGTGAAGACAAACCAGTTGTACTTTTTTTTTTAAGTGATTACTTTACTGTGCACCTGCCAGTGTTTGGGTGTGCAGGAGTGTGAGGAATTTACAGTAACAAATGTGACAGTTTATCTAAGCCCTTTTTTACATCAACAGTGGGAAAAAATGCCTAAGGGTTAAAAGGAAAACTGTGAATTAGGCCTCTGTCACGTGGAGTCAGCTACAGACTTCTTAAGGAAAGCAGGATTTGACAGAAGTGTAAATTGAAGAAAACCGTAAGTTTATTGTCCCAAAGCTTATTGACAGCACTTGCAAGCACAGATTCAGAATTCAGATCTCTAATTTCTGCTAATGAGTAACAGTTTCTACTGATGGTCCTAGCCAAGTTTATTAGATTTCACTGTGAACAATTACCGATCAGCGAAACACTGTTTGCAAATTGGTTCTTATTCCCCACCTGCGTGTTTCATCTTGATAGGGTGAGCATATTTCTTTTCATCCAGTACTACAGATCCTTGCAGAAGGACGTTTGCTTTACTTGCTTGTTCTGGAGAAAGACTTTCAAGACTAGAAAGGAATCCTGGCAGAATTACTCCTCCTTTTTGAAGCTTACAAATCTCTCGTGCTGTGGTCTGGAGGTGGAAGAGTTCCTTTACCGCAAAAGGCAAACTAGCCAACACCGGAATTTATAGGAAAAACAGTCCTTTATCTTTCTTGTAAAGAGAAACTGCCCATTGCTCACTGATAACCAGCGCAGGTGTTGTGTAAAGTGTATCAGAGTTGTGGATAGTGATCAGCTGTGTGATCATCATGACAGGAAGGAGTGGATTATATATTTATTCAGTTATTAAGCCTGTAAAGAAAGAACACAGCAGACAGATTTACTACTATAAAAGCACTATTTCTATTGTCAGTTTTCTTTTAGCCATTCGTTCTGTACAGAAATAGGCCCTGACATTCAGTGCTATACCATAATGGCTTTAAAACACTGTTTATCAGTGTAAGTCAAGCATCCACATTTCAGAATGCTCTGGCTTTATATTAATCAATGACAAGTGGAATCCTCTGCAAAAAGCCAAGTAACGTAATCTAGTCTAAAAATACATTAAGAGAAAAAAAAATATATATTACAGTTAAGCAGTCAAAAGTCAGAAAATGGCAACCTTAAGGCAGAAGTTGTGACCTTGTCTCTTTGTTTTTGTACATATGCATTGCAAACACACTTCAATGTTATTATCATATCCTGCTGGTTTAATAAGACTGTTGTCTCCTACACTGTACAGTTTGGCCCTACAGACTGAAAAAAGCAGGATTTTTAGTTTTATGTTTTAGCAGCTTACTAGAATAAGAAAGATATTGTTTCTAATGTAAACAAAATTATACAGTTCTGTAGAATTTAAATACCTTTTTTTAAAGACAACCTGCATTTATTTATCCCAATGTATATATATGTGCACGTGTGTGTATATATATATATACACGATTTTGTGTATGTGTGTGTATGCATATGAGTGTGTATTTCAGTTACTAAGCAACACTGAAATTATACCATTATTTCCAGAACAAAGACTCAGTCTTAGAAAAAGCAAAAATGAAAGTAATTTTAGTGAAATACTTTTTCTGGTTCTGCTGATGTCTGAAGAGAACTCAGAGATTCCACTACAGCAGACTGAATTAGAGGATTACTTTCAAATTCATGGACTAGCTGACAGTTTTTTGTTTGTGTTCTGAACTGTAACAACATTGGTATTTACTAGAAAGGCTTGTCCTAGCATGTCAAATTTTCCTTAAACTAAGGGCTTTCCTGGTTCCACTTTGACATATGCACGCTCTGTGTAATAGGACAAAGAAGTGTCCCACGAATCGTAGGAATCATGTTGGTAAAGTAATAATACCACCTTACAGTGACACTGTATTTCTTATATAAGTCTATATAAATAATTACTGTTTATAGAATAACATCCTAGTATCAGTATAGTCACTACAAAACCTCTCATTAATTTCAGCAGGGCTGTGGTAAGCTTTATGTTAAATATTCCCACATGAACTGACCCAAGCCATAATTTGTGTTGTTAAAGTACTAGCAGTTTTTATACTTATATATAAATTGCTAAGATGTCATCTAGGATTTTTATCCTTCCATATAAAGCACTTCAAAATTTGGTACATATTCAACAAAAATAAATATTGATTTCTATATATGAAAAAACACTTGAATGTGATAAAGCACCACAGTACTATATTTATTTTTAAGAAAATATTAAGAAGGATGCAGAAACACTAGTTCATCTACTAAAGCTTTCCTAGAGCTGATAAATCAGAAGTGTGGCATTTATTATCTATTTATTTGTTTATTTACTTCTTTATTCATTCTTATGTCACTGTAGCTACGGTGCTGTTCTGTATGATTTCCTCACAAATTGCTTGCATGCCTTTGTGCAGCCCTCTGGGACCTTACTCTAAGCAATGAGACTCTTAAACCAGAACTTTCTGGTAACTTATGCCTAAATAGTAGTTATATTATAACACACTTTTCTGAAGGGTGACGAAACAGGTGTTCAACAGAAAAAGGAAATATAGAGAGAAAAAACCGAGTTTAAACTAAATTGTTTGTACTCATTTAGGCTGGAATAGAGTTAATTTTCTTCATAGTAGCTAGTGCGTGGATATGTTCTGGATTTGTGCTGGATACAGTGTTGATAATACAGAAATGGTTTAGTTACTGCTGAGCAGTGCTTACACAGAGTCAAGGCCTTTTCTGCTTCTCAAACCACCTCATCAGTGAGTAGGCTGGGGGTGCACAAGAACTCGGGAGGGGATACAGCCAGGACAGCTGACCCCAACTGACCAAAGGGATATCCCATACCATATGGCATCATGCTCAGCATATAAAGCTGGGGAGAAAAAAAGGAAGGGAAGAAATGTTTGGAGTGGTGGTGTTTGTCCTCCCAAGTAACTGTTACACATAATGTATCCCTGCTTTCTTGATGTCTGAACACCTGCCTGACAATGGGAAGTAATGAATTAATTCATTGGGGTTTTTTGCTTGAGAACACAGCTTTTGTTTTACCTATTAAACTGTGTTTATCTCAACTCATGAGTTTTCTTAATTTTACTCTTCTGGTTTTCTCCCTCATTTCACTGCGAGGGGAGTGAGCAAGTGTCTGCGTGGGACTTGGCTGCCAGCTGGGGTTGAACCACAACACTGTTCAAACTCAAGCACAAGCTTTCAGCTTCACTGCTTTTTGACATAGTCTTGAGTCCCACCTTTCATTTCTATTTGTTTACGCAGATTGTCAGGTATTTGGGTCAGGGGTCCTGGCTCTTGGTCTAATCTAGCTGCTTGTCTTCAGAGTTGTCTGTTGGTGTAACAGAAAGCTGCTCATGTGAGTCTGAGGCCAGATGTAGACCTATACCTGTGTTTTGATAAAATCCTCAGGAGGGTATTGATTTCTGTGCAGAGAAAACACAGACTAATGAAGAATGACATTATAGATTTTTTAAAAAGGACCTATAAAACATTAAGATAATGAACTATGTCTACAGTACAGCTTCCTGTATGTTTCTTTTTGAACTGTACAGAATGTCTAACTAATCTTTGAAAAGTAATGAATTAAGAATGCATTTCAGAATTGTGAAAGCATGAATATGATGCATAGATTGTTTTATTACTAAGAGAAGAACATCATAATCATGTTCCTGTAATTTTTAAAAAAATAATTATTTATTTATTTTACATTTTTTCAAAATACGTGCCAATATCTTTGTCTCTGGATACTTTTATAATTTAAAAATGCTCCCTAATTAGAGATATAGAGCAGATGCCAATGCCATTCTGAGTTAAATTGCTCTAGAGCTAGTTACCATCCTATTAGCTTGAGCTAGCTGTCTGGAGAGCTAAAAAAAGCAGTTGTAAGCAAGAAACAGTAATGGTTAGGCCTGAAACAGAGAATGGGCATATAAGGATATAAGGCTTGACAGAGTATGAGTGTTGGTTATCTTCTGTAAGGAAAAGCTTGAAAAAGTTTTTCTTCATTTTTAGTCTTCACAAAGATCAAACAAACTTTACCATAGCACAGAAAATGTACTAACCATGTTTGTGGATTATGTGATGCAATGAGAGCAAGCTTTCTTAAAGATCTTAAAAGTCTTTATCCAGGATTCATATCCAGTTACTGAATAGGAATAAGAACAATAACAGCTATAGTCTACAGATGCTATCCTAATAAATACCAGCACTCACTAAGGAATAACAGATAGTCCTATGTAGCAAATTCCTTCGAATAAAAAACTTAGTTAAAAAATCAGACTCATATTAACACCTGCAAGTCGACTATACTGTGTCAAAAAATACCTCTACCAGCCAACAACATCAAAAAAAACCCAAACAACAAAGGAAATTATTTCAGTGGTTGACACTAACAGCAGCCACCAGCCTTGTCCTCTGCGCCTAGCTGAGGTACAAACTTGAAATATGATTTCAAGGATTAATAATTAATAGTGACTTCTGATCTAAAATTGATTGCTCATTGACAGGTTTGAAGAATGATCAAGTTCCACAAGATGTTAAAAGTCACTCAGATTACACAGAATCTTCAAAATACAGAGCCCTGTAAAAAAGTTATCTTGGTAGAGCTGGAAATGTTACAACTACACTCTGCATTATTCCCTTCTTATAGTCGTAGTTTTTTAAACTATCTGCACAGTAGTGTATAAGGAAAAAAAAAAATCATAGGAGGAAAAATGGTAACTGGAAATATACAATGGTGCTGACTTTTTTATTCTTTTCCAGCTTGCTTCAGATATTGCTAAATATTCTGGGGACCTGACCAACTAGAAAAAATTTAGAATTTTGCTTTGCGTTAAAATGTTTTTCAACACTTCTCTTCAAGAATTTTTTATCTATTCTGATTAAAAACACTACATTCTTGGTCAGGCCTATTTATAGAACAATTTATAGAACAATTATAGAACGTTGCTAAATCATTTTAAAGTGCTAAATTCCTTAGTTTTATTCCAAATGTGAGGGGAAAATGCTGAATTTAACCTCTTATTGTAAGCTGATTTCTTGTCATGAATTTATTTTTACACTTGCATGGATTTTTTTTGTAGTTTGTAAGCTTTAGTAAATGAAAATCACTCCTATCTTAAATTACTGACTATTTAAATTTTAAACAGGGTCCACTTTCAATTTTTATTACATACAAAGGAATAATCTTTTCTTCTCAAGAGTCTCTATTGGAGTTATTTATAACAAATCTGCACATGTATGTGTATTTTAAAAGATGCAATGTAATGAGTTAGTTCACAATACATAGAATATACAAAGAAAAAAATAAACTATTAATACCAAATCTCAAGATTACAAAAACCCAGCTGACTATATCATTATCCTGTATACAGAGAAATGATAAAGACGTCTATTACTATGATTTTGAGAACTGGTTCATTCTCATGTCTGCAATGGAAAGCCAGTATGAAAGGAACAGCTATTTATTTCCTGATCCAACATTACTGCTGTAAAGGTCCAAATTAAGAAATTTTTTATTTACAGTACAAATCCTTCTATACTTATCACAAGCATTGTCAATGTTGTTTATATGGGTTAGATGGTTACATTCAGTTTAGTTATTACTGAACATTTTTATTCTAAATTAGCATGTCAACCTATCTAGAGACTTAACATTTCTTTTATTTGTTAATTATTTTGTAAATACTGATGGTAAATTTCCCCTTGTTATTGATGCAACTATTGACATTCAATTACTGTTGACTGAGCAATAGCATGTCATCATTATTATATTTTAAAATTTAGTATCTGTGAAGCAGTAATTCATCTAGCTACAGACCATCAGTCCAAGTGTAACAAACTTCATCAGATTAACAATACAAGCATTCACAACAGCTTCTCCTATTATTCAACCTCATTTTAAAAGCCAAGTGGACCAGTTTCCCTCAAGTTTGCTGTATAGCCAATGTGTAGAGAAGAAAGGAGGCCTTGGAAGGATCAAATTAGAAATCCTGTCCATTACATATATTATAAAATGACAGCTGCTTCCTAAGTAATCAGTGTTTCTACTCAGAGAGGAAGCAAAGGCTCTCTTTAATTTTGCAGACTTGCTTCAGATTACTAATACAGTCTCAAATTTCACAACTTTGAATTCCATATAACAAGGCTACAAGTAGGATTTCTCACTTGTATAGGAACTAAGCATGAAAGAAGTTTTAGAAAAATAAGTAGCTCATGCTCTTGAAAAAATCTGGGTAACAATTGACCAGAAATTATTGATTCATGATAAGGACAACAAACAGAAGTCCCCTTTAAGAACTGACAATTATTTCTGTCAAAAAAAGTATTCTATTCACCATCAAAACTAACATTGCAGATGAAAGTTTCTCTGTGATCTTTTGTATAGCACAAACTGCAAATTTCTGTCTTCGTATTGGCTGAAACTTTTACTGCAGCAGACAAACTGTGACTCTCTTTCCACCTTTTTTGCAGCTTCCTACAATGTGTAAAAAACATGCTGTGAAGAAGAATGCAAGTCAATGGTAGGTGCATCTTATGGAACTATCTATTCCTGTGTGTAAGGATACTTGAATCTACAGATATGTTTTATCAGATGAGTGTTTCATCCTATGTGGCTAGGACTGGTCAGAGAACCTGTTGGTGTGAGCTCGGTGATCCACTCTTTTGCTGTGGGTTTACTTTGACAGTTAATCACCTAATGTTTTTCCATGGTGAGTGCAGAGTAAGATCAATAAACATAACTTACCAAAGTCAGGAATAGGAATATAGAGCTCATGGTGTATGAAGGAGAAAAAAACCTGCAGTGTATATCAAGACATAGCTAATGTTTGCCACTTCAATAAAACTAACATTAATTGAAAGTCTGTATGTCGGAACTTCAGGGGTCTGTTCTTCAAAAATTGCCTGAATACAGGCCCAGATTTACATGTATGAGTGAGCAGGTATATAAAAGGATACTCTATGCCCTTTTTGTATAGAGGTAGCTATTGGGCTTCTGGTCTTAAAGGGCTTCTATAGGAAAATATAGAACTCAGGCAAGGCATATGCATGCCTAACAGTAAATGAGTATTATAAGAACCTGGACAGAAGTATGTCTCTAATCATATTTCCAATCTAACTGGAGAACCGCAGAACAGCTGAAGATGGAATGCATCTCTGGAAATCATCTATTCTAATGCCCAAGCTCAGGAGCAAGGGCAGCTGGAGCAGGTTGCTCAGGACCACGCCCAGTCAAGTTTTGAATATTTCCAAGAGCAGATACAACTACTCTGGCAATCTGCTCCGGTGTTTGACTACTCTTACAGTAAAACAGCGTGGTTTTCTTGTGTTCACATGGAATTTCAAAGGTTTTAATTTGCGTCCTGTCAGTGGACATCACTGAGGAAAGTCTGAGTCCCTGTTTATCATTCCCTCCATTGGGTATTTATACATATTGATAAGATCCCCCTGAGCCTTTTCATTTCCAGGCTGAACAGTCCCGACTCTCTCAGCCACTCCTCGTATGATAGGTGCTCCATTCCCTTAACCAACTTAGTGGTCCCTTGCTGGATTTGCTCAAGTACCTCCATAGGTCTCTTGTTCCCATGAGACCAGAACAGACTTATATAGGAAGGGACTGGACTTGGGCAAAGTGTAGGCGTAATGGAAAGGAGAATGTGAATAGAAGGATCTGGGCAGAAGTTTATCTCTAATTATACTTCCAATCTAATAATGAAGTGGAAAAAAACAATAAAAATGAAAACACTAGAGTTTCTGAGGCTCTGGAACAGGAACCCAGAGGAAGTGTAAAGATTATAAAAAACCGACATAGTTTGGTGAGTAGAAGAGGAGAGAGAAGAAGAAAATAAAGAAACATCAAGAATATGTAAAATCATCAAGTGATTTTGCATCCTAAGATGTAAATCCTAAGCTTTAGTACTGTAGGCATTGAAAAGTTATAGGTACTTATCCTATAAGTATATAGGATAAGTAAAAAATCCTAAGCGTTAGTACTGTAGGCATTGAAAAGTTATAGGTACTCTGGAAATAAATATGTAATATACGAACTCTCTGATTCTCATAGAATACAGGTGTTTTCAAGAGACAGCGTGGGAAAAAAAGAAAAAAGCTCAAAGACGCTGTGTTAGCTAGAGTCATTCCTTCATTCCATGTTTTCAATATTCTGCTACTAAAATCCCTTGAGATTAATACTGTGAGCGTTAGGGTCCAAATTTATTAATTAATTATTTGTTTTAGAGCAACTTCAGACTATGCAGAGATATACCATTTTGCCTTAGATTACTGAGACTCACTTATCTAAGAAGGAACCAGATGTTCTATACATATAAATTATATCTTCCATCAGTGAAAAATTACAGCTTTTCCAAGTAACATAGTATTCCAAGTGGAATTAATCATCTCAGCTAACTGCAGGTATCTGGAAGCTAAATGTCTATAACTAGTAAAACAAGTTTATAGCTATGGTAGGAGAAGTAATACTGCCAAGCACTTCCAACTGATTTGTCTTGAGTACCTGTTTCAGGGTGAGATGAACTGTCCTCGGGTTATGCCTGACATTTTTCTGTTGACTATGACAAAAGGTGACCAGTCTAGAAAAGTTAGATGTCTAAGACATCTCTGAACAGATGGGTTAAATTTATTTAACTGCAGAGGACAGGCAGTTGGAAGAAGAGCTATACCTTGTATAAACTGTCTACACTGAAGCAGAGATATTAGATCAGAAAATATGATGTTTATTTAAAATTTTATATTCACAGTTAGAGGATATGCTGTGTTAAAATTCCCTTTCTTTACTTCATTAATTCAGGGAAACCTGAAAGAACCTGAAAAAAACAGGAAGAAAAAGTCTTCCTATCAACTACCAGTTTTGTTTCTATGTTGGTTAAATTACCTGGACAACTGAAAAATGAAAGCAATTATTCTAGACAGCCGTAGCCTTTGGCAGGCTTCAAAGGGACAATCATGTTTCCAAAATTCAGACAAGCTCCAGGAGGAGAGCAATTTAAGCAAGGGGCTTAAATTGTTGAAAATCATATATCTTTAGATTTGAAATCTGGTGGCATTATGTCATTCTTTTGCTTTCATTGTCTCCAAATATTTCAGGAATACAGAAGAATTGTGTCTTCTGGTGCGGATTATTTTCAAAATGCTAACATTCTTTATGCAGCATGTAAATACATCAAGTTACAGCAGTAAATAAAAACAAGCTTTTTCCTATTCTAGTTTTCTGCCATTACTTTCATACTAATTAACATCCAGATTGAGAGTCAACAGAGTCTCTCTCTTTATTAAAGCAAATGTCTGCCCAATCACCATCTTCTTGAATTTTTTTGTTTTCAAAGAAAACAAAATAAATTATGTGGTTAATGTAGTGTAGTTGGGAAGTATATCAGATGAAACTCATACTTTAAAGGAATTCATTCAAAGCCCTACCAAGGTCTTCTAAAACAATGTGAGCATAATTATTTTAGTTCTTTGGAGTTTCAAATTTTCTTTCAACAGTGAATTAAGGGTATAATACTTACATGTTTGTTAGTTTAGAGAAAAGTTTACCTCAGTTCATTTTTTATTTTGCATGTATATAAATGGTTGTACGAGGTATAAGTAGGGGAATCATGGTCAAGGCTGCTTAAAATCTTGTTATTATACATTATTATTGTGAATTATCTGTATGTCTTTCAACGACTTATACTCAGTAAACTACCACTTCCATATACCTCACCCTTGAAAAGGAAATAAAAGCAAAATCAAACAAGCAAGGTATCTTATCACTGAATGGGAAAACCCAGCAATGTCTGGTTCATGCAGCATGGGAACAAGGTGTCCAAAGTAAGTAAGAGGAACCTAGTAACACTAAGTATAAAGACAAAATGAAATGGCTTAGTTATTACACAGAACAGGTCTAGCTGTTAACGTTAAAATTATGAGGGATTACAGCCAATCTTTTAAAATTAAGTGTATATGATTTAGTCCATTCTATAATATGGAAAGGAAAATACCCTTTCATCTGGATAATAAAGGCTTTACAGAACTATTTACTGGTACTTCAGAATGAACATAAACTATTATTAAAGTTACAGCAAAAAAAAAAAAAGTAAAAAATCTTTTCAAAATCCACAATATTATAAGACACATTCTTATTGTGTATAAATAAGCAGAGTGTAACAGTTCATCACGTAGGAAAACCTGCCAAAATTAATTGTGCTACATGAGCAGAGAAGGTCAGAGACAATCTGTTCACATTTGTCAGCATTTTTAAGACTGGGAATATTTTACTTCAAATAAAATAATAAGTAGATAGAGAAACATATATATTTATTTATACATCTAAAACTGTAAAAGTGGTACAGTTGATTCCGCAGCAAATAAAACTGACAAGATAACTCTTCTTTATATAACAGTCTCAGTTCAAAACAGAAGGAACAAACTCATCTGATGTAAATTGGCATTTCTATACTGAAGTAAATGAAACACTTCTAACTTATTCCAAAGTAGGAACTGGCCTGAAATATTCAAACATTCTTTTCCTTTCTGGAGGTTATCTTATGTTGATATAACAATTTTAGGTCTTTTCTAAACTCTAAAATTCCTGTTCAGATTATCCTTCCTGAAAATCTTTCATTTGATTTCACATTATTTTCTCATATAACAATGTTGTGGCTTAATCCTGACAGGAAGCTCAACACTATACAGCCACTCACTCACTCCCTTGCAGCAGGATGGGGAAGAAATCTGGAAGTGCAACTGAGAAAATTCAAGAATTGAGCTAAAGACAGTTTAACAGGTAAAGCAAAAGCCGCAAGTGCAAGAAAAGCTAAATAAGGAAATCATTTGCTACTCCCCATTGGCAGGCAGATGTTCAGCCATTTAGAGGAAAGTAGGGCCTCATCACATGTAAGGGTGGCTTGGGAAGACAAATGCCTCTAAACTCTAAATTTTTCTGTCTTCCTGCTGCTTTTCCCAAGCTTTTATTGCTGAGCATAATGTCATATGGTATGGAATATCCTTTTGGTTAGCTGGGGTCAGCTGTCCCTGCTGTGTCCCTTACCAACTTCTTGTGCACACCCCGCCTGCTCTGTGGTGTAGCAGCATGAGAAACAGAAAAGGTCTTGATGCTGTGTAAAGTACTGTTCAGCAATAAATAAAACTTGGGTATATTAACATAGTTTTGGTCACAAATCCAAAACACAGTCAGTTTAAGCGTGGCCACCCTCCTTTGTTAGAGAAGAAAATCTAGGCATGTGGACAGGAACCAGACTCATGCCGGTTTGTCTTAGGGTCAGAGATTAATCCCTTGCCTGTACCTTTTTAAAGGAATAGATGTAGCTCTACTCCTGTGGTTTCTGCCAAAGAAATTAGAGAAATAGTATACCTTCTTTACTCTCTTTTAACAAAGTACCTTTACCTTTCCTGCATTCGGAAGAACCAGATGAAACATATCTAAGAGAAAGAAAAGTAGTCATAGCCTTATCTCAAAATACAAATTTGCAGCATGTTGCAGGTCTGGTTGAAGTAACTCGTATGGAACCCAGAGCAGGTTCTCATAATAACCCCAAACCCTGCAAAGGCTGTTACCAAATCAACTCAGAAGCAAAATATGGAATATATCTCTAAGTTTAAACATCTATAAACCTTCACATGTGAAAATATCATGCCAATTTATGACCACTTTACAGTCTTGTAAGCCTTTGTGCACAGAGCCCTGTGCAATTCTGCACGTGTGCAGTTTAGATTTAGAGGCCACATTCTATGTACAGCAACAAATTTATGGTCATTCTAACAATTATTCACTGACCTATTATTCACTGAGAATTTGGGCCTTCTGAAACAATATGCCAGAGGTCTACTGCCATTAGGATGGATAATTTCTTAACTGATAATTTCTTAACTGATAATTTCTTAACTGATAATTTCTTAACATATTTCAGAATATGGATCTGTGTAGGATAATCATATTCTTTATTTCTTTCATTAATTACCTGTGTAAAATGAAGACTGAATCAGGTAAACTTTTTCAGAATAACATCATACGGTATGACTATGAATTACATCTCAACCTAAATGTTCAATTCTACTGGATCATAAAAAACATTTTCTTATTGAATTGCCTATCTAAAATAAAAACTATCAATATATCTTTATTATGATAAGTATATGTTCTTCTACTTGCAATTAAGATTAAAAAATTGCATGCAAGGCAGATAATTTCTAGATAGGTTCATTGATACAGACATGAAATATTTGAAATGTACGGGCACCAAACATTTTATTGAAAAAGTTCTGTTATTATTGTGTTCAGAGTACACTTTGAAACATGCTGGCAAGCTGGATATTTTTGTCAGAGCCTGAAATTCCATAAACAGAAGCTTTACCACATCTTTATCAACATTTACATCTCTACTCAGAAGTCAGTAAATAAATAATGTAGTCCAAATTGTGTTTTCCTAAGTAGTCAGTTATATGTTTTGAGATGATAAGGGGGTATTAGGGGTAGCACATCAAAGACATGCATTAAATTATTTTTAAAGCATATACCCAATGTATTAGAACTGTTTGTATATACTATTTTGTATATTTAATACTAAATATAGTTTATGTATGTGAGGGTTGCAGAAATGTACACTTGAGACACAAATATATGCCACATTAAAAAAAAGCAAAGCATTTTCTTAAACAAAAATGAAAGTAACAATGTCGCTCATAATCAGAAAGTTAGTTACCCATACCCTTACAAGCCAGCAATTGTGTCATACCAGACCAGAATTAAACTCCAGCCGTATTTGTGTCTCTTTTAAAACACACTCCTCAAGGACTAGCTGCCATTTAAGGTATGGAACTTGTGAAAGAACAAGCAGAAGGAATTTGAGATTCCTTGACCTCTAGCTGCCAGTCTAGAATTACAATGGTTTGCCATGTATCATGTACATAGGCATATATATTTCCATCTGCATGTAGATACCTCAGTCACTGAACATCTATAAGGTATATCATACATTTTAGATGTCAATATTCACTGTAGGAATATAGGAATGATCTAGGTTTCTAAATTCTCAAAGGAGATTGATGCCTGGGTTTCATTGCCTAAAGAAACATTTGAAGTGCCACTTGACATGCCCTGAGATATTCTCCCTCTCCTGTGTTTTTCACTGTGGGAGGGCAAATGGTCTCCTAAAAGTCATATCTTCCTGCTAAGTATGACTTAGATTGTCTAGGATGTTTCAAATTACTCTAGATACCTACATCTAGACAATAAACACAGTGAATAAAACTTTTTGCAGTCTAGAGAGCTGCTCATATCACTAAATGTAGTATAAAAATAACAACTCTCTAGATTCCATTGGATACGCTAATTATACCTTAATTGATTGTAATGGTAGTTTATTCATCTATCCCAAAGGTAGACAGCTCTCATAGTCATGCAAATTTAGGTGTCTGAGCACGAGAGTAAATTTCATCTTAAATGTACTTCCCTTCTTGCAGGGATTGTAATGATATCTCTACAAACTAAAAAAAATGGTATATTTATTATTTCAAGTCAACACCATTATTAAGTCCTTTAAGAATTAACAGCTTTAACTGTAGCTGGTTTGTATTATATTGTAGTGCCATTGTTACCTATATATATAAAAAAATATATATACACGCATATATATATAAAAATTACTTTGGGCTATCAGTGTTATCTCAATTTAAGTTAATGTTCAAATAATGTAGAGCTTGCTTAAAATTTAATATTTCTTGATCACTATCACACAAAACCTATGTATTTCTAACTAAACTTAAACCTATATTTCATTATATTTATGTGCAACAGTTAGGTAATTCTGTAATTCTTAATGCAGTGCACATTTGAATAGAAGATGGGAAGGTGTCTCAATTGTTAGTTTAAAAGTAAAATAACACTCCATCAACTATTCATAAAAATTGCCTTACTTTTATTGTAACATCAAAAAAAGAAAATTGACTGAGGTGTTAAATGCATGACACTGGCCTTTTATACAGAATAAATTACTTTTGAGTGACTAATAGAACACAGGTGTTATAAACATTAGAACAGTTATACAAACATAATCTCTCATATGTCCTGTGACTTGTATTCATCATAATATCTACTGAGTCAGACTTGTATTTCTGAAGGCAGCATTACAGGTCTTATAGTATAATATTTTAGTCCTCCACAAATCCTGTAGGACAATGTTACATGTGATTGAGTCTCATAGGATTACCTCACAGTCATCTAGAAATCCCTTTAATCCATCAGAAAATCCCTAGGATTGTTTTGTAAAGACACAAAGAAACACAGCTCTGGCCAAGCCTGCTTTTCTCACAAAGCAGTTCCCTTAGGATATAAGAATCACATTCACAATTCCATGCAATGTTGGTGGCATTTTCCATTTCAGTTTAATAAATTCTTTTGGGTTTTATTGAACCATAACCTAGATTTATGAGTAAATACCTTTCCTGAATATACTTAATAATTTCAGCTACTATTAGTCTTTAATAGAGAAAATTACATACAGAACGAGTTTGGGACAACATGGCAACAATATTCATGTATATTGTATGCAATTATGCACATAGTAAGAAAGAGGTGATTGGTTAAGAGGAAGACTCATTCCTATAATTGTTTGGTTACAGTTTTAAATTTACAACTGGAAAAGTTTGGAAAAGTTTGAGAACATGTAAATCTTTATATATATACATATATTTTCATCTTCGGGCAGCGTCCGAAGGTGCAGCAAAGAAGTTTGAAAAACCTGTGCGGAGTTTCACCTGTTGAAGGATTTGAAGGACAAGAAGAGTTTCTATAGGTATAACAGCAGCAAAAGGAAAAGCAAGAAAAATGTGACTCTGCTGCTGAACTGAACAGAAAGCCTGGTGACAAAGACCACAGAAAAGACTGAAGTGCTCAATGTCTTCTTCAAATCACCCTTTTTTGATAGATCTGCCTTCAGCAATCCTAGGTCCCGAAGATACATGGACAAGTCTCAAGCAAAGAGGACTTCTTCTTGAAGTAGGCTAAGGAAAACATGGAGCTGTTGGATAAAGTCCAAAGGAGAGCCGCAAGGATGATAAGGGGGCGGCTAGAGCACCTCCTATATGAGAAAATCAGTGCTGTTCAGCCTGAAGAAGAGAAGGCTGCATGGAGACATCATAGCAACCTTCCAGTATCTGAAGAGAACCCACAAGGAAGGGGGCTAGAGAATGATTCTTAATCAGGTTAGATATAAGGAAGAAGTTCTTTGCTGTGAGGGTGGTGAGGCACTGGAACAGGCTGCCCAACAAATGCTCCATCCCTGGCACTGTTCAAGGCATGGCTGGACAGAGCCTTAGGCAACATGGTCTAGGGTGAGACATCCCTGCCCATGGCAGAAGGGTTGGAAGTAGATGACCTTAAGAACCTTTCCAACCCTAACCATTCTATGATTCTATAATTAAAATGAATACAAGCAAGTACATTGATCCTAAGCTGTACTGCACGTTGTGTCTCACATCCATCCAGCTAAACTACTACATCTATACTACTTACTGTGAGAAGTTCCTTACAGGTTCTATCATTACCTGAAAAAGAGATTGTTGTTATGGTCTGGAACTGTGCAAAGGTATGTAACAAGTAGACAGATGGATACTTACAGGCTATTGCTTGAGGTAATATTCTGATCCTACTTAATTTACTAGTATAGACAAAGACATAAATATCATCTTCCATCTCAGTGTGTTTCTTATGTATAGCTCCTGGAAGTCCCTATGCCGCTTAATGTGCTTAGCAGGCAATGATGATGAACAGGTTAAGGAAGAAAATACCATTCTCACTGAGCTGAAGCATGGACTGCAAGACTTTCCTGCATAGAGGTGAACCTGGAAAACTGTTCGGGAACCAGATATAACTGTAACAGCCAGGTCTGCAGAATCAGACTGCTACAGCACAACCTTTCATGGAGACATTTACTCATTTTTCCCTCTAGCCCATTTTTTAACCTGTCATGTACCACAATGCCATAGCTGAAGTGTCACATAGGGTTCTAATACAGAGTATCAGCTGAATTTCCCTGAATGTTACCACAGGAGAACCACAGAGCAAATGTCATCCACATGGTATGGTAGCAGATAAACAAAATTTAAAATGAAATTCACTCAAAAATAGTTTTAAAATTAAAATAATTAATTTGTTATCATGAAGAAATTGATCCTAGACTTCAGGTTGAATTCAGGAAGAGATAGCATGTAGTTCACTAGTAAGTCTGCTGGTTTTTGTTATTATATTCTGGGAAGTTTGGTATTATAATGGAAGTTACAAAGTCAATGTCACTAATATTCAAAATTACATTTGAGTTGCTGGCTCTGTAAGTAACTAAGAAGCTGAATACGTAATTTGTGTCTCAGATGCTTATGTTCTGTAAATGTGTTTCAAGTTCATCATTACAAATATAATTACTTTAGAATTCATTTTGTTTAATTTACAGTTAACAAACTTATTAGGTACTCGTTATTTAAAAATCAGACTCTAAAAAGAAACTCATTATACAATCAATTTGAAGCTTATGAAGTCCAAAGATCACTGTACTCTGTATAATTTAGAGAAAGTCCAATACAAAAGCATGTTATATGAGAGAAATCCTGACCCTTTTAAGTCACTGGCAAAAATTCTTTTGGGCTTTGTAGGGTAGCATCCATCTGTATTCAAAATATTGTGTGAAGCATTTGGCACTGTCCCGCATGACATCCTTTTCTGTAATCTGGAGAGACAGAAATTTGATGGATGGACCACCCGGTGGATAAAGAATTGGCTGGATAGCCACATGCAGAGAGTTGGGGTCAATGGCTCAATGTCTAACTGGAGACTGGCAATGAGTGCTGTCCGGAGGAGAGCCACGAGGATGATAAGGGGGCTGGATCACCTCCTGTATGACGACAGGCTGAGGAAGTTGGGGCTGTTCAGCATGGAGAAGAGAAGGCTGCGTGGAGACCTCATAGCAGCCTTCCAATATCTGAAGGGGGCCTACAAGGGTGCTGGAGAGAGACTCTTTATCAGGGACTGTAGCGACAGGACAAGGGGTAATGGGTTCAAACTTAAATGGGGGAAGTTTAGGTTAAATATAAGGAAGAAGTTCTTTGCTATGAGGGTTGTGGGGCACTGGAACAGGTTGCCCAACGAAGTGGTAAATGCTCCATTCCTTGCAGTGTTCAAGGCATGGCTGGACAGAGCTTTAGTCAACATGCTCTAGGGTGAGGCATCCCTGCCCAAGGCAATGGGGTTGGAACTAGATGATTTTAAAGTCCTTTCCAACCCTAACCATTCAATGATTCTATGTTTCTATATTGCTGATTTCTCTTAACACTAATCACTTTGGCTTATTTATTTTATATCACTAACCCCAAGGTATTTTTCTGTCATGCCATGACACCTTCCAACATAACAGGACCAGGCCTAGTTTTTTAAACTGCTGGCTTTTTCTGACTGCACAGAAATCACATATTTTTTATTCAGGTGCCTCGACATGTTTCAAGATACATCTTCTATCCAGACAGGTGTCTGTATGAATAGGAGCCCATAATCTTTCAGCTTGCCCTTCTGCTGAAACCTTGTGTTTTAAGTAAACACACCGTCTTCTCAGAACTTAAAATGAAAGTGTGAATCTTCTGGTTGGTTCTGTGGCGGTTTTTTTAATTTTATATTTCTTGCTGTCACGTTCTGGTGGACGGTACAAACAGGATTCAGATCTCGCAGGGTGAAATTAAGACACAAAGGAGGTCAAATGTCCAAATAATGCAATTTATTACCTAAAACTATTGAGAAAAAAAAAAAGAGAGAAGAAGGAAAACAGGAATAGTAGGTAAAAAAAGGGTAGAAGCAGTATTCTGATCGATTTGCAGAGAGAGAGAGAGAAAGATAGTTAAGTTACCACCACGGAGTCGTACAGCGTCCTGTTGTCTGGATCGGTGGGAGAAGTCTTCCAACTAGCCAGTGGTCGCGTGGTCCTTTATACCATATTGTGTCTGGATGTCTATCAGATAGCCGTTGCCCCATCATTGTGCAACAACTGCGACCAGCCATGGGCTGCATGTGTGAATAACGCATTTCGGCAGGTTTTTTATCTGCTGACCATGCAGTTTGTTCCTGCAAGGATGTTCCCATCTGCTTTTTGGATCCTGCAAGGATGTTCCTGTCCGCTTTTTGTTTCTTGCCAGGATGTTCCAGTCTGCTTGTCAGAACTGAAACATCCCAGCCTCCTCTCTGTGCAAGGTCGCGCAGCTGAAACAACAGAGCCGAATCCACAAGTTGCTTCAGAGAACAATAAAGTCTCTTTCTGAGGGGTAAACGGTCTTGCCACACCTGCTACAGTTTGTAGCTCACGGAGAGCAGTGGTCAAGACAAATACCTGTTTTACATATCAGTCCTACGCTTGCCAAAGTGACTAATTTGAACAACTGAGACATAGGGACCTATTCTGCTGATTATACATAGATATCAAATACTACTATTTAAGGTATGTGATCTAGCTCCCATAAGCTCTTCTCCAGGAGAACATGGGCTTTCTTGGTTCTATCATACTGTCAACTACATGAAGATATTTTGGTTACCCTAAAGGAATCTAATGGCATGAAGGTTCTGAATTTGGGAAAATAAATATGCTGGAGGGAGATTTTGCATGTTGTCATGAATTAAAACAATACTAAGAGTTCAATTGCCTTAAAATATGGATATGAATGTCAGTAAATCATACACAGTTGAATTTCTTGCTTTAAATTGAAAACAGATTTGGATTTAGATTAAAAAACATTTAAAAAACATTTATTCAAGGTTTGATAAAAGCTGCTTCTGTAACCGTTTGAAGTTAATGGAAAGAGTCCAAAATCACTTTTGCTTTGAATCAGGTCATAAATTGCATAGCCCATATATATTTGACTATTATATCCTACTGTCAACTTTTCAATGCCTAAGGAAGTAATTTTTCACTGTTCTTAGTAACGTTAAATCCAATCAATAGTATGTTACACACCATACATGCAAGCTTTTGCTGAAAAGATGCAAAGAAGTAACAAGTATTCATGATAGTTGACACTATCTCTGAAAGCCATATTGATTACTAAGAGAGTGAAATGCAGATTTATTAAAATTTAAAATAAAACTAAAAAAAAACCTCTTGAAGTGAAATATAATGTTTCATACAGATACATAATATAAGCAAAAATTACTTTTCCTTCATGGAAAATTAAGGGTTTTTTTCTTCCTATTAGCATTTGAATTGAAAACATTTCCACTCATTTCCTTCTTAATGGAAGTATATAAATAGCAATAGTCTTTCAGTACTACTCTTTTTTTAGGCAAAAAAAAATTCTTTTGTATTAAGAACCTTAATAAAGTCTCTAAATAGGAGTGATGCAAAAAATAAACCAATCAAATTACTTGTATCAATTCAGTCAATATACATTTATTATTATGTTGGTTCATATTTACACCCAGAATGGTCCTTAGCACTTTTTATTGATGGTCACTTTAAGTAGAAAACATGCATACAGTGTAACAGATTCAGGCACCTTTTTTTTAGCCTAAAAGTGCCCTATTTTCTGAAATTGTGTGGTTCTACCAAAAAATTCTTTCCTGGAGGAATTTGAGTATTTAAAGTGCATGTTTTCAAAAGAAAATTAAGTACTGCAAGAAATTACCAGATACCAGGAAGATCCAAATGGAGCTTAAGAGGTATATCTAGATAACTGATCACAATACTTTTAGTGATAATTTCTGTAAGCATTTGTTGAATGTGAACAGTATGTAGACACCTGGAATGTAAAGATATCTTATTTGCTAGAATATCTGATTAATGACTAGTCAGATAAAAAACAAATATAAGGTAGGGAAACAAAAAAGAAAACAAGAAAACAAACAAACAAAAGAAAACCTAACCAAAACAAAAAAAACCAACAAAACAAAACAAAAAAACAACCAAAACCAAAATCCAGAGAACACCTAGGTATAGAAATCCTAATGAACAGGAATCATTAGAGACAGCAAAAAGGACTAAGTCTCAGGCTACTGACTATTGAGCTATTAAAGGAACTCCTCAAACACAAGCCTGAAGAGGTTCCCACAGAACTTTGCAAATGGTAAGAAGAGGGGAGAACAGACTGTCATGTGTCTTATGGAAAACAGCAAATATGGGTACACATTCAGCCAATCTGAAGTTCTTGTGCCTACTGTATTTCTGCTATTTGTAGCTGAACTATTTAGACATGAGACTCTGGCTATTAGACGTGTCAGTGCCATAGTATCACATGCTACCATCACACATTTTATTCTACATAATCCAAGCAAAAGAGCAGGTGAACCTTTGCAGGTGAGCAAATGCAGCAGTTCAGTCGGGACATCAATCTTTATTCTGGAAAGAATGGCTTTTTGCCATCCTGCTTCATTTCCACATAATAATAAATATGGTAAATTTTTTTTTTTTCTGGAATTATCTGGTCTAACTTACTCTGTCTTTTGCATGTTTTTCAAAACCTGTTTTCTTAGCTTCATATCTTCAATCAAAATTCATAAATTTGTATTAGTTTTTTCTTTAGTAGTCTTTCTATCTCCTTTATGGAGGAGAGAAAAAAGGGAGAGGGAAGAGCTGATATCCCTTTGATATTTTAGTGAAAAATAGATCTAACAAAAATAAAGGATTAACTCTGAAATGAATGCCTCCTTCTTAAATTATAGAAGCATAGAACAATTTTTTTCATAAAAATTATTTAAAGATTCCAATATATTTACATCGAACATTCACCAAAACACAAAAAACCCCCAGCTCCTTGAAGGGACCTTAAGGCCCTGCCTAATAGTGATCATCCTTTCTCCAACAGCAAGGAATGGAAAAGAAGGAGAAAGATTTTACTTCAGTTTCTGCCTTCTCTCTGCTCCCCTTTTGGCATTGCTCCTCACTGTCCTTGAGATACATCTGGACTAAATCCAGGTTGCTGTATACATAAGAGGAGACTAAGAGCTATAATTAGTGGTACAATTACTGAATGAAATCAGATGTTTGCTGGATAGCTTACTACAAGGTGTCAGAGAAGGAGCAGAAATTGTCCTTTTCCCTGTCTGGAGCAAAGTGTCAACCTATGCCTACACATTGTTTTAGAGAAAGGTAGTTAAAGCACCGATCTAGGGAGCAAGTTAATAAGTAACAGGAATGATGAGAGTGCAGTGTACTTTTCACTGAAGAGATTAACATCTTTGGTCTCTAGAGAAGAATTGCCCTTCACTTCCAAACCCCTGAACTCCTTGTGGTAATGTACTTTACATAGTTTACTTGTCCTTCTTTTGAGGTCAAGTCACCTGCATTAAACTGCAGTTGATGCAGATCCAATGGGAGAATGTGTAAAAAGGGCAAGGAACAGAACAGGATTTCAGCTGGGGAGATGCATGTTCTTCAGCTGCTATGTGGCAGCACAGCTTCTTCTTTTTCCTACCACTGCTCCTGAACTTAATTCATGCAGTTAAGGAGGCAGAAAGAGGCTGCGGTATTTGCAGTACACTTGCTAGTCCTGTGAGCTGGGGATGGAAGATGTGTGGTTCTAGGCACCCTGACTTCCCAAGTAAATCCATGTAGTTCTACTTACATTGTGCTCTTATTTTTAACTCAGTCTTTTACTCAGTACATATAACATGAGTGCTAGCCACGTTATGCAACATGTTTTTTTCTTGAGTACCTAAACTAGATCTGGATGAGCTAGGAGAATTGTCAGAATCAGCCTAAGGAAAAGGGAATAGAGTTCTGCATGGGTAGATCCAGTCTGCTTCTCATCTGGGATTTGTAGTTGTATTCAAGTATTTTAAAGTTGCAGGACCATGGGTCGCCAGACATGAGTCATTTTGCAGGTACATCAAACACCACCTCTTTTTCTAATGCCAACATGTGAAATCTCTTATACTAACATCACACATCACAGGTTTCCACTCACAACTCAATCCACGGACCCAAAGAATAGAAAACTACAAAGATGTGGGTAATTTGTGGGGAGGTAAAAGGTGTCAAGAAAATCAATACTCTTGTTCTGTGGTGGCCAATAAAACCAATGAGATTCATTTCATATAAAAATCCTCCAACTGCCCTACTCCAGAATAACTTATGCTTGGCAGACTGAATTTTTATGTTTCAATTTATATTCCTTATCCTACTGCTATAGTATAAAGCATGCCTTCTACACCAGGCACAGAGTGGACAGCACAATATAAATTAGAGTGATAATACAGAATACTTTAGTCATTGATATATATCGATAACATATATTAATTTAAATATGGTTCATATATTTTTCTACTTTCTATATTATGTTGGTGAATAAATCAATCTTTTCTTTTTTTTCCTCATTCCTGAATTTTTTTCTGTATTTTTTTTCCCTGTAGTTCTTATTTAAGTCCAAGTTATTTTCTCTCAGCTTTCTCAATTTTTATTGTTTTATTTTTTAAATTGTCTTTCTTCCACTCTTTTAATCAGGTATACACCAGGAAGTTGTAGATATGAAGCTGGAACTAGATATCTGGTATATTTGCTCCTCTCTGACATGATTCCACATATGATGGTGATATTCTATGACAGTAGAAGAGTTTTAAAATAAAAGTGGGAAGTACCAGAGAAGGAACACAAGGACCCAAAGAGAGGTGGAAAAAGGACTATTGCAAAGAAAGGATTTTCTTATTTTCTTTGTCTGATTTATCATTATCCCATTTGTTCATGGAGTGCTTATAAAAATGAATGTATCAGATGTTCTATTTTATAATCGTTGGCCAAGTAGCAAATTTCAGGACCTTGGAGAATCTACATATTTGATTCATTGTTTGCTACCACATAGTTATATGGCATGTCTGTAATTGTGCATCATTTTGATTTTAAGGACTGGGAATTTTATGGTCTTCCAATGTTCACCCATGATGAGATAGAAAAAAATTATTATAGCAGTTTTAGAATTAAGACTTAAATTTATTTAGTTTTGATGCTACTTTTTATGTAATCTCACTCTTTCAGAAACCTTTAAAATTTGCTTAAATTTGGTCAAGTGGTAGCACTCAGTATGTCATTCACATCAAAAAAGTCTTTGTTCTCTGTACATTTTCAAGGGTAGGATATACCTCCAAAGTACAGCTTATTGTCTGACTCTATACTATGGGACAGGACTGATCTGTGATATAATCCACCTTCATGATTCCTTGAGACCATATCCTGATTCCATGAGAGATGAAGACTTCCACTGACACCATGTCTAATCACTGCCTACCTTTCCAAAGACACCAAAGTGTATAAGCAGCAAGGGAGTGGTTAGCGCACTTTGATACTCATAGGATGGAAAGCGAGAGGAGCTCCACAAGCCATGCTTCCTCTGAGAGCAGGACATGCCCAGAGTGCTCCTCTTGGAACTCAGCTCTTGTGGTACCCTACGCAGAGATCCTATCCACAGTATAAATTCAACCATTGTGGAAAAGGGTGATGGAATCTGTTGTTCTTCTTTTTTTAGAACATTTTTTACTCTTAAATCCACTCTATACATTATACAATTTGTGACAGATTCAGGAGAAAATGAACTGTTCTGTATGGAAATATTTTAAGGAGTTGTATCTCTTGGCTGACTGTTTTTTCCACTAAATTAAACTAAGGAGGTTTATGGAGTTTGGTCTCTTCATATACCTGTGACTAGGTCTTCATTTATTCACAAGGTGGGTGTCTAGACGTGAGTCAGAACAATTCAGTTAGCTAAATGAATAGGTGTCAGATACCATTCAGACACCCTAGGGCACCTGGATCACACATGAGGAAGCAGAATCAAGTTCTTCTGTATGTAAGATAGCAGAATAAAAAAAGAAAGAGATTCTCATTTGCATTGACATCTATAGTGTCTCTTCACTACCAGCTGAATTAAATTGAAGGGGAAGTGAACCAAATATAACATTGAAGATGAAAATATCACTGGAAAAATGAGTTTTCATGGAAAGTCAGAGTGAAGGCTAAGGTACTCATTGGGGAGACAGTCTACAAATTAATTCAAATGTAGTCAAATTGAAAAGAGCAGCATACACATTTTGAAATGTTATATTACTATCACAGTACACTTTCCTATTCCTTCTGGAGTGCCCAAGATCTCTCTGCTACTACCTTCAGAATATGATGGTAGATGGAAAGAAGGAATAAAAAAGTAATTTCCATTGATGTTTACAGTTTACTGCCTAATACAATCCTTCATACCAGCTGATTTATTGATAATAAATCTGGTTAGAATTAAAATAAAAACAACAACAACAAAAAAAAAATCACAAAATTCTTTACTATGGGACTGCTAAAAAGTATACATTTATAATGGTATAAACATTTGGATAGGCTCAAACATTTTGTCTGACTAAACCAGAAAAATTAAAATACCTCATTTGATATTGCTCCTTCCTTTTATAGATTTTGTTTTACCTATGGGATTGTAAATAGATCAATAGTATGCAAAAAATAAGAGTGTATAAAAGAAATTTTAAATTACACAATGCAACATGAAAAGTGAAAATTTTCTATGATTTTAGGATCTACATTAAATTATTGCAGATGATGGATGACATTGAAGTGATAGCTTCAGTGAAGTTATAGCTTGCCTGTCAAAATTAAAGAACTGTCAAGAATATAATGTGTCAGAAAAGAAGTCCGTCTAACCTAGAGGTTTTTTTCTTCCAGTATGTGTTGACTTTTTTGGAAAAGAATGCAAACAGCAAGTTGTTTACAAGTAATATTTCTCCTGATACTACATCCTAGCCTTCAGCAGACTGAGAATTTGGGACTATCCCAGCTTGAGAATCAATGTTTTAACTTTCTTTGCTTGCAAGTATGAAATTGGCCCTGCAGTAATGACTAACGCACTAAAGATTCAAGAAGTTTAAAGAAATAAAAATTCCTTTAAATTTGTGTTGTGATAATGAGGAGTAACTGATATAGAAGAAAAGTGTAAAAAAATTATATCTGTCCTTAGTTTTATTTATATCCTTAGACTGTCAGAGTGTTACTCTCCAGTAGATCATTTTTATTTGAGTCTCAAAGATCTTGGAGACCTGAAATCACGACCAGGCTCCCTAGCAGCATGCAAGGATTACCTCATATACACTTCATTAAGTTAAGCATTAATATGATTGCCATCCCTGGTGCAGTTTTGAAAAAATTTCAGCTGACTGGATTAAAACATTGCTATTAAGAATGAATTCAGTGATCTCACTTCTGATTTCTTTCTACTTCCTTGTCTTATTTTGTTTGGTACCTTTATGATGCCTGGCTTACAAAATAAAGTAACAGGAGTGGTGAGGCCTCATTAACTGCAGTAAAACAGGGCCCTGTGTCACAATGGCTATTACAGTATTACTGCTGTGCTATGGATAGTAATTATTTCTCTGTTAAAAAATGTTCACAGAAGCACAAGATTTTACAGTATCACCTAAAAATAGATAGAAACAAAATTTTTTATGAGTAGTAAAAACTTCTTTCCTGACCTATACCCAACAGATGCGATTGTTGCAACAGACAAGATTCTTTTACAGTACAATGAGAAAGGAGGTAACTAATAGTCATGACAGATTCTATTACTGATTTACCAACATGAGTACCTCCAGACAGGACGCCTTCAGCACGGGAGTGTGGGGAAACACAGTGTTCTGAAAGGCAGGAGCCACTGAGGGAGCCCCAAGTCCTCGTCAGGGCTTGTCCAGGAGCTGCAGCTCTACTGACACAGCAGCTGACTTACAGGGGGCGGCACTAGGCAGGACAGTATCACCCATGAGTGAGACTGTCCTTGGGAGTGTGAACAACCAGGAGCACTGCATGTCAGGCAAGCGGGCAGTGTCCAGCAGCCTGGCAGGCTGCAGAGGTGAGCTCAGCCAAAGGTCATCGAGACAGTGCTCTAGGAGGCATCCTCTCTGCAGAAAGCAAAGAAAACCAAGTCCTCTCTGCTGACCAGGAAGGACAGGGTGACCCAGACAGAGGTCCCTTAGAAACATGTTACTGTCCAGGCATCTAGCTGTAGTAAGTGCCACAGCCTGTTGGCACTGTTAGATGATGGCTGTGTAAGATGTCAGCAGGTTGATGATTTGCTCTGCGTGGTGGCAGAGCTATTGGAAGGAGTGGAACGGCTAAGGAGCATAAGGGAATCTGAGGAGGAGATTGACTGGTGGACCCTCACTCTACCATCCCTGAAAGAAGCAAGCCAGCCTGAAACAAAATCCAAAACAGAAGAACTTTAGGATCCCCTGTTTGCCATCAGGCAGGTGAAAGGGACCTATGACACAAGGGAGGTTGGAAACAGGTTACTCCTCCGCGTAGACAGCGTATTACCCCCCAGCTCATGTTATCTTCCCAAGTACCCCTTTAGAACAGATTAGAGGCCCTGGTACTTCAAGATCAGGAAAGTGAGGAAGCTGATGATAAGGAATCATCCAGGTCAGAAGAGTTGCCACAGAAGAGTCAGAGAACACCTCGTTTTATGACCAGCTCTACTAGAAAAAAACCCAGAAGAGTGGTTGTGGTTGGTGACTCTACCCTAGGGGAAACAGAGGGCCCCATATGTCGGTCTGATCAGACTCACAGGGCAGTTTGCTGTCTCCATGGGGCCAGGGACTCCATCAGAAAACTCACTCATCTGGTGAGTTTTGGTATGGCCCTGCAACTACTATCCTTTATTAGTTTTCCAGGTGGGCAATGAGTAAATCTCTTTAAGAAGCCTGAGGGAACTCAAGAAGAACTTCAGGGCCTTGGGCTGACTGGTTCAGGGTTTGGGAGCCGAAGTAGTGTTCTTGTCTCTCCTGCCAGTCACAATCAATGACAATGGTTACATCAGAAAAATCTCAGTAATTAATTCCTGGCTCCATGACTGGTGTCAGTGCCAGAGTTTTGGGATTTTTGACCATGGGTCAGTCCATATGGCACCAGGCCTGCTGGTGGCAGATCAGGTATGCCTGTCCCAAGGGGGAAAAGGATTCTAGCCCAGGAGCTCGCGGGGCTCATAGAGAGGGCTTTAAATTAGGTTTGATGGAGGAAGAAGATAACACCAGGATCACTAGAAATGAGCCATGAGGTAGCATGCCGCTGTTGGAGTCCAGACCCACAGGGCAATTTAAATGCATCTATGCCAATGCCCGCAGCATGGGCAATAAACAGGAAGAGCTAGAAGCTATTGTGCAGTAGGGAAATCATGACATAATCATCATCACAGAAACATGGTGGAATGATTTGCATGACTGGAATGCTGCAGTGGATGGCTACAGGCTCTTTAGAAGGGAAAGGCAAGGAAGAAGAGGTGACCGGGTTGTGTTGCATGTCAGGAAGTGCATCAACTGCCCTTGAACTCAATGTTCATGCACAAGTGCATTAAAACATTATAGAGAAAAACAGCTAATACTTCTAGAAAAGACAGTAACTCTTCCACAATACAGTCCATGTAGATTCTTGCAATTCAGGGAGGGATTTCAGACTGGGCTACAGCTGAACTATGACCCTGAATCCTGGCAGTTCAAAATACAGCTTACCAAGAGGCAATTCTTAATAAAGCAGGAATTACATGTTTTATGTTAGTGTCAGAAATGTCCTTTGTACCAGGAGCTCTACATGTGCACTGATTCAGTGAGACATGAAAATGTTAAATACCCATTCCAAGGGCAAACCTCCAAGCAGATCCATCCCAGTACTGCAAAAGGTGTAAAAATTAACATGCCACTCTAAGTAATGTAAATTATTCCTACAATAAAACTACGGAAATAATGAGAAAATTTATGGATTTCCCATGGAAATTTATCTCAGATACAGTAAAAACTAATCAAAGCAAATGGTGAAAACTTTGCAGGTTGAAACGCCAGAATGTTCAAGAAAAACAAAGTTTTAGAATTAATTTTCTAATCAGCTCAATCTAGGAGAAATTGTAGATAGGATTATTGTGGCCTTTTCTGGCAGAAAATAAGCTCTTTATGTTTAAGCATCTGGCCCCAAACCTTGCTGAAACCATCCTGAATCCTTTGTATGACTTGAAATGGGTATTAAATCAGGAGAAAGTAGAATGATATTGCTCAAGCAGAGGTGAGTATGAAAAGAGAGCTGAGCATATAAATTTATAAGATAAGGTCAAGAGGCATGGAGTCTGAAGTTGGATATGGTGAATTAATCAAGCTGAAGAATAAAAATGTGGGCTACATCTGTCCTAATGTGGTCATCTACAATTTAGATGTCTGCATCTGATCAAATCACCATGATCTCCATTTATAATGTTGATCTTCCAGGCACTTCTCAGAAAGCAATTTGTATTAACCAAAGTCAAGCAAAAATCCCACAGAAAAAAAACCAAAACCCAACCCCAAAACACCCCCCCCCAAAAAAAACCCAACAACAAAACAAAAAAAAAAAAAAAAAAAAAACCCAACAAACCAAACACCTTAAGAAAAACATTTGTTCATACCGTGCTTTTTAAATTTTTGATATATAGAGCACTTAATGTTCATTTTGACCGCTATTTCTGTTGGACATCTCTCTGTTCACATTGCAAAAGCATAATTAATCTTATTATCTCCAATGGACAACTGCATAAGTTATAGTCAAAAGATTGTTTATTGACCTACAGTTTGTCAGAAAAGGTAATGGAAAGAGGAATACAACATCAGGGATGTGCCAAAAGCCAAAAATAAGATGGAAGGTGACTTACAATGTTTTTAGCTTATTTTAAAAACTAATTAACCCTAAAGTTACACATGGAAGCCCACAAGAAATTAAGTAGCAATTTCAGGGCATTGTTTTTGGTTTTTGGTTTTTTTATATTTATATATACATTTGTATGTATACTTACTTACAGTACAAAATGACATATATATATGAATAAATTTAAATACAGAAAAATTTCACAAAAGAATTCTCTTCAGTCAAGAATCATGACATCACGGCTGAAATACTTACTGCACTAATATTGTACTTAGAAGATACATTTACTGATGTATCATAAAAAAATCCCAAACATTTCTAATATTGTTTTGCTCCTTACCATTCTTCAAAACCCGCCTTGCTAAGATCTTGCATGTTCACTTCATTATCTTTTTATGATGTAAGAGGTTGCCTACAGAAAAGTAATATTTGAGGTGAAATTTTTAAAAACAGTAAGTGACTTTGCGATGAATGGAATACAACAGAACTGACAAAAAAATTAAGACTTAGAGTTATTTTTATGTCTATAGATTTTGTGTCAGGTACTCTACTTCGTCTACTGCTAATAGAGATTATTCCACATCTAGCTATAAGGCTGCGTGATTTTGAGTTACTAGCTGGGCTTAAACCACGACAAAGGCTAAATAATTGTCCAAGAATTTCTGCACTTTTTTATTAATGGTCAAAATATTGCTCCTCCATTATCCATTATTATACTGATGTTTGCTTGCTGAGAGATAAAATGAATGGTTTTCAGTACTAAGATTATTTTTTTAAAATTTTACTTTTGATGATGCAAAAATATCAGGTACGATGAAAGGTAGTTTACAAACAAAGATCACCGTGACAACTATGAGATCTGTTTTTAAACTAACTAATTTGGTAATTCACAGGAATCAACTATCATTCCTGACATTAAAATGAAGCTATACCTTGTGTCACCTCTGTCCATCCAGATTTAATTTTTTTTTTTCTTGTTGGCAAGCCACTTAAAGATTTCTGTTTCTTCTTTTCACTGTTATCAGGGTGGTCTTACAATCATATCTACATTTTTTAAAATTCTTATTATAAAAGTAGAAAACAAAAGAAAAATTCTAATCAAGCATAAGCTAGCCTTCTGTTCATCTGTTTACTTCTGCCAAAGATATAATACATCTTATTTCTCAGCTGTATGAAGTGAGAGAGAAAATAAAAGAAATTCTGATACCACTGAAACATATTCAGAGTAGATGATGTCCCTTTGCTTGCATAAGGGGGAAAGCTAAGTGCATGTAAAATATTATATTCAAGTAAACAAATGTAAGTGCAAACTTATCATGTAGGATGTTTGCATTGTTGAATATCATTCCTAGTAAACTGGTAAAGGTGAAGAATGCTGTGGTTTAATGAGCAACAATAGCTAAGCAAATATGGGTTAATCAGGTCTCAAGGATATTGTGAAGAACTTCAAAAGGACTTTGGTGAATAGGCAGCATAATTCTGGATGAAATAATTTTCATTGAAGGCAAAGTGGTGAACGTTGGAGGGAATAATATGACCTACTTGTGTATGTTTGAGTCCTAAATGAACTGCAACACAAGTGAGAAAAAACAAGGCACCAAGAGTGACAGATCAACAAAAATTTCTGCAGTGGGAGTCATAAGCAAAAGAAATGCTTACCTGAAGCAGAACTATACAAGGTGGTGGTGAAAAGGAATATATCAATTGTTGTAATGTTATTATATAAATCAGAAGTATGTTGCCAGCTAAAATACCGTGTTTCTGGTCCACACCAGTGAACAGATGATGGGAAAGAAGAAAGGGATTTCGAATTAGGTCTTGATAGAAAAATTAATATTCAGTTTCTTCCTGTTCTTCTTAAACCACATTTATTAATAATGTCAGCTCTGGTTCAGACACCTATCCAGTGATCAATGGGGATCTGAAAAGAGGAAAATGTGTTTCATTGGGAAGCTGAGAGTAATATACATGATTGCCAAATGCTACATATGCAGATTACACAAAACATAAGAGTGCTTTCTACACGTTTTAGAAGCATGGCTCCAGGGCTAATGCGCCCAAGAGCCATCATGCAGAAAGTTGTGAGTTCTGTATCTCAAGCATCAGGATTTCAGCTATAACCCAACTATTTGATGGCTTTTAGGGGATTCAAACTCTGCCATGGAACTCTTCTCAACATGAATATGCCCCCTTCTTTTCACAAAGAGGCTATGATCTCTTTATTAAAGTAGAATTGGTGCTCAGGGACATGGTTTAGTGGTGGACTTGGCAGTGTTAGGTTAACGGTTGGACTGTATGATCTTTAAGGTCTTTTCCAATGTAAAAAATTCTATGATTCTATGACTCTATGAAGTAAGTTATTCAATTTGACCTATTAAGAGTTTGTTTTAAGCACTGAATATTTGAAGAGAATCAAATAAGATTTATAAATTTTTGGAAGCTTTCTCCTATTTTCAAATAATTTGCATGGGGTTGATATTTTTATGAGTATGTGGTGCAGGTTCTTCCCTCTATTTCATTTGTGTCTCAAAGCAAACAAGCCAGTATGACATTGGTTGTCTCTGTACCTATTTCTAGTTAAAAGAATCCATGGCAACATCTTTATTGTGGATTAGATGAAACAGACTACCAGTCAGAACAAGTCGGAAAAGCTTCCATCATCTCCTTTTATTCCCAGAAACTATTATTGGGAAAAAAAATAAAGGTCCAATATACATGGTTTTGACAATACCTTCTGATACAAAGTATGTTGTGTGTAGGGAAGCAATAATCCTTGTAGAGAAGCTGAATAGAATCACAATTAAACATGAAATAATATCCGTGTGTGAAACTCTTCATAGGGGAACCATGGAAGGCTTGTGTACTGGAATGATTTAGCTAGGACTTCAAAATTCCATACTAGTTACAACTACCCTGATGTATGACTTACATTCCGTATCTAAACAATAAACTGTATTTTAAATAATTTTATTATTTGAATGAACTGAATATGGTTTTATATGCTAATCTACATAAAGCAAAACAACCTACCGTAAGAGCAGCTGGATCAAATGCTATGCTCCTCAGGTAAGCCCTACCCTGGTTTTTGTTTCAGTACCAGGGTGGGAGTGGGTTGGAAGTAAGAAGGTAGAAGGGGGGCTGTTCAAAGCCAAGTCATCAAAATTTGCAAATCTTAGAAATCAGAGACTGGGCCTAAGAGTTTGGTTACTCAAGTCAGCCCACGATAAGAATGCCAAAGGCTTTACATCTGGGGTATGGGGGCCACAGTCTTCGATCAGAATACAATGGCACCAACAACCAGTTTGCTAATAAGAAAGTATCTAGCCTTGGAATACCTTTGTTTAGTTAGTCGTTACACATGAAATTTAGGTTCAGCTAACATTATCCAGTAAATTTGTTTCTTAGAATATATATTCTGACTTTTGTGATTAAATATTCTGAGAAACCTGAAACTGTCATTAACAAATGTTGGTAAACACAAAACTGTCAAACTTTAGTTTCACAGGAACATTTTATTCACCTCTATATTACAGTATCCTTAGGAAAAAGAAGGGTCTGGGGGGAAAGGGAAAGAAAGAAAAGGCTTAGTTAACAGATAAAAATAGGACTGTTGAAATAGAGTGTTATCACTGCTTCAAAAGTTACTGTTAGAACTTCAGATTTTTTCAGCATTAAGCTCTCCTGAAGTTTAAAATCATAAATTGTTGATAACTGCGGTTTAAATTTTTAGTTAGGATCCATCAACAAAATTATCTAGTATGTTTAGAATCCTATCAGAATGCATAAGGATCATCTCATCTAAATTTCTTGTTTATAGTCCAATTTCATATTGTCACATTGACCTGTGTACTTTTTTTTTTTATTTTATACATGATTAATTTCCATTAATTTATTGCAGTAGTCATTAATACTTTTGAAATACAATTTATTTTTCATTCAAATATGTTTATCAATATTTGAAGCTACCACCATATCACCCCTTTCTTATCAGACAATGCAAATCCAGAAATTCTAAGGTACTAGGTTCTCAACAATCCTTAATTTTAATTTTCACAAACTAAGTAAAGTTTAAATGATTTTATTATTATTATTTGCCACTAAAAATGAAACTTTAATAAAATTAAACTATCTTGAAGTGTATTATTGATTTTAGTTATATATGGTGTAAGCAATATTTGGTTGCTTATAGTCTTCTCTGTAATTTGTTTCCACTCTTACAGCTTTACTTCTGTTGTTACACACACTAATATTAACGTCAATACTTTTAATTAATGTTTTTAATTAGTTTCAATAATAAATATGCAATTTCATATACTTTCATACCAAAATAGAGGAATTCGGCCTTATTAAAAACAGGATTTTGATTGTGCAAAAGGCGCATTTCCCATTCTAACTAGCAGCCTCTTCCTTCTACCTGTATGTGTTACTTAATCTTCTTACTGACAGGGGGAAATAATGGTTTCTCAAACCATGAATACTTGAATTGGATTGCATACTTGACAAATTCAGAGTAAAGACAAATATGTAAATTTCCAGTGAACCATTTAAGCTAGAATATACCAGTTTATTAAAAACAAAGTATATTATTCTCAGAGTAGTTCAGCTTTACAATCTTCTAGTGACTTATATTTTGCAGTGGATAATGCAGCCCCAAAAGACCAAGACAGGCAGGACCTTCTAGCATCTGCCTATGGAGGTAAGAGCCTGAAAGTGCTAGAATTCTGAGTTTATTTACTGCAAAGACAGATATCTATCAGAAAAGCATTAGGATAAGCCTACACTCTGGTTCTGACCAGAGACTCAATTATCCCAGGGCAGGTTGTGCAGAGGATCCAATGGTCACAGCTTTGGAATAGTTAGTTACACCAGGACTTCCAGGCACAAGGGCTTTACATCCATTGGAAAGTTTGATCCATCCAGACCCTAGATTTGTGTGGGGTAGCCCTTCAAACCTAAATTTCAGAGTTCAAGAGTCCCAAGCTCTGTACTGCAGCATGACTGTTCAAGACTCAGGAGCTCAGAAAACCCCCAAACATATCTGATATCTTTGTCAGTTTTATAGTTTCTCACCAACCAATTGTTCTCCAAGGATGGTATAAGTGCTATATCACAAACCACAGACAGATTAAAAAGATATATACAAAATATATCATGTATATAAAATATATATAATGGTATTAAAGACAGCCTGACTTATCACAGCATGATAGAATATATCAAAAGCATTTCCAAATAGTAGCTATATAGTAGTTGAATGTCTGACTGGAAAGTAACGTCTTGTTTTTAAGTTAAACATGTTGCTTTACTGTATATAGGATTCATGAACTATTCTGTCAAAGTGAGTCTCCAGTCATAAAGATAATGAAATCATAGACACAAACTAATTTGTCAAATATGCAAGCTAACATTTCTCTTTAAAGTTATGAGAATTGAAGATCAGTTCTACAAGTAGAGCCAAAGCCATTTGTTGTCTTTGTGATTAAAGATATTCAGAAAATTAAATTCTCTAGTGGATTAAATTTATTAATTAATTTATTTTTCCTATTTTAATATTTTTAGCAAAGCTGTTCTGACCAAGCAAAGTCTTTTTTTAAAGAGGTTTTCACTGCTATCTTAAAGATTATGTTATTGGCAATAATTAAAATGTTCAAAACACAAATTTGACACAGCTCTTCAGCCTCATATGATGAAAAACTATAGTCTGCAGTGATGCAAAAGAAACTAGAAGTCAGCGGATATCATTGCAGTTTTAAATCCAGAGTCAGGTTCTGATGCTGAAAACAGGCATGCATGGGCCACCCTTTATGCAGGTGAATGAAGTTTCACTCTTTTGTTCAAGTGCAATTTTATGATTTAGGCCTTACTGTGAAGAGAAAGGTGGTGGGTTTTTTTTGCACATTTAGAGAAAAATCTAAGAAATAATCATTTAAACTTCTCTATTTCATTTTCAAGGGTTTGAATGGGATTACTTCAGAGCTACAGTCTGGAGCAAGAACAAAACAAGATTTCAAAAACTATAAAAAAACGGTTTTAAATCTCCAAGCATCTGTGCTATATTTGTCAAAGCTTCCCTTAGATTAAGGCCAACAGAACAACACTGTTTTGTTGAACTTCCTGTTTTATACTGAAAAGTCAGGAAGACCAGACCCTTGGGCTTTTTGAGCCCCAAAGGCTAACTACAAATACCTGTCCAGAAATTATTATGATGGCATAGACACATCCATATGATAAGGTTTCAGTTGACTGATTAGCTTGCATTTTGAAAGCTATGTTTACTTGAAATATGAAGCAAGTAATAAACAAATAATAATGGGCTCACAGCTAGCAAATTATACAACCAGTTTCTGTTTCAAAGATGACTCTGAACCAGCTCAAATATTTTGTCCTGTATGTTTACAGTCCATTCTGGTTTTGCCACATAATTTGAAACAGATCCTGGTTCTTTCACAGTTATGTCTGTTAAGTGTATCAGGAAGAACAGTATCACTTTTTTTGTCTTTGTGAGATGAGAAAACAAAGGAAAAGAAGAGGGAGTGAGAAGACAGTTTGAAATCAGTATTGATGCAAACCCTTGAAAAGGCTCGCTGTAAAGTTCTAAATATGAAATTAGTTACATTGACTCTGTTCTCTTTCCATCAGCAATTCATTTGATGTGAATATTAAGACATCACCTAAGCAAGGAGTCAGTGTGAGGCTGCTGAGAGGGAATAGTTAGTTAAAAAAAACCCAAACAAACAGACAAGTCAGAAAATCTTGTTCTCTTGCTGAACATAAGTCTTAGAAGGTTTCATATATGTGGTAATACTCTTTGTTATTTAGTGCATCAAAATTGGCTTTTGCTAGTATTGACAGACAGTTCAGATGGTAAACTTATTTTCTCTACAACTTGGAAAAAGAAAATACAAAAAAAAAAAAAAAGGTTAACAAAGTCATCCCATGAACAAAAGTAATTTTGAGATATTTGCAGATTATTTTTCTCTGATACTTGCTCAAATGTCTATTGCAAGTTAAAAAAAAAAAAATGGATGTAAGTTTAACATTTGCATTTTAAATGCTCTAGTAAGTGGTAATTAACATGCCCCAGAGGTCCCCCTTTATGCAGAAGAGGCATATAGCTTATTTCTGCTTAAAACCAATTCCTTTTTCTTGTTTAACAAGTACATCAAGTACAAGTACTGATGTAGTAACATTATGCTTATGACCACACCTGTCTCTTGGGGCACTAAGATTGATGGTTTTACACAGTTTTTCTTCAGTAGGAACTATTTTTTTAATCTTTATATTGCCAGATAGCTGAACATCTGACAGGAAACAGAGGTTCTCTAGCACTTTTCTATGGTGTCATGTTATTTTCTTTCAATAAATTTCAGATGAATGTCTGATTTCATTTTTCCTTTATGGTGCATCAGAAAAGCTATTGGGAAGATTGGTAGCCTGCCATAACCCCTGTTTCTATTATGAGCATTTAATAGCATTTCATGTCACGGCATACAAGCAGTGGGCCTTGCTATCACAATACTAATAGCAATAAAATATCTTAAAATGCAACTGTATGACTATTTCATGTACTGAACTCTCTTATAATAGCTCTTCTTTTCTGAATTAATACACTTTTCAGCATGTAAGAGTTTACCTGTCACCATTCATCATGATCATTTTACTAATGTCTCCTGTTGACCTGATCATCCGGATGGCCTATTTACTATTTAATAGTAAAACCCTTTACTATTTTGCAGCCCATTAATTTTACAAATTTTAGTTGCATATAGTTTTGACAGCTTTAATTTTCCTGATATCCTAGAAAGGCATTATCAAAAGATGGCAAATTATTTAAATTAATGCTGCAGTTGGTGCACGAGATAGGACTGCAGAGAGGGGAAGAGGAGGAGAGGAGCAAAAAAAAAAGGTTAAGAAGTTATCATCTGAACCTAAATGCAAGCCTAAGGTTAAATGGTGACATTAAGCACAGCCTTCAGAAAGAGATAGCCAGTAATCAGTATTAGCCTCCATGACACTGTGTTGCAAACATATCTTTTCAGATATGGTTCCTCTGTAGCATTTTCTCTCTTGATGTGTTGTGGGTAAGGTAATTCAGTATAGGGTTAGTTCAGCTAAGCCAGAAAAAACTAAGCAAAGTTTGGTTCCTGTATTTTTCTTCTATTCCCAGTTGCTGTCTATTTCATTAACAACATCCAAGAGGTTCATCAGAGCTTTTCACTTTAAAATGTTGTAGTCTAAGTCATCACCCCTTCTGGGGGCAATTGAAATATAAAATAAAGCAATGCACTAACATTTTTCTAGCAGCTTTCAAGCTGAAAGGAACAATTCACTTTCCTGAGGAAAGCGAGTGAGCACTGTTAAAATCAGGTTAAATGTATATATTTTGGGCATTAATCTCTTAAAAGCCAGTCTGGCTCACATCCAGCTGCTTTTATACCATTTTGTACAGGTGACATACTTAGTTCTCTCACATCACAGACATAAATCAAAGCCACAACAATGCTTACTGAAGACTTTTGGTTTTGCCTTGTCATGTTCTTTTACTTGCTTTGTCATTGGAAAGCTTTGTCCTGATCCTTCTGGAGAGTCTATAACCTCCCCATTCCTTTTTTGACATCACAGTTATTTTTCTGCTAGTGCAGTTTAATGTCCATAGCCATTGAAGCTTCAAAGTCATCAGTTGACAAGCTGGTGTTTGAGATATACGTGTGAACTGCAAGGAGGAAGAAAAGCTCTTAGTTCAAAGGAAAAAGAAAATAAATGCACCATTAATGAAGAAGGGTTTAAAAAGCAATCTCTATGTATCCAGAATAATAGAATCATCCTGTTATAGAGGTAACCATGTCAATCCAAAGTGCTTTGATTTGTTTTTATTAAATAAATGCACTTTGTCTCCTTGATTAATAACTACAATGTTATTTTAAAAGCATTAAACTAGCTTCGTATCCTCTCTTTTTTTATAGACTATTTAGAAATGTGTGTTAAAAATACAGTTGAGGAATTGCACTTGCACTAATGTGTACTGACATTTTAAGGCGTGAAGAGGTATTAAAATCATAGAATCAATACAGTGAAAAGAAAGTGCACAAGCATTCTCTTAAAATGGTGATGGTTGCTTGTTTGTGTAAAATGAAAAAAACAACTTTCGCTGAACAAGCTAGCAATACCACATGACATTGTATTCAAGACTAAAAGGTCACTGGAGGATTATACCCTCCCATTTCACATTCATTGCTTGTGTTCCCACTGCACACCTCTTCCAACCAGATTGTTGGGCTTAACCACATAGCAGCTGTTCTTTGTTGGGATGTTATATAAAGTCAAGTCACATTCTCTTTCTATAAGCAGATTTTCTTTTGGGGGACATAAAAGCCCTTAAAGCAGAATATACAATGTGTCTTCTTGATAGTAATGTAGAATTAAGGGTGTTTGATTCATTCTTCCTCACATGAAAAGGAAGAAAATTGTTAAGTGACTACAAAATAGTCAGTTATTTGATTAAAGGTGTTTGATTCATAGATCTTTTGGAGGACTGTTCAAACCACAAATTCCCCTCAATCTTACACCTCCTTATTAGACCTGCCAAATTAATGGCCTGCACTTTTTTTTTTTTTTTTGCTTTTTTGGGGGTTTTTGGTTTTTTTTTTTTTTTTTTTTTTTTAAATTAGGATTCAGAAGGTTTAAACTCCTGTGTGTCCTATAAAGCAGGCAAGCATCCCAGTTCAGGGAGTAAACAAGAAAAATGGGACCATTATTCCTTTTCTAGAAGACCTACAAACTTCATGCAAAGTTCCTAGGTCATTTTCAATCAAAATTATGGCATTAATTTCCTCTATACTCATAAACATTTTGTGACAATAAAACATATATTTTTCCTTGGAAAAATGTTTCTCTAGAAGAAAGAACAAACCTCATAACTTTACGAATAACTTTCCAGACGGCTGTATTTATGGGGAAGTGGAAAAGAGATTGTCAATCTGAAATGATGCTACCATAATTCATAAACAAAAGTAGATGGATTAATGTCATAAGGCCACTAATTAGATTTTCCAGTGCATATTCTGTATAGATTAAGCAAGGATACCAGACAGAGTTCCAGCTGATATAGATTCTTTGATATTTTATATTTCTACTAAGAAACTAGTGTGTTGTTACTATCTCTACTGCCATTAAGATTAATATCTTTCACTTAAATTATTTTAATCTTTAATCTGCTTTTTCACATTTATTTAAAAGTCAGTAGGATGTGCTCTGGGTTTAATCTTTCGTGGGTGATTTTTTTCTTTGTTTCTTCATTTTAAATGTACTAGAGTTCTGGAAACTTGGGGAAATTTCCAGAAAATTAACAGAACTGGAAAAACTGTCGTTTGGGGTCATATTCTTCTCCTATTACACTAACTTTTCTTGTTGTTCAACAGATAATATTTTTGTCTCTATTTATTCACCATTGCTGGATGACAGAAATAGGTTAATAGTGTAAAAATGTATCAATGTCACAACAAAAATATTTTTTTCAACAGTGTGTTTAGTTATGGTTTAATTAATAATATCAAGGGACTTTATTCATACTTTCATGTAAATTGGTCTTTATGTGAGTAACCCTTATAAATACTCATGAATGTATAAAAGTGTCCTGATTTCATCTGGGATACAGTAAATTTTCTTCCTAGTACCTGGTACAGTGCTGGTTTTGGCTTCAGTGTGGGAATAATGCTGATAGCACACTGAAGTTTTAGTTGTTGCTAAGCAGCACTTACCCTGATCAAGGACTTTTCAGTCTCTCATGCTCTGCCAGTGAGGAGGGGCACAAGAAGCCAGGAGGGAGCAGAGACATTATTATCATTATTACTAGTAGTAATAATAGTAGTATTATAATGTACTTTAGCTATTAAATTCTTCTTAATCTGCAGGTCTTATATTTTTTTGATTCTCCTTCCTATCCTGCCCGGGGAGGAATGGGGCGGTGACTGAGCATCAGTGTGGTACTTAGTTACTGCCTGAGTTTAAATCACAACAAAAAGCAAAGTATGAATAGTCATCTTAGCAATTCAAACATAATGGCAACATTTCAGTTAGATGAATATATAGACCAACCCTAGAGTACCCTACAGTACTATACTGAAATGTATTATTAGGTAGATATACATATGAAAGTGCTAACACAGATTTCTTTCCCTTGGAAAATTCCAGCAGTTCCAGAATGACAGCTTTCTATAGTACAGCAGCCTCATTCTATTTCATGGATGCAGATTTTCTCAAATACAGTTATTCCTCTGTTTTGCTTGGATCAGAACCTGAGGTTGTGCTCATTTGTTGACTATCAACAGTCACTTCTTGAATGTCTTCAGCATTCTTTTTTCCCCTTTGATGATCTTTCTCATCACCTGCCATTTTCCCTTTTACTCCTGTTGGGCACCCTTGACCCTTTTTTTCCCTTTAAGTTCATACATTCCATAGCCATCTGAACACCAAAAGTTCTTTTGCTGTAATCTTTTTAGCCAATAATTTTTGTCTCTGGTCCCTTTCTTTTCTGCTTTGTCTCCCTCAGTAGCTTCTCTAGACTCCATTGCCATGGCTGTCAAGTCCTGAAATATATTTGAAATGTACCTGCAAAGAATATATCTGTTCCTTTCATCTCACTCATATATAAGGTGAGCCTCTTCCCTGAGAATTTCATATTCACTGACATACATTCAAGAGGCTTATTCAGACCTCCAATACTGTTCAAAACTCCACTTGTCCTAACTTTCCAAGTTCTTCTCTTGTACCATACCACTGCTGTGTCAAGGATGACAAGTTTCATCAGTCTTATTATGCATGTCATGTCCTGCAAAATTTACTATGCTCCTTGCCATATCGCATTTCATTTGCCACAGTTCATTTAGATTCTATGACTTCTAGAATTTACTTCTTTCAGAATCTCTTCTCTGTGTAACACCTAAAAGTAATCAGTTGATGAAAATTATTTAGTTTGTAACAGGAAAAGTAAAAATAGTAGCATAGTTAAACAAAGGGCTGCACTAAGCTAGACCAATAATTAACTTGCATACTCATCAGCTCTTATTAGCACTGGTGTCCTGTACGTGATCTGGGGAATGGAGCACTGCACTGGAAATCAGAAAACATCAGTTTTGGCTGTGCAGGATATGTTCTGTAAGCTGCAATTTTCATTTAAAGTAGGCATATATTGTTGAATATGATCACATTTCTTACTTTAATAAGCCTTCAGCATTTACAGGTAACCCCGATGTACATGACTACTTCTGAAGGTTTTAAAGGACTATTTATCTCACATGTCATTTATTGCACACGAAGGACCACAAATAGTTTTCATGCGGGAATCAAGCTCAAATATGTATTAATATTGATCAAAATCTACTGGGGGAAGAAAGCAAGGGCACTTTCAGTACCAGCAGACTTTTAAAAATAGTGGATATGAAAAGTAAAGTTTATAGATAATCATAGAAATTTGGGCAGTTCTCACATTAGAATAAAATACAAAATTGATGTGAAATGTAAATTTCCTCTTGACTCAAAACAGGATGCCCAGTCTATCCCTGAGATTAGGAGCAGGATATTTAAGTGTTTAATCTCTACTGATAAGCAATAGTATAGCTAATCTAAATTTCAGTCTTCCAGTTACTTACAACATGTCATTGACAACTTGGACTAATACCTCTGATGCAACTGTAACTTTTGTTTGCTTATACTGTGTCTAAATCAATGACATAATTGGATCAATATAAAAAATAAGGAGCAAAAAAGTATCAGGATATATTCACCTTCATTCACTTCATTCACCTTCAATTCACTGTGACTTTCATATTAGTTGTCTAGACTATGCAGTTCCAGAAAACAGTGCTTTTCTTTTTCAATGAGTAGAGTATCTAATATAACTCTGGATCAATATTTGTAAACAGTTGCTGACAGACAACGCATATATTTGTTTTGATATAAAGCAAAGAAAATTAATTTTTGTTAAACAAGAAAAAAAGATAAAATTTGTAAAATAAGAGTGGAAGTATAATTCACATGGCACTATTTCTGCAGAACAAGAACTCACTAGAGAGAAGATCTAGAGTGTGGTAAAAATTCTGGGATCCTCAGACTTTGCTAAGATATCTAAGCTTAATATTCTTGCTGGGAAGCTGGTATATGTGCTGTTGAAAAATCATGCATAACAGTTTACAAGTGATAATTGCATTGTACATTAAAGGTTCTTGTATCACATTTCCCCACTGTTCATATTCAGGCTAAGCAGAGGTGGCACAAATGTGGTTTTATCCTTTTACCCACCTGAAGACTTTGTACTATCACCCATCATTGGCCATTGTTTTAGTTGTCCAGAATACTTAAATGTCACACTGGACACTTAAAGACAGGATAAAAAACAAAAAATCCTGCAACACCAAAATAGGGTAGGCATCAGCAGCTCTCTGCTTACAGAAATATATAGAGAGAAAAGGTTAAAAGCTTTGTTCTTAACCAGTGATGAAACAGACTGTCCTATCATAGTTTCTGCAAATTAAATATATATTTCTTATTTTAAATCAAAATATTTTTCTTGAATTGTCTATATTTGTGTGCTGTTCAGAATGCCAAGTTACATGGTACAAAATGGGTACATATTATTAGAGTATTAACTTCCCTGCTTTAAGACAGTTTTAAAATCACATAGTTTGAAACATTATTAAAAAAAAGGGGGTTTTATATTTTAATGGCGGATGTCATTGTATCAAAACCATGAAGACAGTTATAAATACCAATATATGTTTTGTTGCTGTTCTTTGGCAGATGGAGTTAAAATTTTTATTTAAAAATACTAGAATTCGGTTTAAATCTTGTAATTACAAAGAAAGTGTTTAGGTTTAACCTGAAAAAAAATCTCATTAATCTGTAATGGCATGTGTCATCTGTTAATTACATTAGGTTGCATCATCTGTAATCAGCTACATTAGATGGTTTGTTCTCTCTCATTACCTGCCTGCAGAAAATATTCAACACAAGAATAGCTGAAATCAGTCATTATATTTTAAAATGTAATGCCATAATAGTTACTATGCATTTAAAGACACAGCTTTTCTAATGAAACTTTGTTACTAATTAACAGCTGTTCTAAATTTATCCTGTAACATTATTTCTGTTATTGTAGTACTGGAGCTAGGGTGGGGAAGGGAAACATTTTTTGTCATTTTAATTGAAATGGTACTAAAATATTAGTGCTTGCGAAAAGTAAACTACAGGGAAGGTTGCATTGTAGGAATCTTCAATTCTTTCTCCTAGAGACAGATTATTCCTAAAAGCATTTTTTTCTGTTTTCTTTTATGTTTCATTTTTAATTTTACTCCAGTAACTATTTTTTTTTCCAGTTTTCTCTTAGTAATTGTTTGTAGTAATGTTGGTAACTAGTCTAGATTAAATTCTGCATGAAATCAGAATATCTCAGCCAATTTACAATTTAAGAGTACGATTAAATTCAGTTATCTTTAGCTGTCTAAAGCTCGACATCTTGGTTAAGCTTTGGTCTGCATGCCAAGCTAGGTTTCCTGTATGAACTCTGGAGTATGATTCAACACTATTTTGGTTACTTATATCTCTACTCCAATTAAAAAAGGGAGCAGAGATGACTTGCTTATAACAGGTGTCTACCTACTTTTTAGACAGATATCTTTGATAACTTTTCTCTCTGAGCATGGTACAAGACAAAGCAAATAGACATAGACAAAACCCTATCAATCAGACTACAAGGAAACATGAGACAATGTTAGTCATAAAGATCAGCAGCAATCTCAAAACCTCATCTTCTTAATTGTCACTTATTCCTAAGCATCACAGCAAGAAAGGTGTCAGTGAGAAAAATGAGTGTTTTGTGCATGCTTCTGTGACATATCAGTCATGAAGAGGAATGGCAAGGGAGCATTCATTAAGAATCACTTATTCACTTGTTAAATTTTTAATGCAGGAGTGGACCTATGATCTGAATCAGGAGACAGCCTCTCAATACTGAACTAAGGAAGAAAGCAAAAATTGTGAAAGGCCTTGAAAAAGAAAACATATTATCTATGTTTGTTTCAGTATAGAAGATACCAGTCAAGGAATGTAGAACAGTGCCATCGTCAGAGTCAAGGTGAGAAAATTTTATTTGTAACAGGATTCTTAATGGATAAAAGTAAACCAAGATGAGTTTGTCAAGAAAATCAAAGAAGATGCTGGACTACACTTTAGGCATGTGGATTATTCTCAGACATGTGGGACAATAAGAATCTTTAAGACTAAAATGTAACCTGGGTATGACGGCCTAGAAAGCTTGTATTAACTAGAAAATTACAGATTTCAGTAACACCCAGGGTTAAATTTAATTTACCTCAATGTAAAATTTCTGAACACTTGCATATGGATGGTTTTCCTTTTTTGGCAAGACGTAACAAGCACTTTTACAATGTAATTCATCTCACCTTAAAAGAAGGAAATAACTGAGGCAGCTTAAAGAAAAGACTAAGAAATTCTGAGTCTGAGATGACAGCTACGTGTTTGTATGAAATGTCAAGACACAGGCTGAAAATTTTAAAAGTCAACATCTCTGTGCTAGAAACACAAGCCAGTGTAAACAAAACAGAGGCATCTCTTAGAATATTTCCTCCAATATTATGAAGCGAAGCAAAGCAAGCTTTCTCCTATGTGCCAGTTTTGTTGCATCAATCTAACAGCAAGCAATATGGGCCATGCAGCTATTGGCTCTACCATCATCTCCACCTATCATTATTACACTATGTGTCGGCATACGGAAAAGTTCTAAAGAGCTTTTACTTCAAACACCAAAGCAAGATGACTGTAATTTCTGCTTCCCTTACACATGCTATACAAAGACTGTAGATGACCTTTCCTGTTCTTTGCAAAGCATGAGAGAAAAACCAGGCCATTGCGTTTAAATGATTTCCTTGTGTGGTGATGGAAAAGTCTGAGTCTGAGCTATCGGCGTTTCAAGATTATGTTCTCCTTAAAGTAATTTGCGACCTTTGAAATGAACCAGATTTTAGTAATAAGGGATAGTTCATGTTTAAAAATATCTAACTGATTACTAGGAATGTTTATTGGAAGGCTGAACTCCCATCTTTTTAGTATATATATATTTAATATATATATTTATTTATTTAATTTAATATATATATTTAGCAATATATTTTGGATATATAAAGTCAAATACACAGATGATCTAAATCAACATAATTACAGAAAAATAAACATTGGTACTTCATTTTAAAACAGATGCAGATTTGCCCGTTAGCTAAATTAACTTCTGAAATTGGCTTTTTTTCTTTTTTGAAAAACATGCCTTTTGTTTTACTTAGCATAATTGTGTTTCATAATATAAAGATACTACACATATATTAAAAGTAAATCTAAACAGTTTTTGAAACAAAGTTTAATGGCTAACTATGCAATAAACTGGTTTTCAAAAGAAACAAGAAATGTAATATGACTGTGTGGCAGTCAATACTGAATGTCAATTTAGTGTCTCAACAGTACAGAAGTGGTGAGAAAGGTAAGAAGCTTAAACTTACAGGAGCATTGTGGTGATAAATACAAGGGGAACTGAGTTTCCCTAGCAGTACTTCCAGCTAGGCTCAGGGTACCAGAAAGGAATGTAGCATTTCTTTACACTTTAAAATACTTTTATTTTCTCTCTAGACATTTTAATAATTAAAAAAATAATATATTGTTCCATTTTAATTTAGATTTACATCCTGATAACCTGATTCAGCATTTAACTATGAATAGTCTCAGACTTGTGCAAAAAAAGACTTATTATCAGGAAATCAATTCAATTCATTGAATTTAATTTTTCCTCATTTCCCTCTAATCACTAAAATAAAACTAGTAATGTTAAAATCAATATAAATTAGTAGTTTCTTTTTCTCTCTCTTTTGGAAAATACGTAAATCAGTAAACACATTTAAAAATCTAATGTTCTCTTAAAAATCACTTCAATTCATCTCTAAATTTGTAGCTGCCTAATTGTAACCCAGTATTTTCCAATTTATAACATTTGACCTGAAAACTGAACATGCCACAACTTCGTCATGACTGAGAGTGAGCAAACGACAAGAAAGAATGCGGATAAAAAGCTTATAGTAGATAACAGAACAGGGACAATGAAGGAGAACAGAGCAGTGGATGGAGTGTGACAGAACAAAGAGAAAGAGGGCACTGCTCTTGACTGCAATGGGAAATTTATAGATCATTATTTTTAAAAGAGGGTGAAAAAGAGGGCAAAAGAAAGCCCTAGGTTGAGAAGAGACAAAAATGATAGAAAGGAATAAATAAATACAAAATATGGGAGGGACTGGAAGGAAGAAAATCTATTAAAGGCCAAATTTTCCCCTCATAACAAATAAATTAACAAAGGCTGCTGAATTTATCAGTACAATTTAAAACTCACATAGTAATAGTAAGTAAACTATGTATACCTGCAATTGGTCACTGATACTGAGGCTGTGTGATATAGATTGGCTTATATCTAGACTATGATGTTCCCTTACCTTCCAACATAGAGTGGCAACATCAAATTGCCTGTTAAGAATGTTTTCTTACTCATGCTCACTCCTCAATGGCACCTGAAAACAATCAAGAGTGTTTGTATGAGCTAAAACGATTCTACAAAATTCATAATTTAGCAATAGAGATGATGACATGCCCATTCCCATTAATGTTCTTTGGTATTGTTTAAATTACTGGCACAAATTCAACTACAAAATCTATCAGCTTATCTTCATGATGAAACTACTATGAGGCAGATAAAGATCTTCAGCCATAGTACAGTGACCATTTACACATATGGGATTTTCCTGTACAAGTAGAGTAGGTAACTCCAGTAATATTGCTACTAGCAGTAATGTTATGAACAGGTTTATAAAACGAAGTTTTTAAAAACTGGATTTTATATTCCACCCTCAGTTTCAAAGTTCACACAATTAATATTTTTCTGAATGAGAAAGGAAAAGTAGAATTTTTTTTTTATATGTTCAATTAAATTTATTTTAGGGGCAAAAATACTGTGACTATCAAAACCAAAACCAAAAACCCCTCAAACCCTATGGTGGGAAATATAAAGTACTTCATATTCTATCATAATACTGAAAAGTAATTCTCTTAAACACAGCAAAGTAGAGAAATTCTGGAAAACTTTAATGAAATCTATGACAAAATAAAATCACAGTTTCCACCCCTGTGTTAGATTAAATGAGATTAATTTCATCTGTTGCTTATCAAAATATACAATGACATAAGCGAAATTAGCTACCGACCCATTAAGTCCCTGCATTACACAACTCTACAAGAAGTTCTAAGCAGCAATTTCCAGGGTCTGGGCACACAATTACTGATTTCCCTGCAGCTCTGTGCTAGTGTGCCTTAAAATTAGTTTCCCTATACAATTGTGTGTTACAGTATCAAGACCTATCTCAATGTTACCTGTCTTCAGGGTCTAAAGATACTAGTCGCTTTTCAATTTTTTTTAAAATTATTTGTCTAGTGGTTTCTACCAGCAGCATAAAACTTCATCCAAACTGCATTGTAGATGATTTAGGGGTACAAATAAGGAAAAAATTCAGAAGTAGAAACTGAATTAATTTTCTTTTTCAGGGACGATGTAATAACTGAGTTATTTGACTAGGTAGTAATTAGTCAAATCAATTAGCAATAAATTTCTAATTTAAAAACTGGAGCAGGTAATAACCAGTGAAATTATGCAAAACTTAGAGCAAGCAGAAGTTATATTTTAAGAATACAGTCTGTGAAAGAAGAGACATTCTAAATGACAGAAACCAAGCAAATAAGACTAAGTCCCTAATTTTATTTCGATTTCAGACACCTTTTCATGTTAAATATTTTCCCATTGCTCACATTCTGGAATTTACTCATGAATGTAGAAACTGGATGCATATTTTGAGTCTGATTTTTGTACTTCTGGGCCACTGCACATTAGGATTTTTCATGCCTTTCTACAGCCATCATAAGATATATGAGATATGATTAAGTAAAGTCAAGTTGAAGACTTGGATTAAAACTCTCCAAAGGGTTAAAAAAATGTGTTCTCATCACCCAGGTTTAGACATACAGCTCTGACAGCACCAAATCCTTCATAATGGAACTCTTCAGCGCTAGCAGCTGTCACTGCCTGTTCAGCCACTTCTGTACCATTGTAAACTTTTGCTTCCTATTAGATGTCTAAATTGGCAGATCAAAAAAGCCTCTGAAAAAAGGTAAAAAAAAAAAAAAAGAAGATAACAATTGGACCATAAGACTAAAATCAAACCAGAAAAGTAGGAAACAAGGTAACTGGTACCTGAAAAAAGGCAGAAAGTATTGCATGGCAATATTGTGGAAAGGATTTGATACAAGTAGCAGCCTTCCCTACACACAAACAGGAGAAGTTTTTAATTTTAAATTGACCATTGATAAACTTAATTCAATGTAGTAAGAAAAATTAAAAGGCACCCTAAAGAACAATAATCAGATACAAAAACTGAACAAGAGTAGTCCTTTCCTATTACTTAAGGATACTGAAGATCCTTTATTCCTTATAAAGGATATAACTCTTTCATATTAAGGTTCAATTAAAAAAAAAAAATCAGTTTAAATTACTTCGAAAAGGACATGACTTCACTATTCACAATTAGGCCAGCTCATGCATTTTCCCTTTCTTTGTGTGAGCATCAACTGAAGACCTGCACGTAGCTGATAAATCTCACAGTAGCCTACCTTTCCTAGTAATGATGCCTTAGGCAAGGCCTATGTGGAGAAGAAGAAAGGTTTAAAATATTTAATACGATTTCCTAAGTTTTCTTATCTTTTCCCTTAATAAGCTACTATGCCTTGAGACTTTCAAAGCCCACATGATTTTCAATCATCCTTGTGAACATATAGGTTATACTTAACCAACAATACTGAAAGGAGTATCTAAACAACTAAGAAAGCTTCAACTTGCAATATGAGGCTTTAAATACTGGAAGTTATCTACTCAGAATGTACAACAAACAGAAAACTCCTCCCATTGCTGTAATACTTGTCAGGTATATTTGAATAATAATAAACATCTGAAGAAGTTCCACTGTTCTCCACTTTAATTTTATTTTTGATCAAACCCAGAGACAATATTGCACATATTTCTTTTTAGTTTGGATTTTAAAATGGATTGTACAACACTATCTACCAGTTCTTGGGATCAATACGATATATTTGTCACTTTTTTTAGTTATAATCTTACAGTACTTATTCAAAAAAAGAAGGGAGAAAAATCGAGAACAAGAACAAAGATAATTACTCAGTAGTTCCAGTTTTATATATACAGAAAACCAATCTTGTTTCCTCTTCCATGCCCTTTTCTGTCTCACTGAGGCAGAAATCTCTGTTTTATACTGGTCTTTTAAATTAACATATATTTCTATGTTTGAGTATATGTTTCATTTTTTTCTTAGTTAATAGTTCAACTTATAGTCAAATATCCATCATCACAGCAATTCAGTGTGAATTCCCACATCAACAATGCATTTTAAGGGCACACACAGTTCACAGTTCTCTGAATACGTCTTGAGTACTTTTATATCTTATTTAAAGGGAAGTAGGAGTTGGGCTGACATTTGGCCAGCAGATGATGTATGCAGCAGCCTGCAATATGTGTTTAAGAAGTACAAAGATTCTCAGAATAAACACTGTAACTTTTATTTTTAAACACTCTCATACTTTCCAACTCAAAACCATTTTATCAGAGAATTCAAGACAGCACCATAGACTTTAACTGAAAGGTTAATTCATTGTGGGAGTATCTTCAGGAGTCGGTAGGGATGGTTAAATACTGAAAAATCTCAGTGAACCAAGTGTGATTTCTTCCACACGTTCAGTCCCTCTTCCTCCACACAGAAGTTCAGATATGGTCCACACTCCCAGGCAGTATTTTTCTCAGATGACTGCAAACCTCTGTTCCCTCAGGGATAAAAGGATCTTCATTTGTGGTCATAAGAATAGCAGTGGTGCTTTCAGGAATTTCCTAACACACACCTTTTGAGAAGACATCTTGAGATACCAGAGTTCAACAAGGATTTTGCTATTTTCTCAGATGGAGGCTTTGCTGTACAGTTGTGTAGAAAGGAACTTGCATTTTGGGGAGAAGACAGACAATAGTGTCTACTGGGTATTTGGGGTTTGAATAGGGCACAAAACCTCATGTTTTTAAAAAAATTAAAACTGAAAAGGAAGGATGGCAGACATCTTGGACAGGGAAAGTTTCAGGTATATGGGATAAGGAAGAAAATAAAATAGCAATTTCACCTAGGAGCTTGTGTCGTACGCCTTGGTGTTTACTAGGAAGATTTCCCAGCAAAATCTATAAAAAGAATGCACCAAATCTTCTATCGTTTTGAATGCACTTAGGTGTCTATTTTTACAAATATAATGAAGTATTCTTTACTGCACAGAACTGATTTTAATGAGTTTAGCAGGTCCTCTGCCTGTTAAATTATCCAGTCATCATCTTACTAAAAGATGAAAAACATGTTTTCCAATACATCAAATTAAAGTGCTACTTTAAAATATAAACTAGTTGAGAGTCATGTTACATAAGGTCCTCCTCAGCTTACAGCAAAACTGAAAAAAAAAAAAAATGAGGAGCAGTGATGCATAAGCTCAATATATTCTTTCAAACTAGGGCTATGTTAACTTTGCCTTGTTAAATATTTCTTAACCAATTTTTAATTGACAACATATGTTGAACATCACATAGTAATGTGTGCAAAGCACATTACATCTGTCATAGCCTCCTGAAGCTAATCCCTCTTTAATGTGCTATCTTTCTTTGTATTGCTGCAGGCTTTGTTTCTGTTTACTGTCTTTCAAAAGGAAGGTGGAAAAAAACCCAAGTTAGCTGTCAGTGAGAACAGGCTTATTTTACAAAGATTTTAATTCTATTAATCTTTTGACTGACTATCTGCTAAGAAATCATTATTACCAGGGACAGTGACTTACACAGAAAGAAAAAATCAAATTCCATTTCTTTTAACGTAAATTGTGCACTTTGTCTGATATTCCAGAAATGTGACTCCAAGTCTCACAGGAATTTAATTATTCTTTTGATTTTGCCTTACTGAGGGGGAGAGGCGGGGGAGGAATTGAACAATTTTATCTGATCTTTTTTCTGTAGTACTTAACTTTTCTTTTGTATATGAAATTTAACTACCTACTATTTCTTTGTGGTTACTATAAGTAGCTACATTTCTGTAGTACCCTACACAGAGGTAGGCTTTAGACTCTGAATGTTCAACTTTATACTAATCTGTTCTGCAACCTTATTCACGTTACTTATCCATATCACCACTTCCTTATCTGGAAAAGAAAATAAAATCAACAATTATTATTCTCCTATATACATAAGTTTTGAGTTGAAGGCATGAAACCCCACGTAAAATATAAATTTTACTATAGGAATCATTTTTTAAAATTCTGATTTATACATAACCTTTGTTTATAGGAATTACCACAGTATGTGGCACAAAAAGTTGTATCTTTTTAAGGACTGAAGTTAAAAAAGGAATATGCTTACAAAAGACAGCATGTGAGGAAAAACACATGTAGAATATACCCTAAGAAGATGAGGCTCAAGGGATATCTTATCAATATGTATGAAAGAAGTATGTAAACAGAATGGAGCCAGGCTCTTTTTGGTGGTGCCCAGTGACAGGACAAGAGGTTCTGTCTGAACATTAGGTATCATGTTTTTAACCTCAGCCGGCAACTAAGTACCACTTGATCACTCCTCTGCCCATCTGGTGGGATGGGAAGGAAAATCGGAAAAAAGGTTAAAAGTCATGATTTGAGATGACAACAGTGTAAAAATTGAAATAAATATAATGAAATATAATAATAATAATAGGAAATGAAGAGAGAAAGTAAGGAATAAAACAACAAAAAAAAACCCCAAAACCAACCAAGTGATGCACAATACAATTGCTCACCACCTGCTGACCAACCATGCCTGAGCAGCAATCATCCTCTTCTGGCCAACTTCCCCCAGTTTATATGCAGAGCATGAGGTTCTATAGTATGGAACGTCTTTTTGTCTAGCTCGGGTCAGCTGTTCTGGCTGTGCTCACTCCCAGCTTCATGTGCCCCTTTTCACTGGCAGAGCCCGGGAAGCTGAAATGTCCTTGACTGAGAATAAGCACTACTCAACAACAACTAAAACATTGATGTGTTATCGGCACTATTCTCAGACTAAAGCCAAAACACAGCACTGCACCAGCAACTAGGAAGAAAGTTAACTGTATCCCAGCCAAATCCATGACATCGGGAAAGACTTTTTCCTATGAAGGTCACTGAGCACTGGCGCAGGTTACCCAGAGATGTGGTGGGGTCTCACTCAAAGAAATTAAAAAGCTGTGTTAACATTGTCCTGGGCAACTGGCTATAGGTGGCCCTGCTTGAGCAGTGGGGTTGGAACTGATGACCTCCAGAGGTCCCTTTCAGCCTCAATCATTCTGTGATTCTGTGACTATGATACTGTAATGATAAATTGATTTGAAACAAAATGTATTTCTGATGTGCTGCAATGTCATCACATGTTGAGTAAAGGTACACAAGATAACTGCCATAGTTTTCCATGACTTATTAAGTGGAACAGTTGTATGTTCTCTCTTCCCTCTCCTAAAAAAAAAAAAAAACAAAACCCAAAAACCAAAAGGTAGGATTTTTCTCCTGAAGCTGCAGTCTTTCCTCAGTGTTTACCCAGGCTATTGGGGTTTCATACTTGCAGTAGTTTGCATTCTTTTCTTAACTTTCATTGAAGGGGCAGAAATGATATTAAGGAAATGTAAGATCTAGCATGAAACTGGAGAGATTATTGCTACTGATCATGTAATGTATTGTTTCAATTTACTGTTTCAGTCTATCTACAGTTTGTCAGCAATTCATTTCCTTTGAAGTAAAAGAGAAGTTTGTTAATTACAATAGAAGCAGGACTGGCTGTGTGAGAGCGTCGTCATTATGCCTGCCTTAGTTTCCCTTTCTTTCTACATCTGAAGTAAAGGAAAGAATGTGTTAAAAGTCTTATATTGTGATGGGAGGTTGCGGATATTTATGGTAGTATATGCAGCACTATTGGGAATTCAATGGGGCTCTCCTACGTGAGGAATTACACTTTGCTGAAGAGAATGGAATTTTCAACTCTCAGGCGTTTGTTTTAAGCAGTGAATCCTCCCTGGAGGGAGGAACAGAAAACCAATATGAATAGAAGTTGTATTAAAGAAGAGAGCAGGTAGAAGACTAGGAGTCTAGTTCACATATATTTTCTTCGCAAGGGAAGCTAATTTAATAGGTCTTCACTCTCTTCAAAATGCGCACACACCTTAACACCCCGCTGCTTGTTCTCACTCATTGCCTTTCTTCTGTGCTGCTGAAAACATTTGTAAGGCCATAATGTAAAATAGATCCCTGAAATGAACTGTATTAATAAAAGAGTCTCCAAGGTTTTCTATTCAAGCCAATCATTAAATTTATAACACAGCCTTACAAATATTTGCAATGCTACATTGAAGAAGTGGTGAATCCTAGCATAGGGGCAGAAACGAGCAAGTGGTGTTAGAAAAGTGATCTTTTAAATCAGCTTTGCCACTAAAGAGTACATGGAACTGCACTCTGGAAATCCATGTGGAAAGAAAGGGTTTGCAGGTATCCTGTACTGCTTCGAATAATAAAGGCTTTTCTCAGTACAGTCTGGGTGTTCTGACTTCAGGACTTTGGCGTAAGATTAGATGTCTAATAAATGCTTGCTTGTTTTATTATTATTATTAGATCATACTAAGTTGTCTTCAAGAGTGTTCAGTTCCAAAGTGGAACAGTTTAGGTCACTCTGGTGGTACACAGAACAAACAGGTGTGTTGTGATTCAGCCTCTTCACAAAAGAATGAACCTATTTACTCTGGACCACATAACTCTATAGCGCACTTGATCCAGGGGAAGACTCAGGGGACCTGCATAAAGGTCTGATCCTTGCATAACATCCAAGGGAAAAAAACTCTTTTTGATTATTTGCAATGCGGAAGGAAAATAAGTATTCCCAAATCCCAAAAGAACTGGAATTTGGGTATAAAGCATCAGTCAACAGTTTATCTTTTCCCACCCTTCCCTGTTTCATGCTGCAAACATATTTGGTATCAACAGACCAGAGAGTCAGATATGAATAATTTCATGTTCCATGAGTAATGCTAGTAATACTAGAAATTGATTTCAATTCACTTCCCAAAATAGGAGTGCAGTTTTTGTCTTTGCATTTTAACAAATTATATTTCTAAGCTGATTATTAGTAATAGTTTATAATATAACTTTAATGTGAAGTTTTGAGATTTGCTTGAATGCAGTTTATATTACTCCTTTCTGCATCACCTAATGACTAAATAACATTAATATGAAAAGATATATTAAAAATATGCAAACAGTAATCTTCCTCCAAAAATTATACATAAAATGTTAGTTAGAATGTCATACTATATGAATTAAGAAACAAACACAATTTGGTTCCTTATTTAATTCATATATCAACATATATCAAGACATTTTCATATCAACTTAGAAAAACCTCAAGAAATTGCTGCCTTTACTCATTGCCACTGAAATGAAACAAAGATTTCCTTGATTTCCACCAAATACAAGGCTCTGAAATAACACAATAAAAAGATGTTAAAGATGGAGTATAGTGATGGAAACAGAAAAGCAGCATTACCATGACCTTGTCTTTTTCTATCATCTTAACTTTTTTGAATGAAATCCTACAACAGCATGAAGTCTTATTAGACGTTATCACCAATGATTTTCTCAGAAACACGAAAACAATGACAAAGAGACTTAACTGACATTGTTTTTCAATGCATCTTAGCTCTCTTGTAAAATGAACTCTCTAGGGCTTCATAGTAAGTTTAAATTACAATAGTTTGGCTGCTGACTATTACTGAAACAACTTTAAAATTTGTGTGTGTTGTTATAAATCTTCTGTTCTGATTTACACCAAAGTGAGGGAAGACATTCTGAAAACTAAAATCTGTAATTTTGATAGAATCCAAGTCTCATACAGAATAAATATCCATCTTTTTTCTCACTCTCTTGATTAAAAAAAAAAAAGGAAAAAAATAAAAGAAAAATAAAAGAGCCTTCGGTAAACAGAAAATACAAAGAATTGAAAATGATAAGAATAAGACAAATTATCTTGATTACCCAAACACTTAATAACTCTAGTCAGTTCATATCTGGCTTACTAGTAAACTTTTCAAATTACATAATACTATGAAACACAGAACCAAGTCCCAGTGGCATGTTAGAAGACAACTGTGAAAGCCAACAATACAGTGAAAGTCAATGTCCACATTTCCCTGCTCTGCTGATCTGGAGAGGTATCAGTATATGGCAAATTACCTTATTTAAGTCAGTGGAAGTCCAGTATTCAACCTATAGCAATTCTTCAATGTAGTAATCTTCCTGGCTATGTCTTCTAATGGTACGTGTAGAGGGAAAGAAAACAAATGCTACACCCAAATATTGCATCATATTTGCCCAAGGTTCTCCTAACATGTTAAGTGCATGCAATGAGTTTTCAGTCACTTCTGATTTTCATAGCTATCCTAAAACTGAACACGGTATTTTTGTACAGATAGGTGCAGACTTTTTCTATGGCTAGGGTAAGGGATGTTTATGGTTTTTCTTTGTCTTAGGTAAACTGTATTCTCCTTGTCTTTCCACTCCTCTTTGGTTATCAGGCAAACAAAGTTGCCACCAGATTAGACAAGTGTTTTGGATGTTTTTATATTATCTTGCTGCCTGCTGCGAGAACCGTTTTTGCTAGATTATTTTTTGAATTTGAGAAATGACACTTCTCTGAAATGCAGCCAAGCACCCAAGAGAAAGATTCTGTCTTCCAGTGCTGCTTTTGAGACACTGTAATCCTGTGCTACAGGAAATGCTACAGTGTAAATTTGTACCTAGATCTTCCCCAGAAAATGCAAATAGTTGTTTTGGTAAATACTCTTGGAACCTTGAGACATTTCATAGAGTCATAGAATCACAGAATCATAGAATAGTTAGGGTTGGAAAGGACCTTTAAATCATCTAATTCCAACCCCCCTGCCATGGGAAGGGACACCTCACACTAGACTATGTTGCCCAGGGACTGAACAGCCCCAACTTTCTCAGCATGTTTTCATGCAGGAGGTGCTCCAGCCTCTTCATCATCCAGTCCTGTGGCCCTCCTCTGGACTTGCTCCAACGGCGCCATGTCCTTATTATGTTGAGGACACCAGAACTGTACACAGTGCTCCAAGTGGGGTCTCATGAGAGCATACCAACCCCTGGCACTACAGAAAAAAACGAAGTGGGTCAGAAACTACATTTCTGACAGGCAAGACGTTCCACAGAAAGGGAAACAATGCAGAACTAGAAGTTTCTTTCCATTTAAATCTTATACTATCTCATAATACATAAATTTAAGATTTGAAGATTGAAAAATCTTTAGAAAAACACGGCTTTCTGCCTGGTTGTGTTTTTTTTCAGCTTCTTAGTTGTTTTTTAAGTCATTTATGACACCTGCAATTTTTTGAGACAGTTGCATCTAGATGAGGGTGGAGTGCTCATTTAAATCACTATTTGGAAAGAAAAAATGGCTAGGATACTGAATTGGAGTCTTTTGAGCATAATCAGAAAGGATTTGCTGTCATTTTGGAAAGCTCCTCCTTAAGTGAATATGCCTTAAGGCAGTTATCTTTCAGTGCTCATGGACAAGAAGACAAAACCGATATATCTGTTCAAATTAAGAAGAAAATAGCCTAAATAGGTGATGTCAAAAGACATGCAAATCTTGAAATTTTGTTGGGGAGAAAGAGACTGTGTCTTTCCTAATGGTTATCTTCAAGTTCAGGTATATTCTCTTTATTTTCAATTTCTCAGGTAAAAGTGCCAAATAATTCTGAAAGTATGGATTGCAGATGTACTTGTTCGATTCTTCTTTTCATCACAAAGCCCTTTTTCTGGGTTTAATTTCAAATATTTGTGTACTTGATACTAGTGCTTTCATCTTTAACACCTTGAGAATAGTGACTAAAACTGTGGTTTCATATGATGGCCACACTGTAGGGGAGTCTTCCTGTCCCATCCCGCCTTTCCCTCTTGCTGTCAAAACCCTTGTACTATCTCTGGTGCTCATCAGTAACATAACGTTGCTGATTTTCATTTAGTCCCATAGTTTATCAAAAGACTAAACAAGGAGCAGGGCTGAAACACCAGAGGAGCTGTGCAGGACAGTGAAGCTAAGAGTGGAAGGGGGAATTGGATACTTTTTTCAATGTAATTAGATCAGCTCAACTGTTTTGTCCAACATCAAATTAAACTTACAGATGACTTGCTGGACAACTGAAGTAAATAACTGATTGTAGGTTTTCAGTTACCATAAGATCTGTTTACTCTCAGTCTCTAGCAAAACCTTATTTAAATGTTCAGGATGGTTGTTCGTCTTTCCTTCTCTTTTTGTTTTAAATTTCTGTTAAAAGCTTCTCTATTCGTACACAAAAAAAAAAAAAAAAAAGAGTTTTCTCACTGTATGTAAGCGAAGATGCTGATGAAGTGATTTTGGACTCTACTTACCATGTGTTGTAAGAAATTGAAATATTCATACAAAGCAAAATAAAAAATATCCATTCATCACTGTAATATGACAAACTGGACTTTCTATTTATAGGTGATTTCATGTTTAAATCTTCAATGATTTTATGGAATAAAGGAACATTTACATTCAGTTCATTCGTAAAGCAGATGAAGATTCAGAAAGTTTTCCTCAAGGTGGATCAAGGCAGACCTGAAGAGAAAAAGGTTAACTATTTCCACTAAAGTGCTGTCCAAAAAATAACTTTCTATTTTAGACAGAAGCAGGTGGTGTGTTTTACTTTACAGCCTGCAGAAATAGAACAAGAAGATCAGATTTCAAAAGTTCATGATAATACTGAGTAGATCAACACCTACAAAAGCAATACTGTGATTAACAAATGAGGGCTATAATAATTATACTGATAAAGAAGAGAAAAATCAATGTAACTACCATACCTTTTTTTTGTAAATTTACGATTTTTAATATACATATGATATGTTTCCTGTTTACTTGCTTTACTTCTAGTATTCACTTAATTTAGGAGAGGAAAAGAACACTCTAAAGCAGGAAATATGTATCTATTCCTAACTTGTACTCACATTATCCATTTGACAGTCACTGTCACACATCAAACTTTTACTTTTCAAGAGAGAAGACAGGCTCCCTGATACCATGTTTTATCTATAAATTTTAAAACTACACTTGAATTATTACTGAGCAGAATAAGTTACATTGTCCTTAAAGAATGCTGGAATTTCATGTAATGTACAATTGGTTATGTTGTTACTCATAGCTTTCTTGTGGAAAAAACAAGACCTAACAAACCTTACTGGTTTTACATATAGACAGTATCACATCTGTGCAATTATCTGTTGGTATTAGAAAAATGTAGGACATAAATAGTCTTATGAGATAATTTTAAGTTCAAAGGAAGATAGCTGGTCAGACAAAGTTCATTACAAGGTTTAACATTTATTTAAGCTAATATAAATCAAGAAACAGTACTTTCATCACTGGTGAAGTTATGAAGTGGGGAAAATATTGTTATGTGCTACACATTTATATCTCTGTATCAACATTCTGAGGAGAGTAAAAATATTGCTGATGTAAAAAATTAACAGTTTGAACTGTGTGACCCCTGAAAATTATCAGCCTACAAATTTCAAATTGATCTTCAAAATTGGAAACTTATTTCGTTTTGTTCCTTAAAAATGTCTTCTTTTTATCTATTGTACAATGCACTTCTGTAATAACATCAGCTGGAAATTCATTGGTCTGATTTTAGGATACATTTCATTTTGGCCTGGAGAAACCTAAAGATCAAATACTTAGAAGATGTATGTTAAAGTTTACACTTTTAGGTTGCTACTTTTTTCTATTTTGCATTGTAAAGTTGTTCATTTTCCTTCTCTTTCCTAAAAGCATGGGATAATCTGTGTAAGGCTAGACAGATTAAAGTAATATTATTGCTGTCAGTGGTCGGTGATCAAGAGCCGGTAAAATAGATACCTAAAGTAGGGTTTTAGGTGTATTGTAAGTCCCATTTAAAAAAATCTTTCATAGCCATCACATGGTGTGCCCTACTCTTTTATTTCATCTTTTCATGTGCTTAGAACTGTATTTCCAGTTGTGTAATAATACTCCAGTCTGTTTCAGTTTTGACTTTGAGTGAAGTAAAGTATAAGTAAATATAATGTGTGAGTTGCCTCATAGAGGCAGTATGTCAACACTACCAGCAGCCCCAGTTCTCAGTCCCTGGTCTGACAACATTACAGCAATGTTCACTTCTTGACTTTTGTTTGTAGTGACCACATTCCCTGAATGAAAATCCATGTATAGCTGTGGGCATAGTTTACTTCAGACAATCTCCAGTAGGGCAAGGTAGATGAAAACACACTACATGAAAGGCCTGAAAGGAACCTGAAAGCTTCCTCCATTTCTACATATTCTTTCAAACATTCCTCCATTCATCGCATCACACTCCCAGTCTCACACTATTGAAAAAAATTTCAGCTAAGTTAGGTCATCCTGGAGAGACAAGAGCAGTTTGTTCTAAAAACTGGTATCCCTAGACAGTGTGAATACAAATTATTTTGTACTACTTTGCCTTGGGACAAAAGTTGATAAGCTTTGGCCCATACCAAATCACAGACAATGATGCCAGGGCATGAGTGAGAGCATAATATCGGCCTGGGACCATTTCCAATAGGCAGCCTTGTCCTGCGGGAGAAAAGAGCTTAGACTGGTGGAAAAATTATGGTGTGCTACTTAACCTCAAGACTAAAGAATGATCACTAAGCTATTATACTTAGTAGTACAGACATAGCGTAAGTGACAATATCTAGTTCAGATCACAACATACATCATATCATTCTTAACACAGTAACTTAGCCAAAGATACCAGACTCCAAGTGGAGCTTCCTCTGTCATGATCATCAAATACATGACAGAATGTATTAAAAAATAAGAAAAAGTAAATCAGAACTTTCTTCAAAAAATTGTAATAATTTTGAATTTATGTCTATCATAAATTCAAATTTGGTTTGGTTTTAATTCTAAAGGTTTAATTCAAAGGTTCGGTTTTACATCTAAGCACAGATGAAGTTTTATGCCTTATAATTCATGTTCCACGGTGCATTTCTGTCATGCATTACATGTTATACAAAAGTATGAAACAAATTCAGAATACTAGATTTTATACCAAGAGTCTATTAACTCCATTAAGTTAATTAACTTAATTTTAAAAAAGTTATGTAATTTTAAAATGCTTGACCTGCTAGCATTAAATGACAACAAATAGCTAGCTAAGATGTACCATTTTATGCCAAATGGAAGTTATCTTACTAACTTACACAGATTCAACAATTTCACTCAACAAAATAAACAGCAAACAATCATGGATTAGGAGCAAGGAAGGTTTACATTTTTATTATCCTTTTCGCTCACAGTCAAATATTACATCATTTCAGGCTGCACGTAATCTTTGGTTGCACATAAAGCTGACTACTAGTTGGCCCACACAGAGCTTCTTTTTTGGAGTGGTATGAAATTTAAACTCTGATCCTGCAAGAATGTACATGTAGGCTTAATCATAGTTACATCTCCATGGCCCAATGCTATCTGAATGAAACATGGTGCTCTATTGAGGCTATACTGCAGCAGAGCTAATTAGTTCACACCTAAGCCCTTTCTAATCTTGTTCTATTTCTGGTATATAAATTCGCTTATTCTGAAGTATTGAAGTATAACCATGCGTCCCTCGTTTGTCCCATGTAGATGTAAACTTAACATACAGTTAATGGAAGGAGGGTTCTGGCAGAAGCAGAGCGAGGCAAATCTTGAAAACTTTTTTATATTCCCACTTTTGGTAGGTAAAATTTAGGATGTGCAAGTTAACACAAGACCAGTACTTTAGATAATAAACACATTGGATCATTTGGGTCTTTGTTAGGTAAGGAATCATTTAAGTTTGCAAAAGAGTGGAAGCTAGGTCATCTTTTGTGCTTGTGATATGCTTTTGAGTATTAGAATAATAGAATCATGAAAGAATATGCTATGGCTTCTGGATTTTAAGTTGAGTAGCAATAGTGTGATTTCGCGGCATATGTACAAAGTGAATCAGTGATCTTTAGGGGAAAAAATGGAACATGAACATGTAAGAATAGTACATGATTGTTTTTAATTTTCAAGTACAACTGATCTGAATTAAGATCCCTCATGTTATTTCTGAGTATCAAATTTTGCAACTTCCACTCTTTTCATTTACCCCCTTCTTGAATAAGTAATGATTGTGTTTGGTAGAACTGAAAATGTTAACATAGATAGATCCAAGACAGGTTGTTTATTTGCTTCATTTTGACATGTATTGTGTGTACAGTCAAGGTTTTGCTAGCAGGAGGCAGCTTCAGGGGTGGTCACCATAAAGAGATTCTGGGGCTGCCCAGTTCCAGAAGGCTCCAACTGACCCAGTGCAGGGCACAGCTGAGCTCTTCAGCTAAGAAGAGTTCCTTAGGCAAAGCAAAGGTCAAAAATGCTGCAAGGCAGTGAGGAGTGAGGAAAAAAGAGTATGAGAAACAGCCTGAACGCCTAGGTCAGCGAAGAAGCAGGAAGAGGTACTCCAGGTGGCAGAGCAGAGGTTCCCTTGAAGCCCATAAAGATGTTTGTAGCATAGCAAATATCTACACTGCAAACTGTAAAGGAACCCACACCAGAGCAGGTGACTGTTTCCTGAACGTATTGCCACCTGTGGAAAGCCCATGCTGGAGCAGTTTTTCCATGTTAGGTAAAGAAGTCAGGAATGAAGAAGTAAAGTTGAACTTGGAAGAAAGAGGGTGTGTGGGGGGGAAGGTGTTGTTTTAATTTTGTCTTTTTTTCTCACTATCCAAATCTATTTTAACTAGCAAAAAATAAATTCATCTTCCCCAAGTCAAATCTGGTTTGCCCATGACAGTAATTGATGAGTGATGCCTTTGTCTTTATCTTCACCCACAAGCTTTTTCATCTTATTTTCTCCCCCGTCCTGTTAAGGAGGGAAACTGAGAAAGTGGCTTGGCGGGTGTCCTGCAGCTAGCCAAGGCCAACCCACCACATAACAATACCATGATCAATAATATAAATCTTAAGGCAACACAGAACCAAGATCTTGACTTTGCACCAAAGTAGACAAGCAACCACATATCACATTTTTAAAAAAGGTAAGAAAGAAAACTTGAAGGTTCTAAGAAACAGACTCCATTTACTAAAGGAAGTCTATGAGCCAAGGAGATTTAGAATCACTAAAGCTGACAACTCCTCATAGGTGACTTAGGTAAAAAGACATGCTGGATATTGACATAATCACCCTAAGGACAGAGCAGCAATCAGAAGAAATTTTAGTTCAGTGTGAAGCACTGATTTGTGCTGTGGTGTTCTATGTGCATTTCCAAGATAGGCATTGCCATGTTCTAAACTTTTTTTTAATGAATGTAAGGATATGGAAAGTGACCTTCTGCAAGATAAGGATTTTGAGTGATCCTACTCTGAAACACAAAGAAATGGGAAAATATAAATTTAAACACTTCAAATTAAATTATTAAAGTTGAAAAAGTAAAAACCGTACTGTCCAAAAGATGAAGAATCAGAATCAGCATTCAAACTTGTGTTACCGTTTTTAAGTAAAGTTTTTTGGTTTATTCAGACTCAAGGTTTGAATAAACTCAAGGTTTACATCAAACCCTGGTAGCACTTTCCAAATCCTTTTTCCTAACTGTGTTTTTATATGACTATGCAGCTACACAATTTTGTTTCCTGGTTTCTCCTCCCTACAATGTCAAGATTTTCCAGAAAGGAAGCCTGAAGTTATAGGACAGTTTGGAGCTCTGACATACACCAATAGATAGGTTACATCTGAAGAGAGCAAAAATTGTCCCTTGTCAGGTAAAAGCAATCATAAGTAAGTTAAAAATATTAGCTTTTTTTGAACTCTGTAATAATTAATTTTACATAAAACCTACATTTTTATTTGCTAAATAAGTCCTAAAATATGACCAGTGTAATTCATCAGATTTCATAGTAATGTTTAGGCTATTATAGTGATTTCATGCTGTGGGAAGTAATTCTTGACATGAAGCTCAGTAAACAGAGGATGGTACATAGAGTGTATTTGCCTCAAGACTGCTCAATGCTTTTCACTCACAATCGGCAGAATGAAAATGAAGCAATGAAAGAGCAAACAACTGACACCAAAACAATGTAAACATATTGAAAATTACAAGGAAGGTCACTCAGGACCAAATTTTTAAGAAATATTGCTGCAGACAACGAGAGCATTGGCAGTGGTGGTTATTAAATGTTTATATTACAGTGGCTCCTAGAACTTCTCAAAGAGATAGAAAGCTATAATGCACTAGGCACGCCACATGCTTCTGGAGTTCAGTTTTTCATCTCTGAAGCATGCACACTGCATATGAAGAGTGTTGTCAAAAAGTGGAGGAAAAAGGCAACATATAATTAAACCTGAGTTGGTGATGCTCTATGTGTCACTGATTTGATGAGTCGTCAAAATCACACACACGCGTCTCCACCCTCCATTCCACATACAGATAAAAATAAAAAGGTTTTGAAGTGAAAATGAAGAAAATAGAAGAATTAGGATAATACTATCCTGAATGGTTACAAGTGACACTGCTGAGGGACCACAGCCTGTGGGCAATCCATGCTGGGGCAAAGGGAAACCAGTTGAAAAACAAGGAAGAGTGACAGGAACAACCCCAACCTCCTTCACCACCTGTCACCTCACCAAAGGGTTTAGGACATACTGTATGTAACCCATGGGAAAAAAACAAGGGAGGTTGAGACTAGGAAGAGGGGAGGAGAGGGGTTTGGCTTATGTCGAGCTTGAAGAATGGGGAGAAAAAGTATTTATTTAACTGTGTGCTTAGCTTCATGTTCATGTTTTATCCTTTCGTATTGTCCAAATCCATGATTAGAAGTTTGTATTAATTAACAGTAAACTAAATTACATAAAATTTCCCTGAGCTGAAATTCTTTGTAACATGCAAGTACAAGCACGCCTAAGCACACAAACAGGCTGGGCAGAGAATGGATTAAGAGCAGCCCTGAGGACAAGGACTTGGGAGTGTTGATTTATGAAAACCTCAACATGAGCCCGCAGTCTGCACTTGCAGCCCAGAAAGCCAACCGTATCCTGGGTTGCAACAAAAGATGTGTGGCCAGCAGATTGAGAGAGGTGATTCTTCCCCTTCACTCTCATGAGACCCGATCTGGAGTATCGCATTTAGCTCTGTGGCCCCCTACACAACAAGGATGTGGACCTCCTCAAGTGAGTCCAGAGGAGGGACACAAAGGTGATCAGAGCTCTGGAGCAACTCTCCTGTAAACAGAGGCTGAGACAGTTGGGGTTGTTCAGCCTGGAGAATAGAAGGCTCAGGGGAGACCTTAGAGCAGCTTCCAGTACCGAAAGTAGGCCTACAAGATATCTGGAAAGGGACTCTTTACAAGGGTGATACTTCGTGATACGACAAGGGAGAATGGTTTTAAACTGAGTGTTGATTTAGATTAGATATTAGGAAGAAATTCTTTACTGTGAGGGTGGTGAGACACAGTACCAGGTTGCTGACTAAAGTTGTGGCTGCCCCATCCCTGGAAGTGTTTAAGGCCAGGTTGGACAGGGCTTGGAGCAACCTGGTCTAATGGAAGGTGTCCTTGCCTGTGGCAGAGGGCTTGGAACTAGATGATCTTTACAGGCCCTTACAACCCAAACCATTCTACAGTTCTATGATTTTCTCTAAAACAGGTACCTTATCTGATCAAGACTGAGGAAGATTATTCTGAAGAGCTCTATCATTTTTGGGCTGATTGTCGTGGTTTGAGCCCAGCCGGTAACTCAGAACCACACAGCCGCTCGCTCACTTCCCCCCTTCTTCCTCCCCCTGCTCCCGGAGGGATGGGGAGGAGAATCGGAAGAATGTAACTCCCATGGGTTGAGATAAGAGCAGTCCCGCAACTCAGATATAATACAAACCACTACTGCTACCACCAATGATAATAATGATTAGTGAAATAACAAGGGGAGAGGATACAATTGCTCACCACCCGCCGACCGATACCCAGCCCGACCCGAGCAGTGATCAGGCCTTCCGGGTAACTCCCCCCGGTTTATATACTGGGCATGACATGCTGTGGTATGGAATACCCCTTTGGCTAGTTTGGGTCAGGTGTCCTGTCTCTGCTTCCTCCCGGCTTCCCCTCCTCCCTGGCAAAGCATGAGACTGAGAAAGTCCTTGGTCGGAATAAACATTACTTAGCAGCAACTAAAAACATCAGGGTTATCAGTGTTGTTCCCAGGCTGAAAGTTAAAAAACACAGCACTGCACCAGCTACTAAGCAGGAGAAAAATGACTGCTATAGCTGAACCCAGGACAGTATCCACCCCTTATTCCATACCATTCACATCATGCTCAGATCCCACATCTCTCAGCACACCATCACCCCTGTCCCATATATACACATATATATACACCCACACCCACACACAGAGAAAGATATCATTCCCTAGTCCATGGACCAATCCCTGTAAAATTGCTGAACTCATCCAGTCCATGATGTCAGGCTCCATCTCCTGTAATAGTCTTTCAGGGCAGGAGGGACAGTACATAGTGTTGGGTTGTTGCCTGCTGATGATACCGCCAAACTCGTCTGGTCACTGCTGAGCTCGTCTGGTTTCCTCAAAATTCATTCTTTGTTGAGGTGATGATCAGAGGGAAGTCAGGGTCAATTGCTGGCAACCTGAAGATATCTAGCTGGTGGGCTATAAAAGTGTTATAGAGCAGGCAACAGCGTACAATTGAGTTCATTGGCTGTTTTCCCCCAAAATCAAATCCCCTTGAGGTACACATCGGACTTCCCCATCTTCCCGCATTACCCACCAAGTATATCCAGGTCCCTGAGCAAAAGCAACCCCACGAGTGGGTTTGCCTTTACCTGAAGCAGGAATAACCCAGGCTGTCTTCCCCAACAAATTCTTTATGTGCACCACAGGAACTTTATCCCCCTCTACGGTACGTAAAAGTTCTGATTGGGCTGGGCCAGCCCTGTTGGCAGATCCCCTACTGTTGACCAACCAGGTGGCTTTTGGTAAATGTGTATCCCAGTGTTTGAAAGTTCCACCACCCATTGCTCTCAGTGTAGTTTTTAACAGCCCATTGTACCGTTTGATTTTCCCAGAGGCTGGTGCATGGTAGGGGATGTGATATACCCACTCAATGCCATGCTCTTTGGCCCAAGTGTCTATGAGGTTGTTCTGGAAATGAGTCCCATTGTCTGACTTAATTCTCTCTGGGGTGCCGTGTCGCCACAAGACTTGTTTCTCAAGGCCCAGGACAGTGTTCCGGGCAGTGGCATGGGACACAGCGTATGTTTCCAGCCAACCGGTGGTTGCTTCCACCATGGTAAGCACATAGCGCTTGCCTTGGCGGGTCGATGGGAGTGTGATATAGTCAATCTGCCAGGCCTCCCCATACTTGTACTTCAGCCATCGTCCTCCATACCAGAGAGGCTTTAACCGTTTGGCTTGCTTAATCGCAGCACATGTTTCACATTCGTGAATAACCTGGGCAATAGTGTCCATCGTTAAGTCCACCCCTCAATCACGAGCCCATCTATATGTTGCATCTCTGCCTTGATGGCCTGAGGTGTCATGGGCCCACCGGGCTAAAAATAATTCACCCTTATGTTGCCAATCCAAGTCCATTTGAGCCACTTTAATCTTAGCAGCTTTATCCACTTGCTGGTTATTCTGGTGTTCCTCAGTGGCCCGACTCTTGGGTACATGAGCATCTACGTGGCGTACCTTCACCACCAGGTTCTGCACCCGAGCAGCGATATCTTGCCACAATGCAGCAGCCCAGACGGGTTTACCTCTGCGTTGCCAGTTGCTCTGCTTCCATTGCTGCAACCACCCCCACAGGGCGTTTGCCACCATCCGTGAGTCAGTATAGAGATAAAGTACTGGCCATTTTTCTCGTTCAGCAACGTCCAAGGCCAGCTGGATGGCTTTCACCTCTGCAAACTGACTCGATTCACCCTCTCCCTCAGCAGTTTCTGCAACTTGTTGCAGGGGACTCCACACAGCTGCCTTCCATCTCCGATGCTTTCCCACAATACGGCAGGACCCATCAGTAAACAAGGCATATTGCTTTTCACTCTCTGACAGTTCATTATATGGTGGGGCCTCTTCAGCACGCGCCACCTCCTCTTCTGGTGATCCCAAAATCTTTGCCCTCTGGCCAGTCCATGATGACTTCTAGAATTCCTGGACGACTGGGATTTCCTATTCGAGCTCGTTGTGTAATTAGTGCGGCCCACTTACTCCATGTAGCATCAGTTGCATGATGTGTAGAGGAGACCCTGCCTTTGAACATCCAGTCCAGCACAGGCAACCGGGGTGCCAGGAGGAGCTGCGCTTCAGTTCCAATCACTTCTGAGGCAGCTCGAACCCCTTCATAGGCTGCCAGTATCTCTTTTTCAGTGGGAGTATAGCTGGCCTCAGATCCTTTATATCCCCGACTCCAAAAGCCAAGGGATCGACCTCAAGTCTCCCCTGGAGCTTTCTGCCAGAGGCTCCAGGTAGGACCATTCTCCCCAGCTGCGGTATAGAGCACATTTTTCACATCTGGCCCAGCCCGGACTGGTCCAAGGGCTACTGCATGAACTATTTCTCGTTTAATTTGTTCAAAGGCTTGTTGTTGCTCAGGGCCCCATTTGAAATCATTCTTCTTCCGGGTCACGTGGTAGAGAGGGCTTACAATCAGACTGTAATTTGGGATGTGCATTCTCCAGAACCCCACAACACCTAAGCAAGCTTGTGTTTCTTTCTTGTTAGTTGGTGGAGACATTGCTGTTATCTTGTTGATCACATCTGTGGGGATCTGGCGGCGTCCATCTTGCCATTTTATTCCCAAAAATTGAATCTCCTGTGCAGGTCCCTTGACCTTACTCCGTTTTATGGCAAAACCAGCCTTCAGCAGGATTTGGATTATCTTCCTCCCTTTCTCAAAAACTTCTTCCGCTGTATCACCCCACACGATGATGTCATCAATGTATTGCAGGTGTTCTGGAGCTTGCCCCTGTTCCAGTGCAGTCTGGATCAATCCATGGCAGATGGTAGGGCTGTGTTTCCACCCCTGGGGCAGTCGGTTCCAAGTGTACTGGACGCCCCTCCAAGTGAAAGCAAACTGTGGCCTGCATTCTGCTGCCAAAGGGATCGAGAAAAATGCATTGGCAATGTCAATTGTGTCATACCACTTGGCTGCCTTTGACTCCAGTTCATATTGAAGTTCTAGCATGTCCGGTACAGCAGCACTCAATGGTGGTGTGACTTCGTTCAGGCCACGATAGTCTACTGTTAATCTCCATTCTCCATTAGACTTTTGCACTGGCCATATGGGGCTATTAAAGGGTGAGCGGGTCCTGCTGATCACTCCTTGGCTCTCCAGTCTGCGGATCAGCTTATGGATGGGAATCAAGGAGTCTGGTTGGTGCGATATTGCTGCCGGTGCACTGTTGTGGTCGCAATTGGCACTTGTTGTTCTTCGACCTTCAGCAACCCCACAACAGAAGGATCCTCCGAGAGACCGGGTAAGGTGGACAGCTGCTTAATCTCCTCTGTCTCCAAGGCAGCGATACCAAAAGCCCATCTATACCCTTTTGGGTCTTTGAAGTACTCTCTCCTGAGATAGTCTATGCCAAGGATGCATGGAGCCCCTGGACCAGTCACAATGGGGTGCTTTTGCCACTTCCTCCCAGTCAGGCTGATTTCAGCTTCCAGCATAGTTAACGCTTGGGATCCTCCTGTCACTCCAGAAATATAAATGGGTTTCACCCCTTGATTCCTTGATGGCATCAGAGTACACTGTGCACCGGTATCTACTAGAGCCTTATACTTCTGTGGGACTGATGTGCCAGGCCATCTGATCCACACAGTCCAGTAAACCTGATTATCCCTCTCCTCCACCTGGCTGGAGGCAGGGCCCCTCTAATAGTGATCACAAAATTCTCCACTTCTGTCTTGTAGAAAGGGATTAGTATTCCTTATCACAGGAGCTGGAGTAAAATCAGCTCTTTCGCTCCATCTGGGAAACTGCTCGCCAGAGACTGGAGCAGCAGCTTTCCTGGGAAGATCATCCTTGACCATTGTTCTCCTCTTCAGTTCACGCACCCGTTGCTCCAGAGCTGAAGTAGGTTTTCCATCCCACTTTCTCATGTCTTCTCCGTGATCCCGCAGGTAAAACCATAGGGTGGCCCGTGGCGTGTACCTCCTATATTTTCTTTCTCGAGCAGTAGGGCACCTTCTGTTAATAGCTGAGACATGGGTTGGTACGCGTGGGGAGCTGGATAGATCGGATAAATCGTCTCTCAATTGTTTGAACTCCTGGGACAGTTTTTCCACAGCTGAAATGATGCAAGGGGTGAGATTGTCTTCGAACTCTCGGAGTTGACGAATAAGGCAATCCACTGTTGGTGATACTCCGTCATTCCAGATCATTGATGCCAATGTGTGGGCATATGATGATGGCGCACTCCGTGTAAGTTTCCGCCACATGGGTTGTGTACATTCGACTTCACCTGGATCTACGGATGTGTTCCTGGCATCCGGCCTATGATAGATCATCTCTAGAATGGCTGATTCCCTCAGGGACTGGATGCCTTTCTCTATCGTGGTCCAGTTGGCTGAGCGATTCGTAATATCGTCTTTGTAGGGAAACCTTTCCTTCACAGCTGCCAGGAGCCGCCTCCAAAGACTGAGGGATCGCTTCTGTCTTGCAATCGCTTTGTCAATTCCTCCTTCCTTAGCAAGTGATCCCAGCTGCTTGGCTTCCCTACCTTCTAGTTCGTGACCGTCGGCCCCATTGTCCCAGCACCGGAGCAACCAGGTGACAATGTGCTCCCCTGGAAGATGGGTGAAATCTTTTCGCATATTCCGCAGTTTGGTTGAGGTCCGGGGCCGAGAAGTGACCTCTTCTTCTTCTTCCTCTTCCTCTGACCCACGTAGTAGTAACTCTTGTTCAGATGCTGTTGCATGTAGTAATGGCATTGGGTCTTCATCTTTCTTCACTTCGCGGGTTGCTCTTTGTGCCTTTCGTCTGCTTTTGCTTACAGGGGCAACAGACATTGTCACAAACTGGCCATTTGGTTTAGCTGCAGTGTTTGTCACTGTGGTTGGAGTGGCTGCAGTGTCTGCCACTAGGATTGGAGTGGTTGCAATGTCTATTGCTGGGGTTGGTGCAGCTGTTGTGCTTGGGAGTTGAGTAACACCAACAGCTGCATTATCTGTTGCTGTCGGGGTTTGAGTAGCTACTGTGCTTGTCACTGGGGTTGGTGTAGCTGCGGTGCTTGGAGTAGCCATATTGTCTGTTGCTGTCGGGGTTTGAGTAGCTACTGTGCTTGTCACTGGGGTTGGTGTAGGTGCGGCGCTTGGAGTAGCTATATTGTCTGTTGGTATTGGGGTTTGAGTAGCTACTGTGCTTGCCACTGGGGTTGTTGTGGCTGCAGTGCTTGGAGTAGCCACATTGTCTGTTGCTGTTGGGGTTTGAGTAGCTGTTGTGCTTGCCACTGGGGTTGGTGTAACTGCTGTACTTGGAGTAGCTGTGTTGACTGTTGTGGTCAGGGTCTGAGTAGCTGCTGTGCTTGTAGTTGGCATAGCTGCGTTGTCTGTTGCTTTGCCATCAGATCCAGAGACATTTTTTTCCCTTTGAACGTGCTGGATAGTGTTGAGCAGGGCTCTGTAGGCATAGGCCAAGCCCCAGCACGTTGCCATGATTTGTCCCTCTCTGGTATAACCAGGACGACAGCACACCTCGTTTAAGTGTTTTACTAGTTTTTCTGGTTGTTGCACTTGTTCAGTGGTGAAGTTCCAAAGCACTGGAGGGGCCCACTGGCCTAGATACTTGCCCATACTATCCCACACACCCTGCCACTCATAACTGTCCAGCCTCAGGGAAAATCTCCTGGTGGTCCTCCTATATCGTCGTCTAACCCTAGACCAGATTCGAACCTGATACTGCTGAATTTTTGACATTAAACGAAATAGGATGTTCCTACGACGGGATGGCCGTGGGTAAAACACACTCTGTATGTTTGCCAACATGCTGATCCCCAGCACAATCAGCAGGCAGGTTTCAAGGGTACTCAAAGGCCATCTAAAACCTTCAGAACTCTCAACTGCTGTTGCAAATAGGCTGGTGGGAGAACGGGGGGTGAAAGAGAATTCTTCCTTCGTAAGTTTACCCCCCGAGGAGAAAAAAAAAGACATGCAATTGCTAAAATATTTCATTATATACCTCCCAATGTATAGAGGTGATGGCCACGCTGGAAGCACAAACCAGACCAGTTTCATGATCAATGAGTCTATTGTATTACAAGTCATTACCATGAAGTACAGTGAAACAAGAACCTTAGCCCAGGCCCCCCAGCCGATAAACACTAAAACAGCAAATAGTGGCTGTAAGTAAGGTACAACATGCTGAAACTCTGAGATCAAGCGCAACAAGTCTGAGAGCCAAATAATCACCATTGTGATGAGTAGTAACAATGAATGCTCATCACAAATATGATTAAACACACTCTGGTCAGATCTGTCGTTATCTCAACCTTTCGTGCCCCACGTTGGGCGCCAAAAAGAACTGTCGTGGTTTGAGCCCAGCCGGTAACTCAGAACCACACAGCCGCTCGCTCACTTCCCCCCTTCTTCCTCCCCCCGCTCCCGGAGGGATGGGGAGGAGAATCGGAAGAATGTAACTCCCACGGGTTGAGATAAGAGCAGTCCCGCAACTCAGATATAATACAAACCACTACTGCTACCACCAATGATAATAATGATTAGTGAAATAACAAGGGGAGAGGATACAATTGCTCACCACCCGCTGACCGATACCCAGCCCGACCCGAGCAGTGATCTGGGCCTTCCGGGTAACTCCCCCCGGTTTATATACTGGGCATGACGTGCTGTGGTATGGAATACCCCTTTGGCTAGTTTGGGTCAGGTGTCCTGTCTCTGCTTCCTCCCGGCTTCCCCTCCTCGCTGGCAAAGCATGAGACGGAGAAAGTCCTTGGTCGGAATAAACATTACTTAGCAGCAACTAAAAACATCAGGGTTATCAGCGTTGTTCCCAGGCTGAAAGTTAAAAAACACAGCACTGCACCAGCTACTAAGCAGGAGAAAAATGACTGCTATAGCTGAACCCAGGACACTTATTTATTTTGTTCTATGTGTCAAAATCATGTTTTGAACCTTAATACCTAATGTTTGACACAAGCAATCAAATGACTAAAAAGTTAAATAACTATACTAAATTATGTCACAGCATATTTGACCAGTCAGAATATTCCGAAGTATAAAACCTATTAGTGATGTCTTATTAGATTAGTTTCAAGGTGTCTAGTTCTACACACACTAATAGCCAAAACCAACATTTAATCAAGCAGACTATGCCTGAGCTCCTGTCCTAAGCCTAAGCCCAAGTGGTGTAAATTGATTTATTTCCGTAAGTGCTTGGAACTATTCCTCTCTATAGTAAGTATGGCTTGAAAAGAGTAACTTCCAGCAGCCAAAAAAATAGAGAGACAGTAATATAACAAATGTCCTATGCTTGTACAAACTTCCATCTCCCAAAGCCCCAAACACCTTACCACCCACTAAAAATTCAATGCTTTTTCCAATTTTCTATTTTTTCTAGCCTGCTCAGTCCTGTGCTACTCTCTCATTACAAGACTGTTTTTTTTCAGTGGTGACTCAGATAGAGATAACTTTATGTTGTATGTGCAAGTGATAGTTGAAAGTACTTAAATTTGAAAGCTCTTCAGAAATTTTGTTATCCTCTGTGGCTGGTAGTAAGAGTATAAAGAATTATTTTAGAAGTAGTTTATAGCTATAGAGAGAATGAATGAATGTCACTCCTCCAAAAAAATTATCTTCTATTAAAAACTGAACTCTTTGTAACAAGACACATTTATATATATATATTCATACAGGAGAGAGACAGAGAGACACATATGCATATAATCACCAGCCTACACCTGATTTTTAACATAGTAATAGAAAACACTTAGGTATGAGGGGGGAAAAATAATATTTTGCTGCCATCCACAGACACATGATACAACTCAGCAGATATGTTCCAGTTACAGGATTCATGCTAGCATTGCATTAAAGCACTTTATCTGCCAATAAAAATAGCTATAAATTTAGGGCATCATTCATCTAGGCAGGCTAATCCTATAGATTTAAATATGCACTGTAATATCTTGCTGAATTGGGCTAATTAATCCCTGGGTTGCTTGAGAAAAAGGGGCTATGATTTAAAATAGAAGTTGGTAATTTTCTCAAGAAATATCTGTTCTGTTCTGCAGAATGGTGGACAAAATTCTGCACTGTCTGACATATGCAATTAGGATTTTATGAGGTGTTTTGAGCCTCTGAAATGTCAGTTGCTAGATATATAGGTGGAAGAAATCAGAGAGATAATATGTCAGCTTTTGTCTTTAGACCAGCAGTAACACTTTCACTATTAAATCAGGGAAAGCTCAGTTTACACATCTCCTGGTTACGTTAAAAATATAGTTTGATGAGAACTACTTAATTTTCTTCTTCTTTTTTTAAAAAAAATCAGAATCCTTATTCTCTGTAGTCTGAGATAAAATGGTTCATTTTGTAAATGAAACTTCAAAACGAAATCATGCGGTGTTCCTTCATTATAAGCAGGATTAAAGCCTACAAAAGTGAACTAGTCCACTAAGTGTTCCGCTGATCTCCTAACTCCTAGCTGGGAAATATGTCCATTGTTATCCTCTCATCCTTAGTTCTGAGTGTACAAAAGTACTTAGCATAAGTAATATGTATTAAAGTGTCAATAAACTGTCTGTGGTATTTGAGACCTAGTTAGCATTTTTATTGAGTTCTTGTGTTAGCATTTTCAGAAATGGACTTTTATTAATTACCAATTTAAATCCATACTTTTATACCACAGGTCACTATTAAATGGGTCATTTCAAAATTAATAGCTCTTACCAAGTGCAATACTTCAATTTCAGCAGATTTCACTGTTAGTAATTAAAGTGTGCATGTACCCCAACATATTTATCATGGTAACTAGACAGCTTAAGATATTTACAAGATACTGCTCTTGAAAAAAGACAATATTCTTCTCCATTGCTGTTTTCAATAGCACTTTCATTTCCCATAATATAATCTAATTAAGAGGAACTGGTTATTTACCCATCAGAGAAAAAAAACAATTTTAGATCTCAGATACAACCTAGGGAGATATAATTTCTAAATTCTTAACTTGTTTTCTTTGGTGGTTTTATGTTGAAATTATCAATATTGTTAAATCATTAGGGCACTGCATTACATGTCTAGTATAGTTAAAGGCTTATGAGCTTTTCTGCTATAAATTTCAACATTAAGACATTAAAATTGAGCCTGTGCAAGTTTAGCTCAGCCTAGCAAAATGCAAATTTTTCTAGATAGCGGTTTTTAACCAAAACAACAAAAACACAGTATCAATGCATTAAAGCACTGACCAGCAATTGTGTATGCAAAAGTCAAAGCACTTGAAGGTGTTAAAAAGAATGTAAAAACTAATATTTCTGAATTTTAAGTGGAAAAAAAAAAAGAAACACCATAAGCTGATGTTGATTTAAATATTATTTTTTGGTTGCAAGAAAGTATTGTTCCATTCATTTCTGAAGAATACAAACTTTATATTTAATTTCCAAGAGAAAAACTGAAACACATTTCAGGAGTCAACCTTACAGAAATATCATTTCCAAGAAATAAGAAAAAAAAAAAAAGAGGCATGTGACATGAAAATTGACTTCTATTATAAGAGAAAAAACACTGACAATTGCGTTTCCAAGATGAAAGTCACTTCATATATATGTATACACATGGCATTTATTATATTCTTCTTGGTATTCACAGTACTTTTTTATTATATGAAAAAAAGAAAGATCCCAGAAAATTGTTTTTTAACCCCTAGACAAAACAATTAAACTCAAGAAGGAGTACTCCTTTGGTTAGGAAAGACCACTTTCAGATCATGACTAAGTGCACAAATTTCTAAGTAAGTTCAGTGTGCACAGAAAGTTTAAACGTCACTTTGGTTTGGTTCTCCCAAAAACAGAAATACTACAGATAACAGTTGCTGTCCCTTAGATAACAAAATCCAAGGTTGGTATTTTTACTTTAACATGTACTTAGGTTCGACTTTTCACTGAACAAATTTATCAAAAATTATGGAATTAATAGATGGTGTGAATGAAATGTAATGAAGAAGAATTAAGACTATTTTTGCAGAGGGAAGGAATATTTCACAGACTTCTTTGGGCTTTTTTTACACCGTCATTGGAAATAAGATCTTCTTTTGTATTAATAACTAGTCACTTAACATGAAAAAAGGAATAGAGATAAATGGTTGGTTTTAATAGTAGCATGGGATGGTATCACAAAAGCTGTACCAGTATTTGTGCTGTTGAGTGTATCTATGAAAAACCTGGAACAGAAGTATGAGTGGTGGTGTGACAAAGATGGTTGATGGTTGATGGTTGATGATACTAAATTATTAAGAACAGTCAGAAATAAACCAGATTGAAATAGTTGAAAAAGAACCTCAGCCAAAAAAAAAAAAAATGCTAGAAAAAATTTGGTGTTGAAAATTGTAAAGTAATGAATATGGGGAACTAGATTTCTAACTATACATGCAATTTTGATGGGCTTCATTTTTTTTTTTAATCTGGAGCTGAACTTAGGAAAAGTCAGGCCAGCATTCACCCGAGGTCAAAACCACCAATTGGATATTAGGAGTTATTAGGAATACAGAAAGTAACAGATAATATTGCTGTGTCACTAATACCTTTGTTGTACTCCTATATCTCAAATACTGCATATAGTTCTGGTCACTTGCTGTCAAGAAGGATATAATTGATATGAAGAAGGCTGCTGAGAGATATAAAATGGCTTCTGTAGAAAGAAAAATTAGATAGAACAAGATTTATCAGCTTCAGAGAACAGGAGGTAGGTTATGATAAAAGTATATAAAATAATGAATGGCATGGAAAAGATGAGTGAGAAACTATTATTCGCTATTTTTCATAACACAGAAAGGGCAGCAAATGAGATAATAAGGCAGCTGGTTTGAAACAGATCGAGGGAAGTAGTTTTTCACAGAACATATAACTAAATTCTGGCACTCATTGCTACAGGATATTTGGATGCCAAACGTACAAATGGGCTCAAAAGTAGATTAGACATATTCATAGGAGAAATGTTCAGCAAGGTCTATTAAACACTGTGATATGAAAGTAAAGTCTTCGCTATGGAAGGTCTTAAGTAAGAGCTTGCCAAAATCTGTCAGTACACTGGTGGAAGCATTATTCTGAGCTTCTATAAGCATCCAGCCAAGGACAGGGAGATAATAATGGATTAAAAAGACCTCTAGCTTAGCCCAGTATGATCCATTTTATGCTTTTGTATTGTTCTAAGAAGCATCCATTCATTTATTTATTTTTTTTTAAGAGTCATTTTCTCTAGAGTTCTGATTTTTGGTTCGCACGAGGTGGGAACGAAGTTGTTAAAACTTTTCGAGCCTTTTCCAGCTGTATTAGGAAGAACTGAATGATTGTATTAGACCTACAGATGGATGAGCCAGTTCTGAAAAAATAAAAGGTGACCTAAACTTTCACCCAGAATTTTCAGTGAACTGAACAGCTTATTGAGGTTCAACATTTTCAGTTAACGAATTTCTATGACTCTGCACACCCTAGTTCAAGGCATGAGTGAAAATAGAACATCAGAAAGACTGTGTTCATATTTCTTTCCTCAATAAAACTAAAAAATAATAGAAATCTCATACATCACCATAACATCCAATATTTTCCTAATTTTATTTCCAGATCAGTGAGCTTGGATTGCCTTTGCTACATGTTGGAGTGGGAGGGGAATAGCAAAGAAAGGAGGGGGAACTGTATTGTTGAACTGAACTGTATCTATGACCTGTAAATATCAATTTTTGTTAATCTTGTTTATATCAAGTAGTTCTTAACAAAAAGTCCATAGCTGTGACAACAAAGTATTAGTTACTGTGGATTAGGTTACACCATCTTTCCTGAGAGATCAGGTCTCACAGAAGTTTCTTATAGCAGCCTTCTCTGACAATAGAAATCCACCAATTAATAATTTATTAAGGGTTAGTAGACAAAGAACCAATTCTTAGAATCCAGAGATGTCTGCGTTACTTATTCCTATGACTAGGTATCTACAATCTCTTTCTCATGTCTAGAAACCAGTATAGTTACATAACAAATAAAATTTATATATTTTAGTATATAAAGGATAATAAATTTGTATAGTCAGTTTTTTTATGCAATATTAATTTCTTTCATTAGAACATGTGCCATATATCTTTATTCTTACTTTTAGTCTCCGTATACTTGTTTTTCATATTGCTTCCTCTGGTTTATCCTTTTTTTTTTTAATTTTGTATATATTTATTTAAATTTTCTCTATCCTTTGCCCTATTCTGTATTCATCTCTCTGTGGATATAATTAACACATTGTTTGGGTTAGTTTTAACTGGGTCACAGTCAAATAGGTCCTAAATTGGAGAGAAAAGAAAAATCACATCCAAAGTAGTAATGCCTTGGCAAAACTGGATACTTCAAGCATTTTTCTCATCCATGGCTGGTTTTACCATGTCAACAGTTAGCTAATAAATTAGACCGTATTAATCTTTAATTTTATACTTCTGTTCCTGATATTGTATTAGGTTGTCTTTATTGTCATACTCAGTACATAATACAGGATATTTTCATTAGGCTCAAATCCTGGTCAGAGTTTTCAGACTCTCCCAGGAAATGATGTTATTACTATTTTATTTTCCTGACAAGCCCAACTTGAAATAAATTTTATCACAGAAATTCAGTACTTTATTACAAAGTACTTGTTTGTACAAGGTCTAATTCATAACAGTTATTACAGTTATACACTCCCATGTTTGGGTTCTGAGGCACTTCCTCTTAAGATAGAAACAGGAGTTGTCCTTAGGACGAAGCACTGCAAAATTGTTTGAATTATTCTTTATGTATATAACATCCTTCTTTTGCTTAGAAAATACGTGTTCCTATTTTCTGTTTTGTTAAAAGCTCATTTCCAGTGCCACTGAAATTACAAGTGAATGGCTGCAACATGAAGATTAGTAATTTAGAAATGAGTCTTATTTAACAAAATGTTTTCTCTTCATTTAGCCTGACAGACCGCTTAGCCTGATGTCACTTAAAGTAGGCTAGAATGTATTGTATTTCACTGAGCTACAGATGAATTTCTTTTGCTAAAACCATGCATTTTTTCAAAACTATTTCTATCCCACCTTCAAGGTTTGCAGCTTTTTTTCTTCTTTAATTAGTTTTGCTGCATACTGCAAACACACTTCTTTTTTTGTTCAAATCCAAGCACAGCATTAAACGGATCTAACACAGCAATATAAATCAGTCTTTCATGGTCACCAAGTCTAAGAAACTGAATTTCAGGGAAAAAGGGTTCCATTTCTATAGGGCAAATTGTGACCTTTATCTCAAAGAAGCACCCACTTCAGGCAGACATGATTCATTTTTTTTAATGCAACAGACTAGGAAAAGTAACACTGGTTCTACAAAATCCATCCTTCTCATAATAAAACATGAAGAAGATAAAAGTTGGAAATTAAGAACAAAAACCAACTAAATAAAATTGTGAAGCTAAGAACATACACAATTTCACCATCTAACCATTTTGAGCCAGACGGTTGCCTTATTAAAACACAAGCTAGTATAAACAAATACAAAGAGGTGATGTCCCAGTGTACCTTCCTAAAACCTATATGTGTGTATCCCAAAACTCATAAGTGCAATCAGGAACCATGAGATTTTTTTTTAATGGGATGGAGAATGCTTCCTCATCTCCATTCCACTTCCTATGCTAATGAGGAGTGAAGCAAATCTACCCTTTTTTTCTAGGTAAATTTTCTACCCTTTATTTTGCATAGGCTTGGTACTTATTAAGTACTGAATCAACTAACAGAGGGAAGGGAACATTTTACACAAGGTCCCATGAATCAGTGAAGCTCTGTCTGGACATACAGAGGCTTTGTGCTTTGCAGAAAAAGTCAACGTTCACTTCCTATTTGAACAATAAGAATAAATGAAACAAAAAAAATCAGAGAGAAAAAAATTTGGACTGAAATCTGGGGAGATAATGAAGGGAGGGAGGTTTACTAGTAGCAAAATCTTTTAATGCCTTCCAGAAATTCTGGCAAAGTCTCAGAAATGCAAGGATGTGAAACTGGAAAATAAACTGAAAAACAGTTGAAAGTATGTGTACTGACCTACATTATAGAGAGTAAGGCCAAGATTGCTATTTCATGATTGATATTACTTCCCACTTTTTGGTTGCTTGGGTTATGTGTGGATCCCACAGTCCAAGGTAGCATTAAGCCCTGAATCTATTTAGCACTGTACATATGCCCCAGACCTATGCATCAGTAGTCATTCTTCTGTAGTTTCTATGGAGTCATACTCATATATTCTAATTCAACGAGGATAAAGGGGTAAACATGCATGGCAGCTAAATTTTGACTGAGAATCCTTTGTGTTTTCTTTATATAAGTGGACCTACATATAGGGGGGCAAATTCAAACCACAGAATCATAGAATAGTTAGGGTTGAAGAGGACCTTAATATTAGCTGGTTCCAATCCCGTTGCCATGGGCAGGGACACCTCCCCCTAGATGATGTTGCTTCAGGCCCTGTCCAACCTGGCCTTGAACACTGCCAGGGATGGAGCATTCACAACTTCATTGGGCAACCTGTTCCAGTGCCTCACCACCCTCACAGGTGGTGAGGACTTCTTCCTTATATCTAACCTAAATCTCCCCTATTTAAATTTGAACCCAATACCCCTTGTCCTATCACTACAGTCCCTGGTAAGTCCTTCTCCAGCATCTTTGTAGATCCCTTTCAGATACTGGATGGCTGCTATGAGGTCTCCACACAGCCTTCTCTTCTCCAGGCTGAACAGCCCCAACTTTCTTAGCCTGTCTTCATCATAATTAGTCTAAAATAATACAACTCTAGGACTGAAATATTAGATTGAGCTCAGTGAGTCTGAACCAGCTGGGCCCTTCTTTGAAATTCTTTGACAGACAGAAAGAACTTTTGAGGACTTCCAGTTATGCTTACAAGAAGCCAAGCACTGTGTCGTCTAAAGCAACAAGTACACACAGTTTCCCTGCACAGAATACATGTGGTAGATAGGCCCCAGCTGGCAGGCAAGCAGATTTGATATAGAAACATTTTAGACTCTGTCAGAGAGAAACAGTGCTATCTACTATATTGGGTCAAACCTTTTGGAATCTGCCTTATGACAAAAAGACACAGAAAGGTGATAAGAAAGCCTGTTTGGGAGGAGAAAAAAGTCACATCTATTGTTACCAGGAGACTTCTCAGTGCAGGAAAACACACATAGGCTGTGACTCGATCTTCACTAGACTTCTCTATTAATAATGTAAAAGCTGAATTTGGATATTTTAGAGCTTTTTTGCTCCCATTCATTAACTGTCTTGCTCCTTTCCTTGCAGCATATATACAGAGATATTTTAAGACTGTACAGTCTTGAAGAATGATATGGAGCAAGGGAGGAGTTTTTCTCTTTGAAATAAGTTTGGTATAGGCCACAAGGATTACCTCATACTGCTCACAGTATTCCAGAGGTAGATTTCAGTAAAATTACCGTAGGACTTACAGATAGATAGTAAAAATTCTCTGAAGTTTGCATTTGTCAAAAATCCACTGCCTGCACATATTGTTCTATAGAACAATGTCATACTGTCAAAAGAACAAGATAAATTTCATAATAATTTCACAAAATGTAACTTTCTGACTGAAAAATCTATATTGCAATTTAATTTTTAAACAAACACAAATATTAAAGATCAAAAATAAAAGCTTGTATTCTCCAGCCTCTGAAAGAGATTATTCTTCCCAGCCTAGTTCTTAGATCATTAGTTAAAGCTACATTTTTTTCTTAAAACTGCTGTAAATAATTTATAAATAAAATGCAAAATTTAAATAAAAAATATATTATTCTAGGTCAGAATATTTTACAATTAATTTGTTTCTAATAAGATAAGGTAATTTTTGAAATATTATATAAAGAGAAATATATTCCTTTCTTATCTTTCATTTCCTAAATAACAGTCTGCATTAACTTTACCTCACTAAATTTATGTACATATGCACAAACATTCAGAGAAAGCTATCAAATTTACTGTAAGATAAAACTTATATATATAATCACCTTACAGAATGTGTTATGGGCCCAGTCCTTCATTAAGCAACACATAACACACAGCATTTTATTAGGTCAGATTATAGAGGTTTATTAGACAAATGTCAGTTTTGAAAAAATATTGTTATTACAGCACAAAAAAATCCCAACTGTGGATGATGAAATTTTGCCTATATCCATAATTAATCAATGTTTAAACCTTGCATTATATTCTGAAGTATAAAACAATTTAAAAAATAACGTATTCAAAGACCCTTATCTCGTATGTAGTCTTTCAGAAATGTATTGACTTTTCCTGAAGGTTGATTAAGAATAATTTTCATCTAAATAGCACTTCACGAATTAATTCTGAATCAAACATTTCTTTTGGGAATAAGAAAAAAATCTTCTAAAAACTCCTAGGTTTTGTGGAAGCATCCTCCTCTTCTCTTTGTTGTTTTTGACTCTTGTCTGTTATATGTTCCTGTCTTTGCTTCTGCTGCACTGAAAACCAGCACAGGTTATGTTTCGATTGTTACAGGCCTTTTCCTAACTAAGTGTTGTTTCTAGCACTAATCTCAGGTGTAAGTTTGTTCTTGTTCCTCCTCTCTGCTCTCCTCCTTCATCAGTACTAGAAGAGGGAACTTCTATTTTGGTAAGAGATGGGGGTGCAGAGACCTCATCCACAGGCTGAGCCCTGCAAGTAATTCTGCATTCTTCCAGCACTCCAGTACCTGTAGCTGTATCTCCCCAGATGTTGATGAGCTTGAAGCAGGCTGGACAGAGGAGGGTATATGAAGAGAAGGAATAGCAATGCTGAGAGAGGACCAGGGGGAGAGGAGAAGCTGGATTATAAGAACTATGCAAAACAGTGATTTGAGGATTCTCCCCTAGTTCAGCTGAAGATGTTACTGCAAAGACCCTTATAACAGGTCTCGGTGCAAATACAGAACTCCCATAACCACCAAAGAGTGACTAACCACACTGTTCTGAAGACTTGATTCCCTATGCAAGTAGTATGTCTGCCAAGATCCCAATAAATTATTTTTTTCTAATTTTTAACAAACACTGTCATGACTGCCTGCAAAATTGAGAGAAGGCTCTTTGTGTATGGTTATGATTTACTCCAAATTATGCTCTAATTGAAAATGTCTATTCTAAACGAGTGTGTTTTTTCTAATCTACCAATAAATAAACATAATTTTTTTGCCTGTATTTTCCTGAGCCGCAGCCAGGGCAGGCTGTATCAAAACTTCCAACTCTGTTTTTTAATGAATCAGCAATACAAACATTTACAAAAATCATACAACATATGGAGTATGCAATAAATAAATGCAAGTGTCTGAAAATTCATAAAAACACATGATTTCAAATATTCTATGGAAAACATCGTAAGAGGCAATTACACTTATGATATATAAAATAGAATTTGATACTGTACCACAGGTCATCTCTGCCTGTAAACTGGAGAGACATGCATTTGATGGGTGGACCATTCAGTAGTTAAAGAATCAGCTGGATCGTTGCACTGAAAGTGGTGTGGTCATTGGCCCAATATCAAGTGGAGGCCAGTGATGAGTGATGTTCCTCAGGGGCTGGTACTGGGACCAGCACTGTTTAAATCTTTGTTGGCCACATGGACAGTGGCATTGAGTGAACCCTCAGCAAGTTTGCTGACAACACAAAGCTGTGTGGTGTGATTGACATACTGGAGGGAAGGGATGCCTGGCAAGATGTGTTATAACTGTTAGGTAGAGAAATAAGCATTACTGTAGGATACCAAATTCCTCAGTGTAGGTAAAAAAATAGTTTTCTATTCCTAGAATATTCCTAGAAACAATCCTATTTAACTCGTACACTACTTGTCTTCTCCTTGCACCATGAACTGCTTTGCACCTTCGAAGATTTAAATTGCATAATACTCACAATTTCTCAGAAGAGTCTAGGATTTATCTGTTCTTGTAGTAACGTGGGTGGAAATAAGAGTCTTCCTCTACAAGAGAAATAATAAATGCAAACATATTCAAATTTCATTTCACAAAATCCACACCAGTTTTAGACAACTTGAGTTTTTTGAGTTTTTGGCTGATATTGTTCACACTTGTGCCCAAGTAACTTCCAGTCTTAGAACTACAGGCAGACAGCATTTGAAACTATAAATTAGATCAGAGAGTCTGGATTACAGTTCAGAGTCTAGATTTACACTTTAAAATGGACACCTTCATATGAAAATCCTCTATATATATTCTGTGATACTTTCACTGTCATTTTTTTTATAAAGGTTGTGACTGATTTTATTCTAACAAAAACCAATGTGCTAAGTAATCAGTGGTTCTGAAAGAAATACTCAGCAATTCATGGTCCCCTTGAAATTCCCCTCCTTCGAATTCAGTTTTAATGTAACAGAGACTTTAGGTCTTTTTTTTTTTTCCTCATTGTTTCATTTCTTCTGGAGAGAAAAAAAACTAGGGTTTTGGGGTTTGTGAGGTTTTGGTTTGTTTTTACAGAAAATGATGGGAAAATAGATGGACGTTCTGTAGAAAACCAGTGATTTCATTGCCCTTAAAGATTTTTCTGAAGGAGACTTATTTAGCTGTAAATAAAACACTGAGTGAGGTAATATTGCTCTTTGCTGTTAAGGAGATTGTGATCATTATCAGATGTGAATCTGATAATGAATTTGCTTAGCAACTATTTTTTGTTTGGTTGGTGGTTGTTTGGTTTTTTTTTAATGCATGTTATGAGGGAAGGGGAAAAAAATCCAAGAAACCTCTTCACTGTCAAAGAAGTCAAAGTCCTGCATTTCTACGGGAGAAAGTCACATCATCTTCATACAAGCTATCAAAAACAGGACCAGAAGCACATACAAGCCTATAGCAATCAAACAAGCCTCCTCAAAGAGAATAAGAACACAAAATCTTTGTGTTTGGATGCTACAGTGCTCGCCTGGAAGTTACAGAGAATATCAGGCTGCTAGCTTCCACAGATCTTGGTTGCAAATGGAAACACCTCCCTTTCTCTTAGAAAAATCACTACATAAAACATTGTCTTGTTTCATGATCCTCATTAGTCTGTATTAGGTAGAAATAACCACAGGATATTATTAAAGTATCTAGCTACATGATAATGTTCATAATACCTTAATTTCAAAAGATTGTTAAGGAATTGAAAAGGTTGTACTTTCAATAGCATATGTGGATTAGGAAGCAAGTTACTATTATTGAAGAAGTAAGAAATGAAGTAAGAAAATCCATTCTGAAGAGACTTTTAAATAGATTTAGAAAGAAAATATCCTTACCAATTTAAAATGTGGGAAGAATACTCTTCACAGGCTACAGATACATATTTCATAGCCCCAGAATAATGCTGATTGTAAATATATATGAATTTATATATTCTCAAACATGCACATGCATCAAGCATAAAAAGATGATAAGTAAAAATATTAGTCTGGCAATAAGTATGAAATTTTCATTTTATTCAGATTTTTTCTGATACATGTTAAAAAGATTATTATACTAATGGTTCAGAAAAGTTTGTAGCCTTTGGGCATTTGCCCAGCTCTCATCTAGGATAATGTATTTTCATCTTCTGATATTATTATAGACCTATGTAATTCTATCATTGTTTTATTAGTATGGTTTAACTGGAAAAAATAAGAAAATAATCTCATTTCCTTATGCCAATTATCTTAAAAAGTATTCCGCAATGCATTCCAAGCTGCATATATCTGAGAGGATAAGATTTTAATGCAGATTCAGCAAAGATTTATTGTTCTTGGAAAAGTTCTTTACTTTCACTACAGTAAGCAGGAAATTGTCATCTTTGTGTGGCAGAGGTTAATTTGTTGTAATTTAGGAAGTAGAGGCAGTTACGCACAGCTTCTTTTTATTCTGCTGGGATTTTGTCAGGCAAATTTTGATAAAAGCTCACATGGACTGCAAAGTTAAAAATCTTTGCTTTATAAATTTGTAATTTTACTACTGTACACAGAGAGGAACTTTGAAAGCTATACAGTGAAAAAGAAATTATTTTGGGACTTTATCAGCTGTGATGGTCTTTGTATTTAAAATTTCATGTGCAATTAGAACAAGTTGAAACAACAGGCAAATGGAAATGCGTGTGGATGTTGGAATGAAGACTTGAAACAGCTTGTGGCATCCTTTCCTCACATGCCCCTGCAGAATCAAGGGCTAAGTTAGCAAGCTTAAAAACCAGAATGCACCATTTCATACAGGTCAGCACGTATACAGGTGGTGTGAAGTAGTTAAAGTATTTGAGAAACTTCTAATTATCCTCAATATAGTAGAATTAGTGACAGCAAATCTAGCACTAACATATGGCAAATGAATTCATACTCAGGGTAGGGCTGGTCAGAAATTCACGTATAGATGTACAGTATTTCCTCAGCAATGGGAAAGGAACTGCATTGCATGAAAAATTTAAACCAAAAATATATAATTTTCAGAGGTTTCACCACACACAGATTACAGGTGGCTGAAGTAAACTGGAAATATTTATTTTAATAACAGTTTTCTTGTTCTACAACAGAGGTAGAACATCTATGTAGAACATCATTGAAATCACCTACTTCCCAGTTTTCAAACTGTTTTTTTGGGGATATTCAATTGTTTTTCTCATTACCTCAGTTAAATTAATTAACAAACACTCCTTCAAAAGTCAAATATGGTTCAAACCTTTCAACAGCTGCAGTATTTTAGTTTCATTGCATGCTGACTGGCATGTTCTGCATGCTGTCATGTAAAAACAGTTTCATATAATTTAGCAATGTACAGTTCTTAATCACTTTCACCTATAAAAATGTCAACTGGTGGAAAAAATTTCTACATGATGTAGATAACACCCTGGAAGCAAGGTGGTTTTGCTGGTAATGAGCTTGGTTGCCAGAAGTGTCTGAAACATTTTTAATAGCTTTGCTAAATTGATGAAGATTTATATATGAGTACTGTAAATGGTAGAGATGTCTGAGAAGACTTTTTTTTTTGTTAAGGAATGATTAGTAGGAAACTAGTCTTGCTTTGCCATTTGGCAAGTTATAAAACCTACCGCACAGAAATAGGAGGAGAAAGAACAGACAGATTTCTTATCGTGAAAGTTTTCAAAGAATTATACACAGAGCTGGAAAACATCTCTCTTTGCAGAGATGGGCAATAAGAAAGAGCAAACCTACAGAACTCTACTTTCTACTCAGACATTCTTCCATATCAGTTACCCAAAGAAAAGAACCTGTGAACGACATCGGGTTTTTCACGCTGGCCTGGCAAATAAAATAAAACAATATTTTAAAAAATCAGAAACTACAAATCTGTGATGTTGAGTGTCCAAAGACAAACAACACTGGCCTTACATCTGCCTAGCTGATTGTAAATAATATACTGCGACTGTGGCTATGCCTACCGTGAGCATTTCTGACAGTTTTAAGAGATCACTGGAGGGGAAAGAGCTTGGAACACAGTCATCAATATATTCCCTAATTTGTTTTGTTTGTTTGTCAAAATAGGGTGTGAGTGAGCAGCTGTGTGGTATTTATTTGCCAGCTAGGTTTAAACCACAACACACCTTTGCTAAGTGATCACAAACATCATAGTTGCTCAGTGTTCTCCAAAACCTCCTTCTGAAGTAAGCTCACATTTTCACTTCCAGATTTCACTCTCAGTTTTGATCAAGACTTGGCCTTTTGGCCATCTTACATGCGCAGGCCACATAGTCTTATTTTATTTACTGAATCCCCTTCACTGGAGAGTGAAGGAAACAGAAATTTTAAGCTATAGTTGGAAATGTGAAGTCACATTTAACAAAATGTTATGTGGCCTCCTGCTTTTCCTACTTTCTGAAAACATTCTCTTATTCTTTAAATAACAGCCTCCCTCTGACAGTGTGAGTAATTCTCCCAAACACTACCATTACAGCTGGTTTTCCCATGACAGCTTTCAGACTTCTTTTCATGGTGTGATCCAAGAGCAGAGATACCACAACTCCTAGGTGCTAACCAGTAGAACTCAGACAAGACCTCAAATAGGACTACAAGATAACTTCTACTCTACTTGTCCATCTATTTCTCAAAGAAATGTCTGTCTGCCCTGGACACTTGTAAACACACAACTGCTGACTCTCTCTCTTCAGTCCAATACCTCTCAAATACAAGTTACCAAAACAGAAAGGTAGAAGCCACCTGTGAAAGCTGTCAGACAGTCAGATTCAATTCAACTGAAAAAAGTATTTTTTTCACGATACCTAACTACATTACATAACCATTTTACCAAGACAGAAAGTCACGGGATAATAACATAATAATAAATATTTGTCATATAATAACAACAACAACAGCAACAACAATAACAATAACAATAGAAGTAAAATGCTTTAAAATAATTTCCCTGAGAGTAAATAAATATCCAGAGCAAGCCCAACTCAGGAAGTCTCTGAGCTACTGACTGCCAGAAATTAGGAGAATGTATTGAAGTATATCAGAGAAAAGGTGATTCTCAATGTCTTTCATTTATTATACTTTGTCCTTAAATGTTTGATGCTGGCTACCATTAAATATAGAGTACCAGATTTGGTGGAATTTTAAGAACTAAAACACACCAAAAATCTCCACTCAGAAAGAAACAATATGGACTGTTAAACTTCCCACTATAACTATAGCAATAAAACTTCATCATGTTCATATTTAATGTGTAATCCAAGATTCAGCTCACAATATTTTAAGCACATTATTAAAACATATAATCTACATTCAGAATTTGAGCTCTCGTTATCATTACTGGTGGTGGACAGACACCATCTCCAAAGGACAATTTCACCTAAGATCATGGATGGATGGAATGAAACACCCTCTCAAGGTGCTCACTGTTTTAACTGGCAATAGAGGGACGTGCAGTACTTAACCTAAAATATAATTCAAATTTTTATGCTCTGAAAGTTAGACAAAATTAATTTGAACTTTTATGCATAATATATGTGAAAAATGTATGAAACCTTTAATTTCATAAGTTGTGAAATATACAGTGCAATTTACTCCTCTTCAAATCTGTAGTGCAATACCCCAAAGCTAGACTTGAAAAGAAAAAATAAATTATTACTAGAAAAAGATTTGCCATAGCTATGATGAACCTGACAAAGGTCATATCATACAGCAGGCCATATTCCTAGAGGTCAGAGTTAATAAAGCACAAATGTCGCTTGCAACTTCAACTATAGCAGGCTTCCCCAGCTGTGGGAGCATTGTGTCACCCCTGACACAGACCCAGTAGAAGTAGCAGCGTGATCTCAAGTTCTTGAATTTTCTGTTTCTCCCTTATGCATATATGCTTCAGATCCTATATAAGCATGGATGTCACTGTTACCATCTTGGTGAAAAATTAGTCTCCTTCAGCCCAGAGAAGTGTGTAATTTATGACTAAATTTTTCCATTGACCACTTTTCAGGAAAGAGAGTAGGATTATAACAAAGGGATAGTGTTTACCTTAATCAGGGGTGAACAGAATAAAGGCAAATAACATCATATTTTCTATCTTTCTACCTGCTGCTGTTCTATAGCTCTGTCTTCATATAAGCTGTACTGAGACAAATTCAATTTAAAACTAGTAAAAAGAGATGAGGCTTTCTAGGCTATGTAACTAGTGGGTTTGAAATGGGGAAATGAATTTTCAGAGCATTTAAACTTATGTAGGTGACCTAGAAAGAGGATTGAGGGATTTTTTGTTTGCTTTTTAAACACTATAGCTAAATCCTTTCTGCTCACAGCATACAGAATACCTAACCAACACATTAAAATATTTACTTTTCTAGGTTGTTTTTCTCTAAAAGAGGAAATATACTTTGCCTTCAATTGAAGCACCAGGCCGTGATTGCTCCGAAAGAAAGGAGTATAATCGCTGAGGCACTGTTGTGCTTGAAAGAGTAACTCTATTGTTTAAAATACACTGTATGAGAGGACTCAAAATGTCAAGGAAATCAATCTATTGAGATAGAGTATTACCTAGTGATCTTGCTGTGAACTACATTTTTTTTATTCCTATGGAACTGCAGGATATTTCAAACTATATATGCTAAGAAAAATAGGAAATAATTTCCCATAGGAAGCCTATCATTGTAAAAACATGGGCCTCAATTAATTCTGTCCCAGAGTAGAAAAGAGTTTAATGCCTATGAGTTACCTTCAGTTCTGAGCTATACAAGCTAGGGTATTACTTTACGCATGTACTTCTTATGTAGTCTATGCTTCATCTTGTATATGAAAATGTCCTCACAGACTCCTCCACACATACAAACCATAGAATTATACTACAGAGAAAGCGTATGAAATTTCTGTATAAATACTTACACATGAAAAAGGGAGAAATTGATTTCGCAGTCCTGTTACTGTAGGTACAACAGCTTTCTGCAGTTGCATCTCTCATTTTCTAGCTTAAAATATTAAGATAGTTAGCATCCATAAGTAAACTGAAATATAACCTTTTCTTTTACCATTTCCTATCATATAGTTTGTAATTCTAAATATTTGTCGTGATTGATTACATGTTTAATTTTTGTATTTGGTTTTTTACAAGAAAGAAATTAAGGCAGGGGATTTTTTTAAGTTTTCATCCATCATGCATAATGTTTTTACTGCAAGATCTTGACACTTCAGTTCTAGACTGCAACAGTGAAACTAATAAATTAACTTTCTTACATTATTCAAGATTTTCAGCTCCTGTTTATGCATTTAGTGTTGTAAACATTAAAAAGTGTTCCCTTATAGCTCTAAAATTAGATTTTGTCAATATGAACAATGCAAAATAAATGCGAATCTAAGTGGGCAAAAGTACTTGATTCAGTATTAGGTTGCAAAACTGAAGCTGCTATAAGGCAGTGTAATAAAATATCTCATTTATGTATTAAGTTAATTTTTCATGCAATCATGTAATTTTTTCAAATTGTGTGACTCAAAATTTTCATGTAATATCACATACACACAAATCCATACTTAAATCTTCCAAATACTCTGAATGTACATGAAGATCATTCATGAGAGACGTATATTTGTTTAGAACACAAATAAATTATTATAGAAGTGTTACAGAATTAAAGTGAGAACATCTCTAAGGAAAAAGAGTAGAATTGTGGTGGTGTAAAGTTTTATATGCAGGGAAGAATGCTCTGGATATATTCTGGTTTGCTTAAATCAATAATTTGTTGATCATTCAGATGACTACATGTAGATAGGTACTTCTGGGAGAACTAAAATTCAAATGGAGTGTATTCCAAAGCCTTCCGAAATTAAACATATGATGACTTTGGCTGGAAAAAGAAGCATTTATACCAGTAGAAGTATTAGGGGGCAGAAAACGAAAACTGGGAGTTTCACTGTATGATTTGGTCCATCTGAAACAAGAAAATAAGACTAAAAGGGAAACAATTAGGCCTGGTTATTAAAAAAAAGAAAAAATGGCAATCAGGTATATTATACTCTGAAATTAATTTGGACTAAAAGTGATTGAAATCTCCTCACCTATGATATCTTGGAGTAAATTCTGAGGAAAACAGCATGAAGTGTATGATAAAGGGAAATTCATCATTAGTAACAACATGACCTCTTCATTTTTTTTCTTCCTCGGTGACTTTGCTCTTATTATACAAGGGTTAAAAGTATTAAAACATTGGTTAACCCTTGGCTTGAGATCAAATCACTAAAAAAATTTTGACACCTCGTTAAAGCTCATTGAAGAGAAACTGTACAACAAAGTGACCATTAATAATGTTACAAAAGCATAGTGATACAATATAACTCAGAATGAAATCATGAAGCAATTAATTAAGAATATTTGGATTAAAATTCCATTTAATATTGAATAAAACCCCATCATTATTGAACTGAAATTGATATTTTTTATAATTATTAAAAAGTAAAAGAGTTCTTACAGTTTTGTAATTTGCAAGAATACACTAAAACATTTGAAGAAAGTCACTTAATTTTTTGATAATAAGCAGGATTTTTATTTTTTAAAGACATTTTAAGAAGTTTTCAGTTGCATGACTCGGGCACCAAGAACTCAGAAAAATTCTTCATATAGTTCCTAGTCTCTAGGTGGTATGTCTAGCTCTTTTACACAGCCCTCTCTCCAGTGACAGAAAGACATGTTCACATTGGCATAATGTGTAAGAAGAGAGGTGTTGGGAATTGATGGGGAGGTTTAAATATCTGCTCTATTTCCACGTTTCTCATCCATGTTACAGTCACTCCATGAAATTGGGATGACTCAGCTTTAAGGAGGTTTGAGCAGTTTTACCATTTTGTAATGGTGACTTTATATAGCTTTCTTTTCAAACTGCTCCATTCTGCAAGGTGCAGACAAAACAAGTAGGAGGAGGTGTCTGTGCTGTCAAGGGGATATTGGGAGTAGTGGCCATTGGAACAGAACTGGACTGTTTACTGAATATAATCTAAATTTACTTGCGTAACAGTACGGGTTAAGTGGGCGAATAACAATCCATTTCTTCCAAAACACAAATGTCCACACAAACCAGAGCTTCAGCACCACCAGTCCACTTTAGACCAACGTAAGTTGGTCCCAGAAGAATATGACACTTGCTCCTCTCTGTTAACGATTTAGGTCCACAACTGAGAATGCAATTCCTCTTTGAGCTCTAGCTTTGTTGGTTGTCCACTTACGGTATCTCCCTCAAAAGACATTGTTCAAAACCTTTACTGCATTAGCTTGCCGGCATTAGCTGCCAACTGCTTTACTGAACACCTAGCACAAAGTAATCACCAGTGGTCTGTGCTCTCATAGTACCTCTCCACCATGCAATTAAAACCTGGAAAAAACCTCTCAGTTATAACTTTTAATTTTGATAATTGAAGTTAGCCATATAAAAGAAAGTTGCCAGATTTTCAGAGGTTTTCTGAGCTTTTTGGTCTCATTAACATTAATAGGGTCAGAAGTACTCAGTACTCATAAAAAAGTCAGACAGCATAGTGAGATGACAGAATATGGCTTCAGGTTCCTAATTTTAGACATTGCAATTTGGCGAACACTGCCTGTAAATATTTCTGGCTATGTGAAGTTGCAGTCCTTAGAGTAATTCTGCAATTCTATGATCACCGTGCAATGTTACACATTTAAGATTATCTAGCTTATTCATTCCATTAGTGTCTTCCAGTATTAATCCTGGTCAGTGCCATGCACACAGAATAGATGACTACTTATGAGATCAGAACTGCAGCGTTGTCAGTTGATAAAGGTTAGAAACGTTAGAGCTGATTTCTCCTGTAGGACACAGCATGCTAGAATTCAATTGTAATCTTGCTTCATTACCCATCATATTTCCTATTAAATAGCAAAATGATTGTCTTTATGTCTTTATTTCTCACTTCCTAAATTATTGCCATTTGGGAACATAAAACAGCATTCTTAACTATTTGAATGCGTTACTTTATACTGAAAATTATTTTCTTTCTAATTACTTAGGAATTTATCATTCAGGTTCCCCAACGTAGGACTTTCAACTTTACTTATGGGATTTTTATAGCAATGTGAGTAGATTTAACTGTATATTATATTTTACACCACTCCCCCCCCCAAAAAAAAAAAGAATAGATGGCCTATTTATGTGCATGAGCAAATATCAGTTCCTTTAGAAAATGAAGGGCTTACTGAACAGCTACTATCACCAAAATAGCCAATAGTTAATAGAGGCAGAATTTAATGTTTCTTATGGCTCTCAGAAATTATTTTTCACGGTATTAGTATTAGTAGTATTAGTATTATCATCATCATCATCATCATCATCTATGAATATACAATGGATTAGCAAGAACCTGTCCTAGAGCACTGGAATGAGTGTCAGGCTAGACCTCACCTCCAAATCCTAATAGCATCTGCGAAGACAAGTGCACGTGCGTCTGAAAAGGAGTATGTTTGCTTACTTAAGGATTATTTTGTTGCCAGAGGTGTTGATTTAATTTAATTGCTGTCTGGTTTAAACAATTATTTTGGGAGGTTTTTAGGGGGGAAGAGTCCATGGGTGAGTCAAAATTCTTCGCAACACTTAAAATATTGTAAGTATTTTTATCACTGAATATATTATCCAGAAATGGACCACCTAATAAGATTTTACATTCATGTTATGAAGTTTACCCAAAAATTCAAATCAACTGGATTTTCTCCTTCTTTTGAATTATGTGATTAGACGGCTCATTCATGCAGTTTCACTTTAGAGATGAAAGAAATACTTTTTAATAGATGTGATGTTTCAATTAAATATTTTCTAAAAATGTGTCTTTTATGTTTATAAACTAGAACACTACTAAAAAAACCCAACGAACATAAAATCCCCAAAAAACAAATGGAAGATTACTTGCATATGCAGTCTTTGAATGGCAATAACAAAATTCAATTTAGTTTGAAATTTGTAAAAACAAAATATTTTGTTATTTAAATACTGAGTGGTCATGTGAATTTAGTATTTAGCTATGAACTCTTATATCCTGCTTATCAACATGAAGATAAAAATGTTGGCTTATCATTAAAAGAAGATTGAATTTTGAGTGAATTCACATAGTATTCCGATCAAAGATATGCTCTCAGATAAAATCAGATGACATTGTGTCGTGGTTTGAGCCCAGCCGGTAACTCAGAACCACACAGCTGCTCGCTTCGGCAGCACATATACTAAAATTGGAACGATACAGAGAAGATTAGCATGGCCCCTGCGCAAGGATGACACGCAAATTCGTGAAGCGTTCCATATACTCCATCTCTTGTAATAGTCTTTCAGGGCAGGAGGGACGGTATGTAGTGTTGGGTTGTTGCCTGCTGATGATACCGCCAAACTCGTCTGGTCACTGCTGAGCTCGTCTGGTTTCCTCAAAATTCATTCTTTGTTGAGGTGATGATCGGAGGGAAGTCAGGGTCAATTGCTGGCAACCTGAAGATATCTAGCTGGTGGGCTATAAAAGTGTTATAGAGCAGGCAACAGCGTACAATTGAGTTCATTGGCTGTTTTCCCCCAAAATCAAATCCCCTTGAGGTACACATCGGACTTCCCCATCTTCCCGCATTACCCACCAAGTATATCCAGGTCCCTGAGCAAAAGCAACCCCACGAGTGGGTTTGCCTTTACCTGAAGCAGGAATAACCCAGACTGTCTTCCCCAACAAATTCTTTATGTGCACCACAGGAACTTTATCCCCCTCTACGGTACGTAAAAGTTCTGACTGGGCTGGGCCAGCCCTGTTGGCAGATCCCCTACTGTTGACCAACCAGGTGGCTTTTGGTAAATGTGTATCCCAGTGTTTCAAAGTCCCACCACCCATTGCTCTCAGTGTAGTTTTTAACAGCCCATTGTACCGTTCGATTTTCCCAGAGGCTGGTGCATGGTAGGGGATGTGGTATACCCACTCAATGCCATGCTCTTTGGCCCAAGTGTCTATGAGGTTGTTCCGGAAATGAGTCCCATTGTCTGACTCAATTCTCTCTGGGGTGCCGTGTCGCCACAAGACTTGTTTCTCAAGGCCCAGGATAGTGTTCCGGGCAGTGGCGTGGGACACAGCGTATGTTTCCAGCCAACCGGTGGTTGCTTCCACCATGGTAAGCACATAGCGCTTGCCTTGGCGGGTTGGTGGGAGTGTGATATAGTCAATCTGCCAGGCCTCCCCATACTTGTACTTCAGCCATCGTCCTCCATACCAGAGAGGCTTTAACCGCTTGGCTTGCTTAATTGCAGCACGTTTCACATTCGTGAATAACCTGGGCAATAGTGTCCATCGTTAAGTCCACCCCTCAATCACGAGCCCATCTATATGTTGCATCTCTGCCTTGATGGCCTGAGGTGTCATGGGCCCACCGGGCTAAAAATAATTCACCCTTATGTTGCCAATCCAAGTCCATTTGAGCCACTTTAATCTTAGCAGCTTTATCCACTTGCTGGTTATTCTGGTGTTCCTCAGTGGCCCGACTCTTGGGTACATGAGCATCTACGTGGCGTACCTTCACCACCAGGTTCTGCACCCGAGCAGCGATATCTTGCCACAATGTAGCAGCCCAGACGGGTTTACTTCTGCGTTGCCAGTTGCTCTGCTTCCATTGCTGCAACCACCCCCACAGGGCGTTTGCCACCATCCGTGAGTCAGTATAGAGATAAAGCACTGGCCATTTTTCTCTTTCAGCAATATCCAAGGCCAGCTGGATGGCTTTCACCTCTGCAAACTGACTCGATTCACCCTCTCCCTCAGCAGTTTCTGCAACTTGTTGCAGGGGACTCCACACAGCTGCCTTCCATCTCCGATGCTTTCCCACAATACAGCAGGACCCATCAGTAAACAAGGCATATTGCTTTTCACTCTCTGACAGTTCATTATATGGTGGGGCCTCTTCAGCACACGTCACCTCCTCTTCTGGTGACATCCCAAAATCTTTGCCCTCTGGCCAGTCCATGATGACTTCTAGAATTCCTGGACGACTGGGATTTCCTATTCGAGCTCGTTGTGTAATTAGTGCGGCCCACTTACTCCATGTAGCATCGGTTGCATGATGTGTAGAGGAGACCCTGCCTTTGAACATCCAGCCCAGCACAGGCAACCGGGGTGCCAGGAGGAGCTGCGCTTCAGTTCCGATCACTTCTGAGGCAGCTCGAACCCCTTCATAGGCTGCCAGTATCTCTTTTTCAGTGGGAGTATAGCTGGCCTCAGATCCTTTATATCCCCGACTCCAAAAGCCGAGGGGTCGACCGCGAGTCTCCCCTGGAGCTTTCTGTCAGAGGCTCCAGGTAGGACCATTCTCCCCAGCTGCGGTATAGAGCACATTTTTCACATCTGGCCCAGCCCGGACTGGTCCAAGGGCTACTGCATGAACTATTTCTCGTTTAATTTGTTCAAAGGCTTGTTGTTGCTCAGGGCCCCATTTGAAATCATTCTTCTTCCGGGTCACGTGGTAGAGAGGGCTTACAATCAGACTGTAATTTGGGATGTGCATTCTCCAGAACCCCACAACACCTAAGCAAGCTTGTGTTTCTTTCTTGTTAGTTGGTGGAGACATTGCTGTTATCTTGTTGATCACGTCTGTGGGGATCTGGCGATGTCCATCTTGCCATTTTATTCCCAAAAATTGAATCTCCTGTGCAGGTCCCTTGACCTTATTCCGTTTTATGGCAAAACCAGCCTTCAGCAGGATTTGGATTATCTTCCTCCCTTTCTCAAAAACTTCTTCCGCTGTATCACCCCACACGATGATGTCATCAATGTATTGCAGGTGTTCTGGAGCTTGCCCCTGTTCCAGTGCAGTCTGGATCAATCCATGGCAGATGGTAGGGCTGTGTTTCCACCCCTGGGGCAGTCGGTTCCAAGTGTACTGGACGCCCCTCCAAGTGAAAGCAAACTGTGGCCTGCATTCTGCTGCCAAAGGGATTGAGAAAAATGCATTGGCAATGTCAATTGTGGCATACCACTTGGCTGCCTTTGACTCCAGTTCATACTGAAGTTCTAACATGTCCGGTACGGCAGCACTCAATGGTGGTGTGACTTCGTTCAGGCCACGATAGTCTACTGTTAATCTCCACTCTCCATTAGACTTTTGCACTGGCCATATGGGGCTATTAAAGGGTGAGCGGGTCCTGCTGATCACTCCTTGGCTCTCCAGTCTGCGGATCAGCTTATGGATGGGAATCAAGGAGTCTCGGTTGGTGCGATATTGCTGCCGGTGCACTGTTGTGGTCGCAATTGGCACTTGTTGTTCTTCGACCTTCAGCAACCCCACAACAGAAGGATCCTCCGAGAGACCGGGTAAGGTGGACAGCTGCTTAATTTCCTCTGTCTCCAAGGCAGCGATACCAAAAGCCCATCTATACCCTTTTGGGTCTTTGAAGTACTCTCTCCTGAGATAGTCTATGCCAAGGATGCATGGAGCCCCTGGACCAGTCACAATGGGGTGCTTTTGCCACTTCCTCCCAGTCAGGCTGATTTCAGCTTCCAGCATAGTTAACGCTTGGGATCCTCCTGTCACTCCAGAAATATAAATGGGTTTCACCCCTTGATACCTTGATGGCATCAGAGTACACTGTGCACCGGTATCTACTAGAGCCTTATACTTCTGTGGGACTGATGTGCCAGGCCATCTGATCCACACAGTCCAGTAAACCCGATTATCCCTCTCCTCCACCTGGCTGGAGGCAGGGCCCCTCTAATAGTGATCACAAAATTCTCCACTTCTGTCTTGTAGAAAGGGATTAGTATTCCTTATCACAGGAGCTGGAGTAAAATCAGCTCTTTCGCTCCATCTGGGAAACTGCTCGCCAGAGACTGGAGCAGCAGCTTTCCTGGGAGGATCATCCTTGACCATTGTTCTCCTCTTCAGTTCACGCACCCGTTGCTCCAGAGCTGAAGTAGGTTTTCCATCCCACTTTCTCATGTCTTCTCCATGATCCCGCAGGTAAAACCATAGGGTGGCCCGTGGCGTGTACCTCCTATATTTTCTTTCTCGAGCAGTAGGGCGCCTCTGTTGATAGCTGAGACATGGGTTGGTACGCGTGGGGAGCTGGATAGATCGGATAAATCGTCTCTCAATTGTTTGAACTCCTGGGACAGTTTTTCCACAGCTGAAATGATGCAAGGGGTGAGATTGTCTTCGAACTCTCGGAGTTGACGAATAAGGCAATCCACTGTTGGTGATACTCCGTCATTCCAGATCATTGATGCCAATGTGTGGGCATATGATGATGGCGCACTCCGTGTAAGTTTCCGCCACATGGGTTGTGTACATTCGACTTCACCTGGATCTACGGATGTGTTCCTGGCATCCGGCCTATGATAGATCATCTCTAGAATGGCTGATTCCCTCAGGGACTGGATGCCTTTCTCTATCGTGGTCCAGTTGGCTGAGCGATTCGTAATATCGTCTTTGTAGGGAAACCTTTCCTTCACAGCTGCCAGGAGCCGCCTCCAAAGACTGAGGGATCGCTTCTGTCTTGCAATCGCTTTGTCAATTCCTCCTTCCTTAGCAAGTGATCCCAGCTGCTTGGCTTCCCTACCTTCTAGTTCGTGACCGTCGGCCCCATTGTCCCAGCACCGGAGCAACCAGGTGACAATGTGCTCCCCTGGAAGACGGGTGAAATCTTTTCGCATATTCCGCAGTTTGGTTGAGGTCCGGGGTCGAGAAGTGACCTCTTCTTCTTCTTCCTCTTCCTCTGACCCACGTAGTAGTAACTCTTGTTCAGATGCTGTTGCATGTAGTAATGGCATTGGGTCTTCATCTTTCTTCGCTTCGCGGGTTGCTCTTTGTGCCTTTCGTCTGCTTTTGCTTACAGGGGCAACAGACATTGTCACAAACTGGACATTTGGTTTAGCTGCAGTGTTTGTCACTGTGGTTGGAGTGGCTGCAGTGTCTGCCACTAGGATTGGAGTGGTTACAATGTCTATTGCTGGGGTTGGTGCAGCTGTTGTGCTTGGGAGTTGAGTAACACCAACAGCTGCATTATCTGTTGCTGTTGGGGTTTGAGTAGCTACTGTGCTTGTCACTGGGGTTGGTGTAGCTGCGGTGCTTGGAGTAGCCATATTGTCTGTTGCTGTCGGGGTTTGAATAGCTACTGTGCATGTCACTGGGGTTGGTGTAGCTGTGGTGCTTGGAGTAGCTATATTGTCTGTTGCTGTCGGGGTTTGAGTAGCTACTGTGCATGTCACTGGGGTTGGTGTGACTGTGGTGCTTGGAGTAGCCACATTGTCTGTTGCTGTCGGGGTTTGAGTAGCTGTTGTGCTTGTCACTGGGGTTGGTGTAACTGCTGTATTTGAAGTTGGAGTAGTTGCGTTGTCTGTTGTGGTCAGGGTTTGAGTAGCTGTTGTGCTTGTCACTGGGGTTGATGTAGCTGCTGTACTTGGAGTAGCTGTGTTGACTGTTGTGGTCAGGGTCTGAGTAGCTGCTGTGCTTGTAGTTGGCATAGCTGCGTTGTCTGTTGCTTTGCCATCAGATCCAGAGACATTTTTTTCCCTTTGAACGTGCTGGATAGTGTTGAGCAGGGCTCTGTAGGCATAGGCCAAGCCCCAGCACGTTGCCATGATTTGTCCCTCTCTGGTATAACCAGGACGACAGCACACCTCGTTTAAGTGTTTTACTAGTTTTTCCGGTTGTTGCACTTGTTCAGTGGTGAAGTTCCAAAGCACTGGAGGGGCCCACTGGCCTAGATACTTGCCCATACTATCCCACACACCCTGCCACTCATAACTGTCCAGCCTCAGGGAAAATCTCCTGGTGGTCCTCCTATATCGTCGTCTAACCCTAGACCAGATTCGAACCTGATACTGCTGAATTTTTGACATTAAACGAAATAGGATGTTCCTACGACGGGATGGCCGTGGGTAAAACACACTCCGTATGTTTGCCAACATGCTGATCCCCAGCACAATCAGCAGGCAGGTTTCAAGGGTACTCAAAGGCCATCTAAAACCTTCAGAACTCTCAACTGCTGTTGCAAATAGGCTGGTGGGAGAACGGGGGGTGAAAGAGAATGCTTCCTTCGTAAGTTTACCCCCCGAGGAGAAAAAAAAAGATATGCAATTGCTAAAATATTTCATTATATACCTCCCAATGTATAGTGGTGATGGCCACGCTGGAAGCACAAACCAGACCAGTTTCATGATCAATGAGTCTATTGTATTACAAGTCATTACCATGAAGTACAGTGAAACAAGAACCTTAGCCCAGGCCCCCCAGCCGATAAACGCTAAAACAGCAAATAGTGGCTGTAAGTAAGGTACAACATGCTGAAACTCTGAGATCAAGCGCAACACGTCTGAGAGCCAAATAATCACCATTGTGACGAGTAGTAACAATGAATGCTCATCACAAATATGATTAAACACACTCTGGTCAGATCTGTCGTTATCTCAACCTTTCGTGCCCCACGTTGGGCGCCAAAAAGAACTGTTGTGGTTTGAGCCCAGCCGGTAACTCAGAACCACACAGCCGCTCGCTCACTTCCCCCCCCCTTTTCTTCCTCCCCCCGCTCCCGGAGGGATGGGGAGGAGAATGGGAAGAATGTAACTCCCACGGGTTGAGATAAGAGCAGTCCCGCAACTAAGGTATAACACAAAACCACTACTGCTACCACCAATGATAATAACGATTAGTGAAATAACAAGGGGAGAGGATACAATTGCTCACCACCTGCCCACCGATACCCAGCCCGACCCGAGCAGTGATCAGGCCTTCCGGGTAACTCCCCCCGGTTTATATACTGGGCATGACGTGCTGTGGTATGGAATACCCCTTTGGCTAGTTTGGGTCAGGTGTCCTGTCTCTGCTTCCTCCCAGCTTCCCCTCCTCCCTGGCAAAGCATGAGACTGAGAAAGTCCTTGGTTGGAATAAACATTACTTAGCAACAACTAAAAACATCAGTGTTATCAGCGTTGTTCCCAGGCTGAAAGTTAAAAAACACAGCACTGCACCAGCTACTAAGCAGGAGAAAAATGACTGCTATAGCTGAACCCAGGACACATTGACATTTTTTCTAATGACAGATTAATATTTGCTCCTATTTTATATCTTCTATTAATACACTATTTCTTAAAGCATAGCAAGATCTTTATTGCAGTCTTTATTTTCTCAGATTCTAATAATGATGATAATGAAATTACAGCCTAATTATTTTTATGTAGACACAAAAATGTAAATATACCCAAGTCAGTCTTTGACTGCTAAAATTAACATTCAAAAAGAAGATGTAACATAGGTCTTTGTAATAATGAAATAATCCTTTTTCTACAAGTGTGTTAGTTTTATAAATCATTTTCACTTGTGATTATAGCTAGCAGCCCTACGTTAAATCCAGACAATAAGAATTTGAATGGCAGTCATTTCCCAACACAGTGAAATCAGAATCTGGAGTATTCTCTTAAGTGATGCTGCCCATCTCTACAGTGCTGGAAAGCCATTCCCAATCAAACAAATCCATACATACTTCAGACATAAATCTCTTTCCTTTCTGCAGACACAATACTAAAGTGCCTGGTTGTCTGGTTTCTTTTTTTTTCTTTTTGTCTTTTTTCCCCACTGTTTTATAGCCACAGAAAATTAGAAGAGCTGCTACCTGGGAGAGTTATTGCAAGCAGTCTTGTGGATAGGGAGGATGAAAGTGATTGGCACCTTACACTGAGCACTTCAGAGAATCAAGCTTCTAGTTTATGACACTGTGACTAAATGACATACGGGATGATGACTATGTGAGATGCAGAATACTAAAACAATCGTGGTCCCTTTGCAGTATTGCAGTATAATAAAAGCACAGGAATTTAATGACAGCTGCCTGTAACCTGAACGATTTCCACAGCTTTCCGTTTAATGCATTACTAAGAAAGTTGCTGTTTTATTTACAATGATAAAGCATTCAGGATTTCTGAACAGGAAGGTCACCTCTTCCTGCATGAAATTGACACCCCATCCCAAAACCAAAAAACAAACCAAACCAAATCAAAGCAATAGAAAGGGGTAGTTTGCCATAAACCTTTAAAATCCCTCCAACTGTTTTAGTCTTTTCCCCACATGCCTGCATTTTATCCTTCCACTTTGCATCTTTCATAATATGTCAAGTAGGTCTATTTGCACAGATTATTCCTGTATTAGCAAACTAAGTAAGTGCAGGGCGTAAGCACTGACCTGATACCACAAATGCAGCTGTACTGTACTGTCTATGGATCATTTTTAGACTGCACCACCTAGCATGTTCCAACACAATGTTTTGGAACAGCTGAAGGACAGTTTGCACTGAAGACCACCCCCAGTAAGCAGTTTTGATGTGGATAGCTTATTTTGGAGCATAAGAGAAGGTAACCATTTGGACACCAACCATGCCATACCAGTTGTTCTCAGAACCAGAGAACAGTTCCTGGACCCTTTTAGTTTTTAGGAGAGCTTTTGCCTCAAAGAGAAGCTTTGAGCCCTTTATGCATGGATTTCCTCTCTCAGCACCTAACTACTGTTCCGCAAAGGCATTGAGGGCACCGTGCCCATCCATCTTGCCAAGAGAACTGGGACAATATTCAGAGCCAAAAGGAAGAGAGCAATGAAGGAAATAAAGTCTTTGTGGGAGGTAGGGTTGACATATAAATACACCCCCCTCAGTCAAAGCGTAGCCCTGTCCATTTATCTACCAAACTGCCTGCTATACCCAAGGAGATGAAGTGGTGCAATGGGACACAACAGAGGACAAGTATACTTTCTGTGCCTACTGGAAAAACAGATGGACCTAACTTCATTAACTCTGTTTCCCACCACACTGCTATTTGCCTTTGTCTCCATCTGTTCTGTCTTGTCATGAGCTTATGTTGTGAATGCTCTGGATCAGTGACTGCACCTTGCCAAGCTCAATGGGGTCCTGATTGCTGCCTGGAGACAGGCTGTTAGGCTATACATTCACAAGGGAAATTTGTGCCACAGCTACCTAGTGAAATTTATACTATGCAGTCGAGACAGCTAGGTACTTTGTGCTTTATTCAGGTAGAACTTGTTGTTAAAGAATGGAATATACAAAGGTCAAGACAAAAAAACCCACAGTAACTCAGACAGTAAGAATAACTGTAGGGAAAAACAGGAACTAAGGATGTACTCACCTAACTCTCAGCGCCAGAGAACATTTAAATCCACGGTTCATAGATCCATTTAGATTCATATCTGTTTGTCTCTGCAGAGATTAGGGCCCAGGATATGATCAGAGACCTAACATATTTCTAAATAAGCCTGGAAGAAAGGGACAAACCGCTGATACCACTCCTTTTCTCTGACAATTCAGTAATAGAGCACTTCACTTGTGATATGGGACAGATAATTTCAAATTTGTTTTTCTGCCTGGGTAGATATGAACACATATCTCCAACGTTAATCAGTAGGCAGCTGTGTATTCAGAGATGAGAATTTGTCCCACCCACTAGCTGAGTATTCAGTGGAAAGACAATATTTTCTGGTCCAAAGAAAGACAGAAAGACAGCAAACGCATGTGCAAGTCTAAAACTTCTTGCCATGGCAGTCAGCTTGAAGTTGGCAGGCATGGGATTCCATCTCCACTGTTCAGTTTTATGTTGAATTTCACTGCATATATCCTACACAATAACTGGATCAGGAGCAAACACTCTTTTAAGGCGTATTAGAGAAAATACTCTAACAAATAAGCTATGGAAAGCCTCCATTTGAGTAACATTAACAATGTAACAGTATCCCTTTTCTTGTTTCCTTATAAATAACAAATCAGAGAAAAGAAAATTGAACTTGAAGACTTGAACACTCATAGATTAAAAATTATTTATCTGAATATTAATTAAAATTCATCATCCAATTTTTCCATCAGTGGAAAAGAGCTCTGGACAGGCAAGAAAAAAATTCCAAAGGAAGAAATCAGACTTTCTTATTGCAAAATGATTTGTTTGAAGAGTTCCTATGCTTCACTTGTTGAAAAAGCATCAACATACAAAGTGAAACAAAGATAAGAGCTTTTGAGGAGAAAGGATAGTTTTATGGTTAATGCTGAGTAATGGTACATGTAGAATTCTAGCCTCCCTTCTTTATATGTGGTCTTAGTCGTATCACTTAAGCCAACTCCTCCATATGCAGATAATGAACACAATGACTTTTATTTTCTAGATATCTAGGGTAAGGAAAATAAAATCAGACTTAAAGAAGTAGCAAGAACTCAAGACTGCAGCAAAAGCTATTTGAAGTTGTCCTGTCAGCTGCCATCATTCTTTATAGTGACAGTCCTCCCAGGATGTGAAATGCTAAGGAGTTTCAAAGCAATTAAAAAGCACAGTTTCTTTACAATTTCTCCTTCATGTCCCCATGCCTTGCATACAACAGTGATTGAAGAAGAGAAAAATATGTACTGATTCAACTTTCTAGTGGAAGCGATCTGAGATTATTAAATTTCCTTTACACTGTACTTCTAAACATTTCCTTGCTTGACCGGTTCTCAATCTCCTCTCCAGACTAGACCCATGTTCCATCTTTGCCCTTTACTGTAACTGCACAGTCCTGGCTGCTTCTCCCCTGCTTTGTATTTCTCGGTCTTGCAGTCTTTTCTGTCCATCTGTCCCCACCCTGTTCAGTATTCCACTTTCCTTCCCCAGGCTCTTCTTTCCAGTTAGGTGTAGTGCTTACTTTTCTCTACTTTCTTGGCAGCTAAAGCGCTAACAATCCTAGAGAGGCAGACCTTACCTAGTGCAGAAGTGGGTTAGAGATCCCTGAACCAGCTCCAGTGGGGTAAGAACTTAAGTTCTGGTAGTAGTCTAGCATATTATTTTTCTTTACATTGCAACTGTTTAACAGCTATTTAAATGGTTGGGCTCAGCCAGAACAGGAAGCCTTCAAAAATTTTTACTCATAATGAGTGAATGGTTTAGAGAACAAGTCTTATGAGAAGCATCTAAGGGAACTGGGGTTGTTTAGCCTGGAGAAAAGGAAGCTCAGGGAAGACCATATAGAATCATAGAATCATAGAATAGTAAGGGTTGGAAAGGACCTTAAGATCATTTAGTTCTAACCCCCCTGCCATAGGCAGGGACACCTTGCACTAAACCATGTGGTCCAAGGCTCTGTCCAACCTGGCCTTGAATACTGCCACGGATGGAGCATCCACAACCTCCCTGGGCAATCCATTCCAGTGCTTCACCACCCTCACTGTAAAGAACTTCTTCCTTATATCTAATCTAAACTTCCCCTGTTGAAGTTTGAACCCATTAACCCTTATCCTACCACTACAGTCCCTAATGAAGAGTCCCTCCCCAGCATCGTTATAGACCCCCTTCAGATACTGGAAGGCTGCTATGAGGTCACCACGCAGCCTTCTCTTCTCCAGGCTGAACAGCCCCAACTCTCTCAGCCTGTCTTCATACGGGAGGTGCTGCAGCCCCCTTATCATCCTCGTGGCCCTCCTCTGGACTTGCTCCAACAGCTCCATGTCCTTTTTATGTTGACGGCACCAGAACTGTACACAGTACTCCAAGTGAGGTCTCACGAGAGCAGAGTAGAGGGGCAGGATCAACTCCTTCGACCTGCTGGTCACGCTTCTTTTGATGCAGCCCAGGATACGGTTGGCTTTCTGGGCTGCAAGCGCACACTGCCGACTCATGTTAAGCTTCTCATCAACCAACACCCCCAAGTCCTTCTCTGCAGGGCTGCTCTGAATCTCTTCTCTGCCCAGCCTGTAGCAGTGCCTGGGATTGCCCCGACCCAGGTGTAGGACCTTACACTTGGCTTGGTTAAACTTCATAAGGTTGGCATTGGCTCACCTCACAAGCATGTCAAGGTCCCTCTGGATGGCATCCCTTCCCTCCAGCATATCAACCGAACCACACAACTTGGTGTCGTCGGCAAACTTGCTGAGCAACGCACTCAATCCCACTGTCCATGTCGCCGACAAATATGTTGAACAGGACCGGTCCCAACACCGATCCCTGAGGGACACCACTCGTTACAGGTTTCCAACTGGACATCGAGCCGTTTACCACAATTCTTTGCGTGCGGCCATCGAGCCAGATTTTATCCACCGAGTGGTCCATCTATCAAATTGATGTCTCTCCAATTTAGAGACAAGGATGTCATGCGGGACAGTGTCGAATGCTTTGCACAAGTCCAGGTAGATGACGTCAACTGCTCTGCCCCTGTCCATCAGTTCCGTGGCTCCATCATCGAAGGCCACGAAATTGGTCAGGCAGGATTTCCCCTTAGTGAAGCCATGTTGGCTGTCACCAACCACCTTGTTGTTTTTCATGTGCCTTAGCATGTTTTCCAGGAGAAACTGTTCCACGATTTTGCCAGGCACAGAGGTGAGGCTGACTGGTCTGTAGTTGCCCGGGTCTTCCACCTTCCCCTTCTTGAAAATGGGGGTTATATTACCCTTCTTCCAGTCATCGGGAACTTCACCTGACTGCCACGATTTTTCGAATATGATGGACAGTGGTTTAGCAACTTCATTTGTCAGCTCCTTCAGGACCCATGGATGGATTTCATCAGGTCCCATGGACTTGTGCACGTTCAGGTTGCTCTCTACATAAAACCAGAATCTCCTTCTTAAATGCATCAGTCTCAAGTAAAATTTTTGAAATAAACTTTTCTGGATCTTATGTATGTAAGACTACCTGTTCTATAGAATAAAGTAAGGATTTGTGGGAGTGAATCAGAAGACATGGCTGTTTTCTAAACGGAAAGGTGGAATTACATTTGTTTTGAGCCTTTGCAATGAATTATGATACCCATTCTCAGCTGAAGCTTTTAAAATTCAGCCTTGATGCTGCATTCCTCAAATTCAATATGACTGTTGTTCACATACTTACTATTCATAAGACTAAAATGTTTTACTGTTTGTTTTGTTGGATTCTGTTTGGTTATGGCCTGCTCTTCTAAGCCAACTTCACAATAATTTATGTTTGTTGTCATAGCAATCATTCATATTTTGCATCCATATTTGCCAGTGCAGACTGCATAACATTTGACTTCATATTCATCAGTTGCTGCTGGTTTATAAACATTAAGCCATTCGTACCTTACTGAGAATTGCAAATGTCTGTCCCTTCCATTCACACAGAGCTAAATCATGTTCAGGTATCAAAAATATATGTTCAGCAAAAGATGTACCTTCACACAAAACATACCTGGCTATACTGAGTCACTGAGGAATATTTTTTCATATAGTCTTGCCTAAATAAATTCCAGAGCAAATGATAGAATGGAATTCTTACTGGAAAGTCAAAGAAAAATCAAAGGGTTGCATGGGGGTTTTTTTATTCTTTTTTTCTGGGGGAGTCAGGTGTTGCTAATACTGTCATCAACTGATTATTCAAATACTTATGGCTGAGTACATTCCTATATTTGAGCCACAGTCTGCAACTGTATTCTCACTAAGATTAATGGGACTTGCTGGGTAATCAGCACTTTTAAATGCTGAACATCTTTAGCTACCCATGCTGTAGAACTGTATAAAGATTTTACCAATTAGGAGTTGTGCACCGAATTTAAGGGCTCTAACTGATGAGTGTCTAAATGAGACTTTTTCAAAGAGTTGGATTTTTAGAAACTGCTGAATGCCCACCCTCAGAAAATCTGTTTTTTCAGTGTATTCATAGGCCTTTGATTGACAAGAAGGCTAAGACTGGGATGGCAAAAAGGTTACAGTGTCCCCCATCCCTTCTGTTCTAGAATCAGAACCTGAACCATGGCAGCAACACATTGTCAGCTCAGCCTCTTCAGATGACTAACAAGTAGCTTGTGCAGGGAAACAGGGCAGGCAGAGGAAGTGGTAATGTTTTTCACCTTCCCAGCCCACACCACCTTCCCCCATGCATTGAAAAATGCCCTAAAAAGATGAACACTCAGCAAATTCTGAGTTCCTTTAGGGAATCCTATTTGGACAGTGAAATTTATGGATGATAAAAAAACCCATAAATGATATAATCCCAGATTATGAACCTAAAAGATCCCTGCCTGAAATCCTTATTTTAGACTGTAGAGTTTGCACTAACACCTTTTAAGGCAGTTTACCCTACTGTACCACCATCTACACAGATTAAGTGTTTTTCGAGTCCTTCTTTAGTAGCTTACTTTTCTTAAACATCTTAAGTGCTATTGAGTCTTGGAAGTAGGTCTTTGTTAATATGTTGCATGCATTTTTGTGTCAACCTTCATCATGTTGTTTGGTACTATTATTTCTATTTTTTTCTTCAGTCTGTCAAAGTGATATAAACTTTTCTGTCAGATAAAAGTTGTTTCATGAGCAACATTGACACTGAAACTTTCAATTTCTTGTATCTGTGCAAAGAGCACAGAGAACTGAAGTGTCTACTCAGTGGACCATATTGTTCCAATATTAGGCTTCTGTAGATTTTCACATGCTGGGCCATGAGTCCAGTGACTGTATTTATGATGCTATCAGTATGCTGAATGAACTCTAAGAACATAAAAAAATATATTTAAAAAAATTATAAGCTCAGTAGGAAAGAGGTGCACTGTACCAGGGCAAGCACTAGAAGACCCTCTACCTTACCAAAACAAAATACCGAAGCTTCCTGGCTCTGAAAACGTGAAGGGGATTCTCTTTAACAGTGTTTCTGCTTTCCTAATCTAACTTGCATGTAAAACAGTTGAACTGTGCCCATGCTTTCTCCACATACTTTTCTTATTTTGGCTTATTTTTCTCTTTTATCCTTCTGCAAAATCAGTCCTGGTTCTATATTTTAGAAGATATGTGATGGAATAATCTTTTTCCAGCTCTTTTGTCCTGTACTTTGTACAGTTGTATAAAGGGATATAAATACCCAGAGACAAATGGATGTACTGGTACAGTAGTAGTCCAAGCATTTCAGTGCTCCTGGCCTTAATGCAGACCTGAGGGTACTAAGAGTCCAACTAGAAGGGAGATCAAGATTTCTTAGAGAAAGAGGGGCTGCCTGGACTTCCCAATGAGTCTAATCCAGAATATATTTGCTGTTCTGTGACAGAAGTGTTTTAAAATAAAGAATATCTTTCCAAGTATTCAGTAGATAGGTCTGAGTTTTTTCTTAAAGCTGACTAATTCAGCAAAGAATGTATTTTCGTTTCACAGATACGTAGGTTTTAAACATGTATTATTCCCTTTCAAATTACACTTTATAGAGTATTATACCCTGGGAAAAATTATTCATAAATGGCACTAATGAGCATCAAGCTGCATTGCAGGGCATTTTGAAAATTGTCCTATTAATTAATGGAGCAATTAAGCTTTTGTCAGTGACATATCATATTTCTGACAGGAATAGATGGCCTGCGTAAGTCTGCGCTAGGCAGCTATCCAGGCAACCACTGTGTTTAATGGATGGTAGCAATTTAGTCCAGGTTTATGGTAATGGGACCACCTGCATAAGGGGAGCTGGCAACCTGCATACGCAAGCAGCACTTTGCACTTTTCCTCAGCAAAATCATCTTAGTTCTAGATTGATGTAGCCCTCCCTAGGATGACACATTAGCTTTTTGCCATTAAACCATAAGTACTGTTTCTCTGAGCTTTTGTGACAAAAAAGTCAATTAACTTCCAACATTCATTTCCATTAAATTTTGTATTTTCATTCTATTTGCATATTAATGAGAACATGGTTCAGAACTGTTAGATTAAAATATCTTGCTAAGGCTAATAACATATAATGCATACTTATTGAGTGTAATAGTTATGAAAACATAAATCTTTTTGAAAAATACATTTTCAAGTTGTCATCTCCCTCAGAAAAAAAATTGTTCAGACACCTCTCCCATCATCCCCCTCCCAAAAACCCACGAGTGGGTGACATGTACAAAGATAAACACTACAAATAAGAAGAGGAGAGGGAGAAACTTCTAAGTGCAGATCAACACAACAAATATATATATTTATATAAGCATATATAAATATATTCTTATATTTATATATAAATATATTTACATATTTTTATATATATAAATATATATATTCTATCATTCCCTCAGCAATGGATCTCTATTAATTCTAATATTAATAATTTATAGCCTAACTTCATTTAACAAGGTCTTAGAATTTAATCCAGAATGAAAAGGGCATGAAAAGGGAGAACTGCAGACTAATGGACTAATTTTACTTCCATGCAGTTACACAGTCCATGTGCTTAGATTTATTAGCTGCACATCTTAGAACACATCTGAATGTTTTCAAATGTAGATGCACAAAATTATTGGGCCAGCACTGACATAAAATATCTACTGTCTTGCTTGGCATAAAAAGCAGCAAGCTAGCTTCTGCTCAATAATCAGTGCAGTTAAACACTGATTTGTGACTGACTACTCCATCGGGGCACTTCTTGCAAAAAAACCACTCACAGTGGAAAGGCAAGAAGGTTTTTTTGCTGACCAGTTCCAAATTTCCCCTTCTTCCAATTTCAGATGATTAAGAATCTGGGGTTTTGTCAGTTTCATGTAGCTGCTAAACTCAGCAGAATTTAGACACTCAGGATTGCACAGCATAATTGACATGATTACAGTGTGAAATTCTTTTACATTTAAAATATTGGGCCAAATCTACTTCTCTTCTGATATCTAACTGAAACAATCAATCAGACTCACACCAATGATTAAATTGTAAAACAGTGGATACAATAACTAAAAATGAACACATGTGAAACAACTACTTTCTGATGCCATTCAAAATACATGATTCTGGACTGAACTTTCATTTGGCTGCTGAGAAAGCAGAAGATATGAAAGCTGATTCAAGAGATGAAACAAATACAACATACGGATGAAAGGCTTGACCTTGTTTTGACAAAAAAGACAGCTTGAATATCAGCTTCCAGGATAACTCCACTGTCCTGAAAGTCTCTGGATTTCAATTGCTTAGATTTCAGTTGTCAGAGGTTTTACAATATTCTTTCAAGCATTCCCAACATCACTTTGGGAAGTTTGGTAAGTGTCCAATACATTTAAATTAAAATGGTGATTCATTACAATGCCTAAGACACAGAGTTCCTTTGTCATAAATTATAGGTAATCTGCACTTTTACATTAGCTCAATTACCAGTAATAGAGTTTTAATGCAGTACTTACATGGCGTTAGAGGAGATATCTTTGGTACTACTAGATTTATCTCAAGAAGGAAATGAAAACTAAATTGGAAAGGCTGGTACAGAAGGAATGCTGATAGAGCACCAGGGAATGGAAGTGAGAATAGAAAGCCACGTCAATCACATGAATGGAAAATACATAGTAAATAAAAGAAAGAAGAAGATTACAACACACCGTGTGAAGGAAAAATGTAGTGCACAAGGGACGCTGGAGGAAGGAGAAACAGCAAAATCTAGTAGGGCAGAAATGGTACGAAAAATGGGGGACAAGAAATAGAACGAGAAGAGTGATAAGGTCCAATCAAATTTTCAGAACCAAAGTTGTGTGACTTTCAGAATTGTTGAGCACTTTTAGCCAGGGTTTATTGGGATCTATTTTTTTTCAAGATCAGCCTGCTTCTACTTTAATGAAATATTTAATAAGATATTGAAATGTGTTTGGTTTTTTTCCACTCAGGCTGGAAGCATTTTCCTGTTCTGTACACATTGCTCCTTGGATTCATGAACTGGTCTTTTGAAAGAAAGGTGGGAGTGATATCTGTAGAATTTGGACACCCACATAGCTAGAGGTCTAACTGCACATTTGGTTTAGACTTAAATTAACTAGATTGCAGAACATGAAATGCACTGATTTATTATAAACTACATGAAAATACAGTTGAAAATAAAGTCCACCTCCAAAACTTCCATATTTTGTCAGCCTTTTTCAGCCTTTACCACTGAATGGAGTCAGAAAAACATGAATGTGTTTGACATTTTTGACATGTTCTGGAAAGCATTCATTGATTTTAGTGTGTAAAAATATGAATTACTACCAGCAAAAAAACTACCAAAATTACTGAAACTGCACAACGTTCATGAAATTTTATCATAATTTAATTATTTCTGTATCATGTAGACTTTTAAAAGAATATTTGTATTATGCTGGGGCAGAAAGTTTTTCATAACTACAAACAAATTCAATCAAAACTGAGAACATCTGAGATGGAAAATACCCAAGTAATCATCAGCAAGATTAAGAGACTAAATTGTACCTGAAAGCCTTTTGTTTTCCTTTAGGTCACATATTCAGTAAATTATATCAGCACGTGAAATTATACTTTTCTGTAATTTCTGAATTACTTATTTAAGTGATATTAGCATACTAAGAAGTTCTTTTGCTGATGCATGAAAACAAGTGGTGAAGAGAATTCAAAGGTTAACAAGTTACTAGATGTGTGATCTCTTACTCATTTATTAGAAACAATTAATATTCATGAATACAAATCAAGAGGATATGAGCAGTTTTCCAGTATCCCAGCACGATTTTTACTAAGTAATGTTTACTGAAAACACCTCAGAAGCTGATGGATGTCCTTTTTTAGCGTAACACATTTGAAATGTGCTACAGTACGCTGAATGCTACGACGTTGTTAAGATTAATGGTGTCAAAATGATTCAGTGCAGACTTTGTCACACACAGCCCCTTCAAACAAAAGTCACTCAGGAAAATGGGTTGGTGATGAGGGCTATTTTCTTCCCAGTTCTTCAGTTATGCAAAAATATAAACATGTTGTTTTGGACTAGCACTGAGACAGTGTATCAGCAAAGCTGAAAGCCTAACTGATTGCAAAAGCGTCTCGATCTTTTGTTCAGTGTTGAACCTCTAAGCTGGAAAATACAAAATGTGCCTGAAATGAAGAAATCTAGAAGAAAGTTATTGCTTACAGTCTAGTGCTTTTGTGAGCTGCAGAGCATTTTCTGTAGTGAGAGACACATTCTGTCTTAGTTTATTTCTGGTTTATGCCATATATGCTTCATTTATTTTCACTCTTTCTAAAATTCTGAGAATGAGGGAACTAATTGTCTGGTTCTGAAAGCATAAAATTACTTAAAGTTCTTCAAATACTTTAAGGTTTTCTAAGATGAAATTGCTAGACTAGCTTATCTTTCCTAGTTAGATCCTGTAAATAACAGCAAGAGCATGCAAAAGGAACAAGAATATTTTAGATCTGCTGATTTAGATAATGTGTGCAGATCTGCATACTGGCCACAAAGATGCTGTATTTCATTTTTATTCATCCCATAAATCTCTAGCACAAAGTTGCACTGTGAAGCGCAAGTAAGCAAATATGTCTTGCTATAGTAGATGCTTTGATTGCTGTCATGAGAGATGTTCTCCCAGTGAGGACTAATTTTTCCTGAAGACTGAATTGGTGGGATAGTTTTACTGTTCTTCTGAAATGGCTGAGAGTAGAAAATGTTTTAAAATTTTCCTTAATTACCTCAGAAATCAAATGCTTAACACTTATAAAGTGGTGTTACTACAACATAGAAGACAACTGACAATGCAGTTATATGAGGTAATACAGCTGACTCGTGAATTGTACTTTTGTTTATGCATGGTGGTCCATCTTGAAAAAAACACACAATGAATGCTGTTGGGTCAGAAGCATCAAACATGCTGAAAAGTATCACCCAATGAAATACACATAGTTGTTATAACAGTTTGATAGTTGATATTCCTGTTTTACTAATTTCTTCACCTTTTGTGTGGAAAAGGTTTTATGATTCTATACTGTGTTTATGGTAATCATTTTTTTACACATATTCAAACTTGCTAGAGATTCTTAATTTTCTCAAGTAAACAGGACTCAGTTCTACTTAGACATTACAGGCATTGCTGCATTCATATGAGCCTTGTTTGTAAATTTTTTGGATGAAGTGTGTTCATTCTCTTTGTACTTACTCAGAATTGAGCTTTTTTATTTTATTGCCTTCTTTGTTCTGCTTTTTTATTTTTTAAATGTTCTTTATATTTATGACTTGTAAAGCTTTTCCCCCTCCATTTTTTCTAGTGGTTTGTCATCACTGTCTATCATTCAGTATCTTCGTACTCTGTAGACTTTTACTGCTTCCAATAATAAGTATGTTTTCCCTAATAGCACTAGCTTGAAAAAGTGATCATACTGAAAATCTATGGGAAAGGGTTACCTCCTTGGGCACTGCTTGTTTATTTCCCCAAATGTAACAGCTGCCTCCAGAGTGGCTTAAATTCCAGTTTGTACTACACAGGATCACTGCTAAATTCCTGACTACAACAGATGTTTATTTTTTGACCAAAACTTGTTTTTCCTGGAGGTATATTAATTTACCAAGAAAACTAACTAACAAAACCAACACCCCACCCCTCCAAGCATGCATTAGTACCCATGTTTACAGTTATTTTAATAATAACAAGGAACCAGAGACTGATTGCTGGCCTGAAGGTGAAGTGGCTTTAGGCTGTGATTAGCTGATGATTAACTTTTTTTATAGTAGACTTGTCTCACAGCAAACTAGCTGGAATAGTTGCGAAAGGAAGCAGATAGTGAGCTATGAGTTCAACAGTGTTGAACCTTTCAACCTTTTTTTCACCTTTTTTTCTTTTCAACAGTTGCTCTTTGGCCCTCTTTCACTTGGTAGGATGAAAACATTCATAATACTTGTTTCCGGGATACGAAGTTCCCTGAATCATGAAGAACTCTCCCATAACTCAGATGAAGACTTTAACCTTTGTCTACTTCTTGGACAAATTTGGACTAGCTGAAATGATATATTTTAATTTATTCTTTCTTTTTTCTACAGAATATAGTAAAGATATATTATCATTGGCAATCAATCTTCTACTCATACCTGCACACATACACACTCACATGCCACGTATGCAAAAGCAGGTTCAGGAAAACGTAGACTTCCAATTGCTGATCAAACTTACAACTGTTCAAGGTTCCAGGCTACTGCAGGAGTAAAGGGGAATGAAGGAATGCTTTGTTTAGACAAGCATCAGCATAAGTCATGCAGAGATTTATCTAACTAAATGTGAAAGTCTTTATTGCATCTGTCAGTCAGTCTTTCTTCATAGTGGAGATAAATAAGCACTTCTAAGATGTGATTCATTCTAAAGAAGGCATCTCAAATATGTCATGGCTGTGTTTCCCTGTAAGTGACTAATTCTCTTCCTTGCCTATGAGAGAAGGTTGGGGTGATTGGCTCAGATGCACTAAGCTAAGAGTAAGGGCAATAAGAGGTCCTTATTCATAACTTCTTTATGTTTTTCATAGTTATCTCCACTTGAAGATACAATATTCTTAGAATAGTGTTTTAAAACATAATAGCTCTGGCTTCTCTGACTCAACCTGCCTGCCAGTACTCTGGGATCCTAAATCTTTGGTATATATTGAGAGCAAAAGTAAGAGATGACAGCTTACTACCTTTACTTCTTTACATATTAATTATCTTTGTTAGTTCTAGGCTTTCAGTTTTATTCTTATTTTCCTTTCTTTATTAAAATTCATAATCAACAGCCACTTGCTAAAAAAATACCTGCAGAATAAGGAATTACTCTATGATAGAGCTGGGCCCATTAGGACTAGTAAAGTGGGTTCGTTTTGCTGAACTAGCCATCTCAGGAACATTTTGAGCAGAGGTCATTCATATTGAAAGAGGTTTGGATAATTTCCTTATTCAGTATTGACTAGGATTTTCAATCATGCAGAGCTCTGCTCTGAGACCTTTTATACATCTCAATGATTCTACTTTCACAGCATATCAAAGTTGGTGGGGAGGGAAGAAGTAGGGAGGGGAGGTGCAATGTTTCTATTTGAATCCTAAAAACTTGAAAGCGCATGAACTCGCTGACATGATCTGTCAGCAGAAAGACAATTCAGTTCTCTCAGAAAGTAATGCATTAATAGTGTTGCAGCTATCACAATTATTTCTTCTCGTTGACCCGAACTGATCAGAAATAATGTGTCCTGAGAGGGCTTGTGGAAGAAATTTTCTAACTAACTCATATATTTCTGCAAGAAAAGGTTGTTTTCTGTCCCTCAGATCCCTAGAGAATCTAAACTTTCAATTGCAATTTTTAAATGGATGCAAGAGCAATCATTCCATATTTCTACAGTGACTGAGCACTGTTCATGGCAAAGATTTATGTCACAGACAGAAAAAAGGGTTCAGTTGCTCCTGGCAATTACAAATCCAAATATACCCTACTACAGCAAGCACATAGAATAATACCATTAATTCTGACACTTGTAATTCTGAGTACTTACAAATAATATTACATTTTAATAAAGCACTAAACCCATTTCAACAGTAGTAGGTAGATGCTGGTGCTCTCAAGCTTAGAGCAGGCACCAACACATTGATATCAGGATGCTCATTTTGTTTGTCTGGGTGTTCTCTTTGCCAGGGAAAACATTCTTTTTTCCTGATTGTAGAAAGTTGGTTGACTTCTGTGGTAACTTCAACACAACAGGTTTGGTTTACAGTCCTGGGTTAAGTCTGCAGTGATCGAGCACAAAGCTGCCCAGTAGGTATCCTCAAACGGCACTGAATACATGATTTGAGTATCATAAAATCATAGAATTGTAGAATGATAGAATGGGTTGGGTTGGAAGGGACCTTAAAGATAATCTAGTTCCAACTCCCCTGCCATGGGCAGGGATACCTTCCACCAGATCAGGCTGATCAAAGCCCCATCCAAACCATCCTTGAACACTGCCAGGGATGGGGCATCCACAGCTTCTCTGGGCAACCTGTTACAGCCTCACCACTCCCAGTAAAGAAGTTTAAATCTACCCTCTTTCACTTTCAAGCCATTCCCTCTTGCCATATCCCTACATACTCTTGTAAAAAGTCCCTCTCTACATTTCTTGTAGGCCCCTTTTATGGAATGGAAGGCTGCTCTAAGGTCTACCCTCACAGCAAAAATGTGTTTTCTTTTGTTCAGATGGAGTTCTATGTTTTTTAACTTGTGCCCATGTCCTCCTTCCTGTCACTGGCGTCACTGAGGAAGGTCTGACTCTCTTGCCCTCATTCTGCCACCAGGTTTTTATACACATTGATAAGATCATCTTGAGCCTTCTCTTCTCTAGCCTGAACAGTTCCAGCATTCTCAGCCTCTCATATGAGAGATGCTCCAGGCTCTTTGCCATATTCATGTCCCTTCACTGGACTTGTTCCAGCATCTGCTTTCTTATACTGGGGAGCCCAGCACGCCAGATGTGTCTCACCAGTTCTGAGTTGAGAGGAAGAATTGCCTCTCTTAACCTATTGGCAACACTTTTAAATTTCTATGAACATATTCGCTAAAATAAATAATTCTTCATAATAAAATTACTATTAATTTTAAGACAATCTGATACACTAGTATGTAGCAACTACATACTAGTTCTACTTTTAGGACTAAATTTTGCTGGTTTTAGTAAACTGCAAGAAAGTGAGGATCTGTTCTGTTTTTTACTGCCAGAGAAATACTGCAGCTCATAAAAGCCCAGCTTTTATTACTTAACCATTAGTATAAAGATGTATTATAAAAAACAAACATGCAAAACATATGTATGATAAATAGATGCAAAATCCTGTTTTTCAGCAGATTTGATGTAACTTTTGTTCTAATTTATAGTCCAAGGTTAATTAAGCCAGTTTGTCCTGTTCGGTGGCCAGTTAAATTTGTGCAAAGTGAGAAGTTTGTTCCTTTTCTATCTCTTGCCCTTTTTCTTAAGTTCTTCTTCCCCTTAGACCTATTTTTAACTTAACTTAGTTAAAAGTTTTAACTTCAAAACATTTCACAAGAGCTCTGCCAAAAGCTATCAGATGTATTACAGCCTTTCTGTAGATATGTCTGCATGTTTTCTGCTTGCTCATAAAGTTATGAGTTGGTTCTGGTTTTTGTTTTGTTTGTTTTTTTGTAGCATCTAATACAATAAAGTCCAATGCTTCTAGGTGCTGGTGGTGGTATCTCTCTAGAGGCACATCATACAAGACAGGTAAAGGATGCATAGAAGTCCATTATCTTGCTTCCCATTTATACATTTTTACAGTTTGATGAAATAGCCACGGAGTTTTACAGGAGACAGCATTTATATTCTGCTTTCTATACTTACAGATTTGACCAGCTCTTTTAATTTGCTACCTTCAGGCTGTAATCTGTATATGCCACCATAGAGTAACCTGATAGGCATTTCTTCAAAATTGGATTGGGAGTTAACTGGAAACTACTGATAAATAATTTACCTGTTTGTCTCTATGGCAAACATCACAAGGTCTCCCTAGCTACATCTCATGGAAGGTCACTCTGCCTTCATCTTTTTTTTGCCCCTGGACCAGCTCTTTAGAAAGCAGCAGCTAATTTTGTATCCCTTGAGTCTCATTCTAAAATTAAGAATTGAGGTTATAAACACAGAGTTTATAAAGTTGCTCAGGACAAAGTAATTCAGAAACTTCTGAAAACATATTAAATATCTAACCAGATAGTTTCCTAATGTAATGTTCTATTCAGATTTCAAGTACAGCATAATTCATACACCCTCTGCTTTGAACCTTAAAAAGTTTCTTTTTGTATGCCTCAAGCTTTTTTCCAACAGAGCTTGTTTTCATTATTCATAGCTGTCTTTTATATATATATGTATGTATGTATGTATGTATATATATAAACATTTCTAGAGCTTTTGCCCTGCAACAACATCTAGACTCAAGTCCCCACAGGTCATCTGGTTTAATTCACTAGTTTTTAGAAAATCGCTTTCATTAGAGAAGCAGTGATTTACAAGTCTTCTACAGACACATCTGCTTTGCCTTCAGTAATTGAGAAGAGGTTATGTATGAACTTTTAAAATCTAGTAGCCTGTACTGCATCCTTACTGCCTGCAGGTTCAGAGCTTGATCCTGAGTTGGTTTACAGACTTTGCCTGACTTCCTTTGCTCTACCTAGATGTTAGTTTTTTCTAGTTCAGATTAACAAATAGCCAGTGCAGACAATCAGAAGAATTTGACATGATGCATATTTGAATCTACCAAATAAGATGTTCCTTGTGTGGATTTTTCAGTATCAGTTGCCAAACTTCTTCCAACTATCATTCTTTTCCCAAGACTCTTGCTTCTGTTACATCAGTCATATTTAACCTCACAGTTGTAGCTACTTCCTTCTTAATGGAAATCTTTCTTACTCTAATCTCTGCTGCCCTGAATCTTTCAACTTCAATATTCTTTCTGTCATGCTGTTTGTGGCAAAGACTTCATGTCACATGCAGAAAAAAAGGGACCACTGCCAGCTCCCTTTTTAGTGAGTCTACTAGACCTAACCTCAGACAACAGCAGTCCTACAGGGCCACCTATTCCATTTTTTTTCCTAAACAGTAGCAGTCAGCCCTTGCTGTGCACACAAACTCAGCAGCTGCTTCTTCTAGAGCCTGTCATAACTCATGTCTGTCTACTAACGTTAGCCAACATAAGCTAACTAATATGCTCATCACTTTCAATGTGAGGAGTCAGTGCACAGGCACTTACAAAAATTCCTTTAAAATGCTTTCACAGTTATTCAAATGCAATTTTCAGCCCCTTATTGACTGAAAGAGGTCCCTTGAGTATGACCTTTAATGAGCACATCTAAATTAGGTTGGATTGGTTATGCCTTAAGAATGCCACTCTTTTTCCATTAACTATAAATGGAATTTAGGATGGTGAGCTTAGAGTTAAACATAACCATTGTGAAGACCCTGGGCTGAATCCAATTGCCTACATATGGATCTCTCTCTTCCTCCTGGGATCTGAAATACCTAGCTGTTGCTACTGGATGGTGCAAATCTACAATGAAATGTACCATATTTGCCAGCCTAAGTTTCTGGTTTCATTACACAAACCAAACTAAATATTTCTTTTTATGCCAGAAAATAATCTATTAATGATGATATTTAAACTGCTCCAGTGTATCTCTTCTGGCCAAAGCTCCTGATTAAAAATGTCTCCTATAAATCTTCTGTGTCATTTCTACCAGTCTCACTGGTATGCCTCAGATATCATTGAGTTCCTCAGACAGTACCAGATGCCCATGTTTCAGCAACTGAATCAAGACCTGAGTGGGATTCAATGTGAAATTGAGGTGCTTATGAATGAGGCAAACCACTTAAATTAAAATTAAATGTGGTATCTGCACTGAGGTAGATGTTTAACTTTCCATTACTCATGAACTTAATTCATGACATCTACTGCCATTTGAGATGCCTTAGGCAATCAAAGAAATATGGGGTAGTATGAACTTACACAAGACTTATGGACCACCCATGCAGTTTTGCAGTGGAAATTTGAGGTTAGCCAACATGTCATATTTCAAATAGCACTAAACTTCTGTGTGTGTGGTCAGACTTTATCAATCTCCCAGTCAATACCATGACAGAGTCTAAATATCAGTCTAAAAAACTGAACAGACAAACTAAATCTCACTCCTAAATTAGATGTTATTAGTCTTCTAAAAAGTGATTGCCCGAGTATTTAAGTGGTTGTATGGTAAAATGATTGAACGTCAAAGGAATATGGTTCCTGCAGTTACTAGAGGTTCTATAGAATGGACAATGATCTCAAGAAAGCAAAAGAGTGAGTTAAAATTGGTTTTAGATCTGGTTTTAAATAAAATTTTTTAAAAAGTTGCTTTTCATATAAATTGTCTAAAACATACCCGAGGAGGAAAAGGTTCTCCTAATTCTCCTAATCCTTGTTTTCTTTAGAGAACAAATTAATCAATTTTGTTTCTTTTTTTTACAAGAAATAAATCAATTACTGCAAATATAGTACCAGATTTCTTACAGATCTGTCAGCTGAATATGGTTCATAGTATTTCTTCAGTGTGCACTTTATTTTAAACAAGTTTCCAATGCTCTTGGTTTCGTATTACTTTATTCCAGTTTTATAGCAACTAAAAAAACCCCCGAAAACTTAAAGAAACAGCTAAAGTCTGAAAAATGTAGCTGAAAGAATAGTTTCTTCCACAGGAATTAGAAAGATAATACATATACCTTGGGGAGAGACTGAGGAACATCATTAAATCTTTTCTGCCTTTTTGCTTATTAAATTTAGGTGCATAACATCCTCCATGCTTAATTCTGAGTACTTGAAGACATGCTATTCAACTGAACCAAATGTACAGCTATGCTAAATTCTCCACTATGAAAATCAAATCAATTGAATGTTTATCCCCTTTTTCCTAACACAAATCAAAGACAAGGATACCATTTTATGTTTCCAATGCTTGTATTTGAACAAGAATTATAACCTTTTTGAAAATCTCTTTATAAATTATGTGACCTAGTATAGAAAATAGTCCAAGCACCTTCACTGTTCATATTACCATTTGTTCTTGTTGATATTTTGAATATTTTTGCTGATGGCTCAGAAAATGCTGAAATTAAATATAGTTACAAATCAAAGAGAGAATTTAGTTTTTACTTAAAGCAACAAAAGAAAGGCTTCATAATGCAGAGAAGAGGCACCACACTAACTCCTCTCATTCCTCAAGGGAAGGGGATAAAAATTACAAATGTAATAGTGGTATTTCACCTGAAACATCATGAGGAAAAAAAAAGGAAAAAAAAAAAAAGACTGTTACTGTCCGAGCTTATTGTTGTGCCTTTTGCTCTTCCTATTAAGGACATCTGAATGATTTGGGAATTTTTTCCTTACATAGCAAAGAATGACACTTTTTCTGTGCTTTGAAATTTCATAATCCTTAAAGCTTATCTCAACAGTAATTAGCCTCCATGGCAACTAGCCAGCTAAAACTCCATAAATCTCCTGGAATGTTCAACCTAGAAACTAACTTATTTTTTTCTTCTTCTTTTGGGGAAACTAAAACCACAATCATTACATTGAATTTAAGTTACGGCAGAGTAGTAAGGAAAGTAAGGAAAATTCTTAGTTTTTCATTATACTTTTTCTTTTCAAGTAAATAGTCTTGAACCCCTAATTGCAATATTAAAGAACACAGGCTGAAATTTTTGAGAAATTTCTTAAAATATAAGAGTGACATTTTCATTAGGCAAGTACTGGCGGGTGTGGGAGGAACCTTCTTTCTCTGGATATTATAAAGAAGGAAACTGAAAGGAAAATTGCTGACATTCAGATGGAGAATAAAATGGACTCATAGCAAGATATGAATTTTTATATATTTAATATTGGCAGAGTAAAGAATGTGTCTAAAGTCATCCATGCCCCAAACCATTTATCTAAGTATTAGTGTGAGTTGCCATCCAAAGATTCCTTACTTGCAAAATCACAGAGTAATAGAATGACAAAATTATAGAATGGTTTGGGTTGGAAGGGACCTTTAAAGATCATATAGTTCCAACCCCCTACCATGGGCAGGGGCATCTTTTATTAGATAATATTGTTCAAAGCCCCACCCAACCTGACCTTGGACACTTCACAACTCCTCTAGGCACCTTGTTCAGTGTCTCACCACCCCCATATTAAAGAATTTCTTCCTCATGTTCAATCTGAATTTACCCTCTTTCAGTTTAAAGCTGTTACCTCTTGTCCCACTACTACAGGCCCTAGTAAATGCTTTCTCTCTATCTTTCTTATAAGCCCCCTTAAGCATTGAAAAGCCATAATAAGGTCTCCCCAGAGTCTTCTCTACTCCAGGCTGAACAACCCCAGCTCTCTTAGCTTTTCTTCATAGGAGAGGTGCTCGAACTCTCTGATCATTTTCATGGCCCTCCTCTCAACACGCTCCAACAGGTCCATGCCCTTCTAATGTTGAGGGCCCCAGAGCTGGATGCAGTACTCAAAACGGGGGGTCTCACGAGAGCAGAAAGGGGAAGAGTCACCTCCCTTGACCTGCTGGTCTCTTATGCAGCCAATGACATGATTGGCTTTCTGGGCTTCAAGCACACATTGCCTGCTCATATCTGACTTTTCATTCATCATTATCACCAAACCCTTCTTCATAGGGCTGCCCTCAATCCATTCAGACTCAGGAGCTTGTGCTTGGCCTTGTTAAACTTCATGAGTTTCACAGAGGTTCGCTCCTCAAGCCTGTCAATGTCCCTCTGGATGGTATCCCTTCTCTCTAGCGAATCTACTGCAACGCTTACCTTGGTGTCATCTGCACTATGTCATTAATAATATCCTGAACAATACCTGTCTGAGTAAAGAAACCTGTGGGAGACCACTCGTTAGTGATCTCTGTTTGGACATAGAGCTTTCAACTGCAACTCTTCAGATGCAGCCATCCAGCCAATTCCTCATCCATCAAGTAGTCCATCTATCAAACCCACATCTCTCCAATTTAGTGACAAAAATCTTGTGTTGGACCTTATCAAAAACCTTACGGAAGTCAAGGTAGGTGATACCTGTAGCTTTTCCGTTGTCCACTGATGCATTCACTCTATGGCAGAAAGCCACCAGAGTAGTCGGGCATGTACTGCCCATGGTGAAACCATGATGGCTGTCTCTAATCACCTTGTTATCATTCATATGCCTTGATGTATCTTCCAGGAGGATTTGTTCCATGATCTTACCAGACACAGATCTGAGGCTGAGCTACGAACCTAGTTTACTGTAGCCACATGCACCAATTAGAGATGGCACAAACAAAACTTAACTGAAAATGTGTATAGGATCTGTAAATCTGCTGTTTACCGTGTTTACCATGCAATTAGCTGTAAGTGATGTATAGACAGACAATCTTTTACAGTCTTAGCCTATAAGTGCTATCGATTTCTCATAAGCAAATACAGCTGAAGACCTTCCATCTAAACTGAATATGAGGTGGAGAAAACTTCTTGTGCTGTGGACAGCTGAAAGATGAAATAGCAGACTGTCTTTTAAGCCTGCCTCTGAAGGGTAGACAGGTTCTTCACTTTCTCTTTCCTTCTTGCCTGGCTATACACTCTCAGTATCTCCCTCAAGGCAGCTTTGATTTTCATTGGTATTCACTGAACTGAGTCAACCAATTCAAACACTGGAAAACCCCCCAGTCAGTGCGGGGAGGGGAGGAAAGAGGAAGAAAGAAAAAGGAAAAAGGAAGTCTTTTTCTTCTAGGTAGCTGAGCTGAATGCATTCAGCAGAGGGTGTGAGGAACTTGAGCTTATTTGACAGAAAGACAGCCCAGCAGGGGCAGAACCAGACAAAGAAAAGGTCAGAGGATGAGCAAGGTGAAGAGGAGAATTGTAATGGTTTAAGCATAGCATGTAACTGTAGCCTAAGATCCATTGAATAAGTAGAGAAAGAAAAAAAAAACCAAAACAAAAAACCAACGAAAAAATGTTTATAGGTCTTTTGCACTAGAAAAAGATAAATGAAGAAAAGATCATAAGCAAAGCTTCATGAAACAGTTGTAATCAAGTTCTTATAACCAATTTTCATGTAACAAACGTGTGCACGTGTGGAAAAGATTAAGTTGTTAGTTTGTCCAAAGAAGGCAAGCTATAACTCCACTGATGTGCAAACGTTAAATTTTTTAAACAATTATATACTCCTAAGATAACCCAAACTACTAAATTTTTACCAAAACTGAAATGCATCAAAATCTGGAATAACGCAATTGAATTTATAAAATTTATATTATTTACTATAAGTGTATCGGTTTGGGGTTTGGTTGGGTTCGGGTTTTGGGTTTTTTTTTTTTTTTTTTGGTTTGTATTGTTTTGTGTTTGGGGTTTGGTTTTTTTAATATTAAAACAGTCTTATTTTGTGTGGAAAGAATTAAATTTCAAGATGGATAGAGCAGTGAGTTTTGGAAATACAGATTTCCTCCATGTATGATCCTTACTCCTCTCTGAGACCTGACAATTTTTTCCATGAAAACAAATGTGTTTGGGACTTCAAACATATACATATACAAATAGCATGACTTCTAATTAAGCTGGGATCTGCAGGTTTTCACAGTTTTCTATGATGTGAAAGACCATGGATAATAGCTAAGGAACCAAAATCTTAGGGAGAGCAGTTTGTGATCTTTACATATTTCAAGATCCATAACTTTCTCAAAACCTGATAAAACTCATTTTAAAAGCTTTGAAAACTCCAGGTAAATAGCTTAGAAGTAAGATCATTGCTTAATAATTAAATTTAATTAGAAATAAAATGAAAAAATATGAAAATAACAACTTGCTAGCAGATGGCTCTACTAATTTGAAAGTTAGGAGCATACGGTAGCTCTCAACTGCCCTTCATTAGAAAAGACAGCCCTCATTTTAGACCTGAATCTCACACCAGCCCACTCAGACCTGCTGTTCTTGCATATATTATTGTAAATTATTTACATCAGATAAGATAACCCATGAAAAAAGGACTGCTGAAAAATCCTGCTTATTTGCTGGAAAGATTGAGTTTCCCAAACTGCTCACAATCCTACAACTTCTCTTCCACCATAGAAGTGAGGGCGAGATATGCAAAAGAATTCAGAATTGCCCAATCCTTCTTGTTCTCACTTCTAGCTAGTGAGCACACAGGGATCTTGTATTTATGGTCCCATTTCATAATAGCTGGATTAATATCACCTAACTTAAATGACTGTAGTACAGATACTTATGTCTGAGCTAATCAAAACAGTTTCCTTCTATGCACAGTGAAGACAGAAGGATACCTCTAAGTGCACAGTTCAGCTGGAGCAGCTGAAGTAGGCTACTTCAGGATGCTAAGAATTTTACCTTAGAAGTACCTGTTATTCTATGTTGATCAGGGTAGCTAGTGTGACTAGCTCAGATGAAAATATTTACACTGCAAACAAGGAAAGTTTGTTGAAAAGAATCCCACCTGTATGGCTATGTGGAAGTCATAAGAATGTCTGAAAACTGGACTTTCTTTTTCTTTTAGTAATCTATACCCTGAATATGTATTTTCTAAGTGCTCTAAAAAGCATCATCACTGTGTCCCTTATTTAATCTTTATCATATAAAATACTTATATTCGGTTTCATGTATCTTCTACTAAAATAAGAAAAAAGACTTTGTGGACTTCAGGAGGATTTCTAAGAAGAACTGTAGTAAGTGTATAATATACACACACATGTATTCATAGAGTGTTCACATGTCAGCAGTCATGACTACATTTAAAATGAAATTAATACTACGTATCAGTTTTTCAATCCGTACACACTCACAGGTTTCTGAACGCATGTTTATATTTTTGTAGTCTGGCTCCTTTCCAAAACAAGGTTTTATTTTCCTCATATAAAATCTGAGCAAAATAACTTACATCTTTTCAAGTCATGGCAGTAAGAAAAGTAATGTGATCTCATTATAAAATGCTTTCTACATTTGTATATAGGCATATGTGTACGTAGTATATTTCTCCAACACCACAAAATGACTGAAGCCAGAAATTTGAAGTTATTAGTACATCAGTGCATGCTTTACACTTCCATAAATAAAACTGGATACACACTATAGAAGTTACACATATCTTAGAATATATCTAGTCCTATAGATTGTGACTAAACAACCAAGAATTACCTAAATGAATATGAGAGGACGTGCTGGTTTTGACTGGGGTAGAGTTAATTTTCTTCATAGTAAATAGTATGAGGCTATGTTTTGTATTTGTAATGAAAATGGTGTTGATAACACAAGGATGTTTTAGCTGTTGCTGAGCAGCCCTTACACAAGCTCAAGCTCTTTTCTGCTTGTTGCACCATCCCACCAGTGAGTAGGATGGGCTGCACAAGAAGCTGGGAGGGAACACAACTGCGACAGCTGACCCCAACTGACCAAAGGGATATCCCATAGCATATAACACCATGCTCATTAATAATAATATAGGGGGAAGTTTGGCCAGGGGACAGCTGCTTGGGAACTGGCTAGTCATTCGTTGTTTGGTGGTGAGCACTTGTTTTCATTTGCATGCTTTGTCTTTCTTGGATTTTATTTCTCTCTCTTTTTTATTTTCCTTTTCATTATTATTATTGTTGTTATTATTGTTATTATTATTATTATCCTATGAGTCTTCTCACTTTTACCCTTCCCACTCTTTTCCTTCCATCCTGCAGAGGTGGAGTGAGCAAGCAGTTTTGTGGTGCTTAGTTGCCAGCTGGGGTTAAATCTTGATAGATCAGCATACACATACATATATTTTTTGTCTTGTGGAACACCCAATCAATAACATTGAACCAAGTATGCTGGAATTTTTAAAAGTGATATTTAATTTTCTGCTTTTCCTGTTTTGAAGCATGGTTTACTGTGAGCTGAAGCACAGGCTATCAGCGGGGCTTCCATCTTGTACTGTGTTCAGCTCCTCTATTGTCAGAGTGCAGCCAACACTGCACTACATCTGACCGTACCATAAAAATTGAGTAGATTGATGTATTTTCAAAAAAGCTTTTTCTTTCAGAAAAATATTTTTTGTCAACAGTGAGCTCTTATTGTTGTAAGTTTCAGTTAAAAGATAAAAAAAATAAATTCCTAGGATATATTAGGGAGCTGGTCATTTCGCCATGAATAGTCTGATTCAAAGGGTAAAATATTTGTCTAACAATTAAAATAAACATTATTCATTTATTTCTTCAGTGACAGACATTTTAAGTGCTTTCTATGACAAAAATGTGACAAAATGAGTCCTTTGGCAAACTGGAATACTGTACTACATGGGCATATATAGAATTGCTGCTGCTACAGCATATGCTGCTAGGAGTCAAAACAATGGCAGACAGAAAGAAAATATGAGATTAGCCTGAGTAAATTGGAGTGATCAGCTTGTGTTATAAACTGTATAGAGATGGGGGAACACTGAATTATGAACTGGAGTAATAAGGCTGGGGGTGGGATTTAGGAAATGTAAATCACCTATGTACATAAAACCCAGCAGTGACAAGAACACATAAGGCATTACACTAAGAATTTTAAAATGTTCGGCCAAACCAATATATATTTTTTTTTTTCCAGAACCAGACCGAAGACACAAAATGAGAAGAATAAGTCTGATATCTCCATTGAATATTCCCATAATTTTCAACAATTTATACTGACAGCCTCTTCAGTTGCCTGTTTTCCAGAATGAATACCTGTAACTTTGTAGTTCAGTTTAAGGAAGTCATTCCATGCATCTGGTCATCCTTCACATCCTTATCTGAATCTTTTCCCTTTCTACTGCATTCTTGTTAAGAGGAAGGAATCAGAACTGCATGGAGCATAAACGGTATTATTATATTGTGTAATGACATTCTATTTAGAGGTAATATATTACTGTGTAATACATGCTATTACATAATGTTTGTTATTAAAGAGACATTAAACTGCAATATATACATTGTTTGTAGAATAACTATTAGTCCTCTGGAGATACAGTTTGATTACTCTCTTGCAGTTCAGAAATGGCTAAATAGCAGATCAGACTATTATAAATGATTGATGAATATTAGTAGAAGTGTCACAGATGTTTGAAGAAAACATTTTTTTCCTAGGAGTGTACATTTTACTTTGATGGAAAAGACAGATACTAAGGGCATGTAGGATCATGCTAGAATTCCATTTTGCTTATTTGAGATTAATACAGAAATAAAAAATGAAATTTGACCTACACTAAGTAATAGTGAATGCACCATACAATACTGTATCTTAAGAAGATGTTAAAAGAGAAAACGTGAGAACAAAAATAGAAAACCCAACTTCAGTAAAGTCACAGAAGTTCACACAACCTAATAAGAGTGTAACAAGCATCTTAAAGTATATAGAGGTTAGCATAAAATGCAGTATTGCTACTCTGTTCTTTGTAATCTCCATGTTTTTTATACTATTAATGATACTATTTTTTTCCTTTGTTTTATGTTTTAATGTTTTTATTTATGATTATTTTGTAGTTCTTTTTTTTTATTTTGATTCACAACTGGATGTTTTCTATTTGATTCTCTTCTGCTTCCTTCCGCTCTGCTTATATGCATATGATTGTTCTCACATCTTAATTGACCGTATTTTGAATAAAGTTGTATTTTTGCACCCTTTTGTGTATTTATGCCTTCTTTGCATCCTTTTACATATTTACACTTCTCCTGTGTGCATTCTATTTTTCTAATGCTTTGATCATTTTCTATTTAGGCAGTTTTCCATTCTTTTTTTCTCTTTAACCAACTTTCTCTCTCCCTTTCTATGGCTGAATGAAGTAATACACAATGCATATTTTATTCCCAAACCTTTTGTTACTCAACTAACCTTTCTTTAATTCTTCTATAGTGTGACAATTATCTCAGGACAAATATTGGTTTGTTTTGGACCGTTTTGTCATTTTAATACTTGTTTGACCAATCTTTCTTTCGTATTTTCGACATACACCAATAAATCACAAGATTCTTTGATTTATAAATGTATGACAAGGGGAAGCAAACAGAAAAACCCAGAATGAAAAAAAGTTATGTGTTGGCATTGCATCAAAATGTACTATAAAAAAAAATAAAAATCAAAAATACATTGTCAGAAATCTGTAAAAATGAAAAATGGGAGAGGGATGAGATCTTCATGTGACAGGTCTTATTTGATAATGGATATAGAACAAATGAGACGAAAACCTAACCAAGAATAAAAATAAGTTTGCTAAGCAATTTAAAATAAATAAATTATGAGCACCTATGATGCTCTAAGTATCACTCTGCTAAAAGTGCAGGAAGTTTATAATGAATGCAAGTTAGACCAATATGTTGGACATTTACTAATACATCTTTGCTGCCACTGAAAATAATAGCAACAACCAATAGAAGCAGTGCCTGTAGAAACCTAAGGAATATTGCTAATTAAAGCAGCTCAAACCTCTTTTACACTGGTCACTCTGCATAAGTGGTCTCAAACACACAGTGAATCATGAAAAATTTATACAGCTACTTTGTTGTGAAGCCAAACATACCCTTAACTATGAACTACAGAAGGTAACAGCAGAGAGCAGTTTAGAGGTAAAGCATAAATTTTAGTAGTGACAAAATTGGTAGATATGCATGAAAGAAAAAGTTTTTAGGCTGCTGTTGCTATATTCCACAGGCAAATGATAAAAGTAAAATCCTGCTTAGCATTGTTTTCTGAAATATTTATGTTAATTAGCAACACTTCCCAAACAGTACCAAGGAAGAGCCTTTATCTAGTCCACAGTTATTCTGGAAAAGTCTTTCATTCAAAGAGATTGTACTTTAAAATGCAGGTCTGAAAAAAGAGGAAGGATGTGTTATGTCATAGGATAAGAAGATCCTTAGGGGGAAGAATAGATGTTCTTTCAAAGCAGTATCCTATCTCCAGCTGTGATCAGTAGCAGATGCTTGAAGAAGAATGAAGACTGTGTTTTTGTTACTCTTGCAGTTTTCAGTAATGGCCAGATCACAATCTAAAGGGTGCATCTGAACCACCTCTGTATGACCAAGAGTCATAATCAAGGTCATTTGGATGATGATAATTTTTAAGCCACGCAGTGATTAACTGTTATTGATTTTAAAGGTCATCTTAATTTTTTTACTTCACTCATGCATAAATATCTCATATTTTCCTCTGAGACTTTTTAAGACATTCTTCTGAAAGTTGTTACCTGTGTTTAGCCTTCACTCCATGCTAAGAAGTTTTGCTTGATTGCTTTTTCTGGGAAATTTTCTTGTTTTCCTCCATCAGTAATATTTAAGAGTTTTTCACTACAAGAAATAAGTACAAAAAAAAATTGACAGACTAAATAGGAAACACCCCCACACACATTTCTGTACAAACTGTCTTTTACCACTAGAAGGGGTAAAAGTACCTGTCCCTTTATTCTTTCTCATCATAGTATCTTCCTCTTGTTCCTACAAGAACAGTTTGTGTCCATGTATGTTTTCCAGATACCATTGCCATCAGGATTTCGGATGTTTTAGTGAAATCTCTAACACTTCACTAAAGTGAAGTTTATGAAGAATTTATGAAGAGTTCATAATGTCATTTCTGCTTTGTAGAAACACACCGAGTCAATGCTGGATAAAACTGTGCACAACAGCTGTATGAATTCTATTATACATGAATAAAACTCTGTTAGCCTCTGAATAATTACATACTCATCTGCCTCCTGGCAATCAAAATGCACCATTCTTTATCAAGATTATAGCATAAAACATGAAGAGTTTTGTCAGATTACTGCTTTAAGATAAATGACTTCTAATATTTTTGAGGGGAAAAAAATGTATCTTGACTTCGAAAGACAACAGTATTTTTATATATCAAAAATGCTTTTCTCCAGTTGATGTATTTTCAAAATAAGTTTCTTAACTAATTCTTACATTGTCTAGTTTTTGTACAATAGATCTAGACTTTTGTTCTATATATACATATAAATGTGCATATGACTATATAGAGACATATAAATACACATATGTGTATTTGTGTATGTATGCTATCTATGTCTATAGTGATATGGATGTCTCTGTGTCCATGTCTGTATCTATATAAGACTTCCTTTTGGCCTTTGTGTGATCCACTGAACCCCTTGCAATCACATATGGAAGACAAAGGCTGTCTAACACCCTGAACTGAAGCCAGAAATAGTTGTATCAGATACAGAGATGAGAGCAGGTTGACATTATTGTTGGACAATGGCAGACCTGAAGCGCTGCCAACAATAAGGTGGGCAAAGAAACGTCTGAAGCAATGAATACTCTGCAACCAACCTCTTAGCAGGAAAAGGCAGCATGTTTTTCCCTCCCACACAGAACTTCGAAACACAAATATTGAAGACTAATTCACCAAGACCTCTTAAAACAACTCTTCTATAAAAGGAGAGAATTAAGCTCACATAAATATTTCTGATTACTATATTAGCCCAACAAGAGCCATGTATTTCAAGATTTAAGAGCCACCTATTTCAATAAATCTGCAAAATGAGAAGATATTTCTGAATCAAACTTAGTTAAAAGAAGGGCATTTAGTGCAACACTATCACTATTTTAGTAATATGTATACAGTACAGACACATAACCACATATATAGATACACATATATAAAAATAAAAACACTGGTACATGTTGAAGGTAGCAAAGGGAACTTCTTAGCTGCCTGTGGTTAAAAATGAACTTATTCTTACTGCAGGCATTAATTTTCCTAGAGTGGATCGCATATAGTAAAACCTTAAAAGGGAAAAAATCAGATAAAATCAGATTAGAAAAGTAAGTAAGTCACCTAAATAACCGAATAGATGGGTATATTGTGGTCTTTTTAAAAGGATCATTATATTCTTTTAAAAGCAATTATATTAAGAAGTATTATTTCTCTGAGAACCACACAGCAAGTACTGATCTGATTGGTTCCTTGGTCCATGTTGACACCTGATAATGGAAGGAGAAGTAGAAATGACTCCCCTGTAGATGTTTTACAACTATTGCATCTCAGATATCAGTAATGCAGAACATTTTGACCAGATGTTTGACACATATGCAGTCTTTGCTAGTCTGTCAGTCACTGACTTCAGGGCTGTGTCCCGTTCATTCAGTTATGAGTTTTAATTTTCTTGCAACACATTCTGTGAAATCTTGTGAACATCATGTGAATTATTGCACTGTGTAACTGAACTTTATCTAAACTTCAGTTAACTAAATCAATAGTAAGCCCTGTGTTTTGCACAAGCAATACTGATGGGCATTGACTGACATCATTGGCTTTATAAAACACTGCAGCATAAGGCTTTGTATGGTAAGTTACTTCTTTTTTCCTTCTCTTCATCACACTGGCTGACATTTTGGCTGTATCTAGTGGGTGACAGTGATTCAGCCAGGGCAGTACCATGAAGTGTAATAAGCAAGCAAGAAGGCATTATCTGTGACTGAAAGCCCCTGGTGAGAGCTATGGTGTATAAACAGACTTGCTGCTGCTAACATGTTAGTAAAATTTTACCTTAACAAGAAGAATAAAATGGTACTATCTAAAATTCCTTTGGTAATGTCTATAAAGAAACTTAAGTTTCTTTAAGAAACTTAGGTGCCTACAAAGGCATTGTATTTGTGATATTTTCCCTGTAAATTTGAGGGATTCATTATCAATGATCCTTTCATATAAAGTTCTGGAGGTATATTTTTAGTCTCATAACTATATATTCAGAGCTCGCAAAGGTGAAATAAGAGACTTGCATCCATTCCCCAAGGCATGTCCCGCATGACATCCTTGTCTCTAAATTGGAGAGACATCAATTTGATAGATGAACCACTCAGTGGATAAAGAATTGGCTCGATGGCCGCACGCAAAGAATTGTGGTAAACAGCTCGGTGTCCAGTTGGAAACCTGTAATGAGTGGTGTTCCTCAGGGATCGGTGTTGGGACTGGTCCTGTTCAACATCTTTGTCGGCGACATGGACAGTGGGATTGAGTGCGTGCTCAGCAAGTTTGCCGACGACACCAAGCTGTGTGGTTCGGTTGATATGCTGGAGGAAAGAGATGCCGTCCAGAGGGACCTTGACATGCTTGTGAGGTGGGCCAATGCCAACCTTATGAAGTTTAACCAAGCCAAGTGTAAGGTCCTACACCTGGGTCGGGGCAATCCCAGGCACTGCTACAGGCTGGGCAAAGAGATTCAGAGCAGCCCTGCAGAGAAGGACTTGGGGGTGCTGGTTGACGAGAAGCTTAACATGAGTCGGCAGTGTGCGCTTGCAGCCCAGAAAGCCAACCGTATCCTGGGCTGCATCAAAAGAAGCGTGGCCAGCAGGTCGAAGGAGTTGATCCTGTCCCTCTACTCTGCTCTTGTGAGACCTCACTTGGAGTACTGTGTACAGTTCTGGTGTCCTCAACATAAAAAGGACATGGAGCTGTTGGAGCAAGTCCAGAGGAGGGCCACGAGGATGATAAGGGGGCTGCAGCACCTCCCGTATGAAGACAGGCTGAGAGAGTTGGGGCTGTTCAGCCTGGAGAAGAGAAGGCTGCGTGGAGACCTCATAGGAGCCTTCCAGTATCTGAAGGGGGTCTATAAGGATGCTGGGGAGGGACTCTTCCTTAGGGACTGTAATGGTAGGACAAGGGGTAATGGGTTCAAACTTCAACAGGGGAAGTTTAGACTAGATATAAGGAAGAAGTTCTTTACAGTGAGGGTGGTGAAGCACTGGAATGGATTGCCCAGGGAGGTTGTGAATGCTCCATCCCCGGTGGTGTTCACGGCCAGGTTGGACAGAGCCTTGGACCACGTGGTTTAGGGCAAGGTGTCCCTGCCTATGGCAGGGGGGTTGGATCTAGATGATCTTAAGGTCCTTTCCAACCCTTACTATTCTATGATTCTATGATTCTATGTGCAGCAGCTATTTTTTCCTAGACACATTTCCTAGGAAATTACTTTGAAATCTGAAGTTTTGAAATTCCATGTTTTTCAATTACACTAAAAAGAAAACATTTATATTAATGTATGTTCTACCTCAAAATATTTGTATAGGAGCAATAATTAATATGAATATGTTATTTTTCTTTAATACACCTCTCCTAGGATCTTTAAACAAAAGAAAGGTTTGACTTTGAAAAAGATGTGTGAAAGAGAAAAAATTAATTAAAATATCCGATTATAAGGGTTGTATCATTGTCAATGGCCACAGCAGAGCTCTCAAAGGATGTATGAAAGAATGCTTCAATGGAATAATATTGGTGGAAGAAAAAGTAGATATTTTTAATCCTAAAATATTTTGTTGTTTCCAAAACTTCTACTTTTAATGCTCACAGAAATAACTAATATTCTACCTTTAAAAGGAATCATTCAATTGTCTTTGATTAAAGTTTTATGATGCTCCCATTACAAGATACTGTTTTCAGCAGCTTATAAATGACATAGTTTAACATTCATGTTGTTATTGCCTGTTTCAGATGCCTGTCTTAGCCTGATTTAACTTGCTTATGGTTTCTGGGAAGATTTCATCCTGAATAGCCCAGCCTTTTCTCTCAGGCTCAACAAAATAAGCTGTTTAAATACCAATAAATTTTAGGTGCCCATGACAGTTTCTTTAATAAACCAGTTTCTCCACACTCTGTAACCAATAGTTTGACAAAGAATGTTTCTGGTTTGTTTTTGTTGTTTTGTTTCTTTTTTTTTTTTTTTTAACAAATTATTATTATTTTTTTAAACTGCAACTTTAAATGATGTCACGATTTTTATGAAAAGAGGCTTGTTAAAATTTAAAAGTTGAAATTTCAAAAGAATCCAGTATTTCTCAAGACCCTTAAGCCTTTCCTGATCATGGTTATAGCAAAAATAAAGTGATGCCCTTCTGAGAGCTTCTGAAGATGCAGTTCATTTACACCTTTCCCCAGAGCGTTTAGTCACTGTCCTCCAGGCAGGAAAGTGGAAGTGGTGCCAGTCTCCGCGTCCTCAACATCTATGTTGTTCCAGACAAGATGGACAGGAAGTAGCTGCGTTTTACTCCAATGATCACAATGGCCATAAGGTATTGATCTATAGGCAGCATGGATGCCAAAACCAGAATCACCAGAATCACAGAACCATTAGGTTTGGAAGGGACCTTTGGAGACCATGTAGTCCCAATCCCCTGCCAAGGCAGGTCCACCTAGAGCAGGTTACACAGGAACAGGTCCAGGTGAGTTTTGAATGTCTCCAGAGAGGGAGACTCCACAACCCCCCTGGGCAGCCTAGAAACTCAACCGAAAAGCCAAAGCCTTTAGTCTTGTGTCATACAGAAAGAAGGAATGAGACAAAGAATTTAGAAAGCTTTATGGTTTCTAAAATGGGGCCTGAAAGTGCAGAAAAAGTCAGATGAAAACTGGAGTGGGACTGAGAAATAGACCTGGTATTAGCAAAAATTGAAAAGGAATTCAGATGAATGGATCAACATTACATATTTTGCAAGAAAGAAAATTAATTAAAACTACACACCCACAAATCCTGCAGATGGAGAAAATATTTCCCAAATAAAAGACTGTTCCAAGTCTTCCTGCAAAAATGGTAGATTTTTTTTGGAGGGTGGGGAGAGTGAAGTGGGGAGAACAATAATTATGTTGAAATGGAAATGGAATGTCACTGAAAAAGTGACACATTCAGGAAGAAATGTACCATTCCCTTGCAGGTCTGATCAGCTATGCATAATTGTACAGAACTCCATACTTCATGTTAATCCAATTTTACTTGGATGATTAAGTGTTTTGAAATAGCAACTGAGATGTAGCAAAAGCAGACTATTAGTCACATTTTCTCTGTCTCTCTAAGAAAAGCAGGAGCTGAAGGATAAAAGGACACCACAAAAGTACGTGTGTGGGAGTTAGGAGAGTACTAATTCTCAGAGGGGGAGATCAAAAGGACGACAGAGGTTGTGCATACGGATCCAGCTGCAGGCACTGGCCACTGTTCTTAGCAGTGCTGAGTCTCCAGTTGGGGGTATGGTGCTATAGGCTGTAGCATCTGCAGAAAGGCTGGCTGATCTGATCCCCACAGGAGGCTTCCTCAGGGTACCTGAGGGCCACAAAAGAATCCAAGGGGGAGACTGGCTGCACTGCTTTGACCCTTAAAACGTTTTGTCTTACAGCTGTGCTGAGACCTAACACTGTTGATTCTGCCTCTGCTCAGCTTCATTCAGGACACAGAAAAGCAATTCACCTTTTACCCTCTCCAGCTTTATGACAGCCCTTAGCCAAATGAGCTCAGACAAATACATTTTTCTAGAGAACTTTTCAAGGAACATGCTATTCCCTCTTTGCCCTGTAAATACAGTAACCATCAGTATAGTTATACTGATGAAACTAACCCATATTTTTTATAATATTCCGTCTCTCAGATTCCCCTGCGTGATGCATGATGGAAACAGGCTACTCTGTAACACTGCTGGTGGGCCAGCATCTTGTTTCTCTGAAGCAAAATTCCTGTGGTGTCTGGTGAAAGCTTTTGTCACAGGTGATGTAGGTGGGGGAGCAAGGAAAAAAAACATGCTGCACTTTGCCTAAAGTGCAGAAACATCTGCTTGAGTCATGAGTGGCTTGTTGGCTGAGTTCAGCAGGGGAGAATCTGGCAATTAATCTGAACTGTCACTATATTCGATAGAAATTGTTGTAGAGGGCTTCTGGGGACATAAAGGCAGCTCTGGTGGCCAAAGATTTCATATGTTTCTGTGGTTTATTCATTTTTAAAGACTTGACTGCACTCAAATAGTAAACTTTTTTTACTAATACAGTCTACCTAGTTACTTTCGCCATAAACGGTGACCTACTTTGTGGAAATAGATATGTCAGCATGGATATGGGAATTTCTAAGAAGATTCATATACCTACAAATTCCTGTCAGTGTTAAAAATCAGTTATTAGTAGGCTCTGAGATAACCAAATTTACAATGCTTGGAGCCAAGTTTGCCCTTTGGATGCAGACTTCATTGGAATAATTTGCATACAGAAACACAGACACAGAATTTGCCCTTCTATCCTTTTCAATGACTTTACTTCTTCTCTTCTACCTGTTTGAAAATAAGATCCTGGCGAAGCATAGAAACCTTCAGAAGAGAGGCTGAGAGAGCTGGGCTTGGTCAGCCTGGAGAAGAGAATGCTCAGGGGAGACCTTAGAGCAGCTTCCAGTACCTAAAGGGGGCCTACAAGAAATCTGGAGAGGGACTTTTTACAAGGTAGTAACAGAACAAGGGCGAATGGCTTTAAGCTGAAAGCAGGCATATTTTTATTAGATATTAGGAGGAAATTCTTTACTGTGAAGGTGGTGAGACACTGTAACAGGTTGCCCAGAGAATTTGTGGATGCCCCTTCCCTGGGAGTGTTCAAGGTCAGCCTGGATGGTGTTTGAGCAACCCAGTCTATTGGAAGGTGTTGCTGTGCAATGCAGGGAGGGGTTGGAACCAAATGATCTTTATGGTCCCTTCCAACCCAAACTATTCTATGATTCATTCTATTATTCTATGAAATATTATTTTCAGGAATCTTGCCTAAACTGAAATCCAATACATATTATGAAGGTCAGGAAATAATGTAAGATTATATATGAGCAACAGAGCTTTCTCAAATTTCAATGTCTCATTTTTCAACCTGTTGTGCAGTATATCTCAGTGTTGCTATCTGTATCTTCCCAGAGGACTGATCCAAAAAACACCTAAAGCATTAAAACTGATTTAAAGGATTTTGTGTCAGGCCTTAACAGACTTCCTAGCATTCTCCCGGGACACCTGGTCTTTCAGTTCTTAAAAGGGGCTTACAAGAAAAATGAGGAGGGACTTTTTAGCAGGGCCTGTTGCAACAGGACAAGGGGTGATGGTTTTAAACTGAAAGAGGGGAGATTCAGGGTGTGTGTGAGGAAAAAATTTTTTACAATGAGGGTGGTAAAATACTGGCACAGGTTGCCCAGAGAGGTGGTGGATGCGTCATCCCTGGAGACATTCCAGGCCAGGCTGGGTGTATTTCTGGGCAACTTGATCTAGTCGAACATGCCCCTGCTCATTACAGGGGGGGTTGGGCTAGATGACCTTTGAAGGTCTTTTCCAACCCAAACTATTCTATGGTTCTATGATTAAGCACTGTTCCTTTTCGTATTTTTGGTTTAGTTATATCTTTTCTTACACACATCTTTGCAAACAAAGCTTAAAGGCTGGGTCATTCAACTAAGTCACACACAAGTTTGTCTTTTGGTGCAGACTGATAGTAAGATAGCAGTGGAACAATCTTGATGATATTCTGCTCTTTTGACGGGTCATATATTTATGTGTGAGTTACTTCTGTCCCATTTTTATCTCTCTGTCAAAACCATGACGCTGCGCAGAAATTTTTATTTTTTTTTAATTTTGGTTATTCCTCTAAGAAAGGATATTCTAGAAGGCTGTAATTTTCTCTACCCAGTTAATTTAATGAATCTTTTATCCTAACTTTTTTTTTTCTTCTTTTCTGAAACATACCATCTTAATGGTCAGCCACTGCAAAGAGCATTAAACTTTGCAGCTGGGAGAGCAAATATATTTTAAGCTTTATTTTCTATTTCAGTTCATCTGTACATTATAGGTAACAAATCTACCAGATTCTACATATTCCAGAAAAATACTTTATGCAGAGCTCTTATGAAAATTTTCACAAATTTAAAGTTTGCACACTCATAATTTAAGGTGGAATTTGTGCATATGCAACAGATACAAACTGTGTGTTTTAAAACAGGCATTGATCCCATTATAGGTGACAGAATAAGGCTCATTCAGTAGAAAAATTAGAATCTTGAATCCTCTATTTCTCTTACACAGTTATAAGCAAACAAGTTAAGGTGCCCTGTCTTTGCAGTCTAATGTTTTGTAGACCATGAAGGATGTGAATAATGGTCATTTTCAAAAAAGAACTTACTCCTCTTTAAGCGATACACTATATTGTGTCTAAAACTATTATTTATAAAGCGTGCTTTGTGGACATGACCCTCTTATAACACAATTATAAGCTGATTTTAAAGGAAAAGGAAAAAAGCAAACTCATAAACAAAATATTTTCCCTAAGGAAATCATTCTTGTAATTGTTTAAAATTGTCACTAATTTCTTCTACATAGAGTATTGGTTTGAAGTCATTGAATTTTCCTCGTGGTTACTTTAAAATCTTGTTCCTCATTCATTACCAGCCTAAATTAAATCATCAATAGCTTACATTATTAAACATTTTGGGAAAGCAGAGCGGGAGGATGGGAGAGTATTCTACCTGGCAGTCAACCAGGTCAAATATGTGACAACCAGACCGACTCCTGAACATAACGCCTTTATTGAGTTATTTTTAGTAATCAGAGAAATTTCTGAAGCATCACCCTCATGCAAGATCAGAATGCCAAGAAAACAAGCAAATATATTCTAACACCTGGAAACAGGAATGCCAAATTTTCCCAGTTAAATTTTGTTCTTTACTGGATAATCAATCATCTTCAGAGCAGAGATCAGCAAGGAAGAATGATACAACACATTTGTCCAGATTCCAATTTTTCCTCCTTGCAAATTTCTTCTCAGTTCATTTTCAGTTTCCCTTTTCCATTTGTTCCTCTTATTGGAACTATGTGTGATATTTAAAATTTTTTTCTCCACTCTGATGACTCCAGCTTGATGCTTTGCATTTCCCTGTCTTCTTTGTTGCTTCTTCTCTGTCCTGACAGCAATAGAATGTCTGCTAGGACTGGTTACTGTAGTGCATTCTGCTTGTATCTCTGTTGCAATAGGGAGCTTTAATTTGTAGGGGCAGCTTCTAAGCCTGATATGTTCAGCTCCCTTGTGGTACATCCCAAAGTGGCCAAGTTTTGCTAAGTCTGGCATGCGTTTGGATTTTTTTATAAGAATAAAATCCTCTGTGTAACAGGACCTCTACATTTGTCCAAAAGGGTAAATCTTCCACTTTCTGCCAATTACGCCAAGAAGAGGAAGGATTGTACGTTTCACCATCTGAAAACAGCAGGATTAGTAGGAGCCTTCATATGTTTTGATTCTTGAATTTCAGTATCTTATCCATTTATCATTCACAAATTTTGCCACTTTTTTTTAATTATTTTTTACTTATTCTCTTCCTAATAACTATTCCTCCTTTTGATATAAACAGGGTTTGTATATTTACTAAAATTTTGTATTTTATCATCCTTACCTTCTTTTTGTAAGCATTAAATAAGTCGATGACAATTTTATTTTTTCCTTGTTTGGAGCAACAGCAAATGTAGAAATATATATATATATTTATATATACTTACATGATTTAGAAGCATTATAGTGTTTTGTCTGTTGTTCTTCTGACATGGCTTTTTATTGCAGCTCATTAAAGTCTTGATTCTGGAATGCTTCCTTAAGCAAAGTAACTGAGACTATAGAGATTTTCATACCAGGGAGCAATCACATCAAACCTTCGTACAGATAAGGGTTACCTATTACTTCCCAGAAGTCCAATTTTCAATTTTAAAGTCTCAATTATTTTCAAGAAAAAATTCCAAAGGTTGACTTTTTTTTTTTTTTTCCTTAAAGTTATTTTAGGTACCTTCTTAGGATCTAGTTGTGAATTCTTGAGAAAATTAGAACAAAATATTCCAAATTCCCACACATTTGTCTTCTGGAAAACAAGGAGGTTAAATATCATTCATTCATACAAACAAAAAAAAAGTGGGAGTTAATTTTTAAAAGTTTATGGACCCGCGAAGACTTTCTAATCTTCTATACCTTTGCCCACTGATCTTCACATAAATAAGAATATAGGACTGTTTTAACACTGAACACAGTGTACCCTTGCATTCCTTTTTAGACTCAAATGAAAATGCTTGTGGTCACTGATTCAAACTGTTCTTACAGTTTTCCATTTTTCACTCCGGTCTTGCTTTCTAGTCAGGTGCAAATTAAGTGTGCCTTACTTTGTGCTTAGAAATGCTCCTTTTTGCATAGTAAGGTAGCTTGTCTATTATTTAGGAGTTACCCATGATGATATACAAATGTATAAGTTGCTCAACAATTGCAAAGTCAATATTCAACAGAGTTAAAGCAATTTACACAAAATGAGAGCCTGACTACATAAAATTCTACCTGGAGTACACTGTCTTTGTCAAGTGTCATGGGAATTATTCCAGAAACATTTATTTCTCTTACTTTTGTGGCCTTCTTATTCTGCTTATTCCATTACTCAAAACTGTGTCAGTATAGTCCCATATTCCCCCACTTACTTGTCAGAGCCAATCATTTATCTTATGTACGTAGATGACCAGCAAAAACAAGGGAAGGGAAATAATTGCTTCCAATCTGGATATATTTCTAATACAGAATGAGTCCTGATCTGGATCTTTTTTAAAACAACAAATTATGCATTTGTCTCAGAAACAAAATAAATTTTCCCAAATTACCTTTGTCTCTTTTAATGTTTTGTTCTTCAAGATTTATGCAGGGGTTTATCACACCACAACCAACACAAACAGCATTTTTCATCACCCCAACATCCCTTTAAGAAAATATTCACACATGTTTTGATTTTAAATTATTCTTTTTACCTGTCATTTGATAAAAATTAAAACCTGATTTTTGACTTCCAGGTTTAGGAGATCTTTTTTTTTCTTTTTCTTTACCAAATTGTTCACTTTGTCTAAAAACATGTGAAATGTTTTCATCTCATTGTATTCTCCAGGTACTTTGTAGTAGAAGAACTACAACTTTTCTCTACTCTTATATCAGGTGGCCTTTGTTACCATTACTCTCGTATTTATCTGAAATAGACCATCTCACCTATCCTTGCTCTGTTGCCTATTACTCTTCCATTTCATTCCACAGCACAACTCAGAGGTGGAATGGAAGGCAGGTTTTTCCAAAGACAAATGTTTCTGTTATAAATCTCACTACAGACAACAGATTTGCTCATGCCAAGGTAGCATGGTATAAACATACTTGATAGATGACATTTAGTTTTATGTAAAGTAAATAGCTTGATTAATTTATCTATGTTTCCCACAATAAAGTATGTTTGATACTCCTTGCCTCAGAACTGTTGTTTTTAAATATATATCAGTAACATGACTGCACCTCAAACTATACATTTTCTATGTAGCACAAGGTATATATACAGACCAAAACCTAAAAAAATCCCATCTTCTGGAAAATATTCCATGCAAATGCTTAAAAAAAAAGTGGCTCCTTGGGGGCATTTATGCATTACAAATGAAAGCATGATTTAATTACATATTTACTTAGATTTCAATATGGTTCTGAGATCCTTGCATTATCCAAAGTTGACTATCTTCAAACATTATGAAAAAAACCCACATGTCTAATAAAAGGTTAAAAGCTATTAAAAAAGATTGTCAAGTTTCAAGGTCAAATAACAATAAAAACAAATAGTAGTGGTAATTTTCTCATCACACCGTAACGTTTAGTTGCCTCTGTTGATGTTAACAGCGATTTTTAATCTCTTAGTGGAATTAGGCTTACTATCAGACACTATTTTCTAGCTTCAAAAGGAAAAAAAAATCCAATAACAACAAAACCAGTGAATTTGAAATAATTCCAAGGAAAAGGTAATATAAGTGGGGTTTTTTTTCTTATGACTCTCTTAAAGTGCAGATTAACGACCTTAAAACTGTGATCAATCTTTAGAAGCAACCTGTCAGCAGCTGAAAATGGATACATCTAATAGGAAGTTATGTT